>NC_142619.1:52647682-52961981 GCF_059453375.1 Lepisosteus platostomus
TTCCTTGTCATGCTATGGGATTCCCTGTGTACAAGACCTGAACTACAGTAAACATTTGTGAGATATTGTGGGACATCGTGTGGTACTCTAGGGTTCAAAGATCATTAAAAAAAGCTTATTTATCTTTGAAAATAATGTTACACAATCCCACAAAACAGTATGTCTAACGGCAGAGGCCTAACTTCTAGCGCTTCCAATTGTGACTATACATGCTATTGACAGTGTAATTACATTTTTACAAATTCACTTAAATCTTTACAAATTAAATTACATCTGCTCAAAGAAGGTCATTTGTATAATTGTATAGCTTAAAAGGTTATTAATATCAAATATCTTGTATCTACACTTTCAGTTGACAATCTGAAATCTTAATTTGTTGCCTATTAAAGTTCCAGGTAACATACAAATTACTAAGATATTAATATTCAGTTAATATGCTATGTAAAAAATGCTGGTTATTCAGCAAAGATAACATTATACAAGGAAATCTGCATAGCATAAGAATTAATACTACATATAATGTTTAAGACTACCTCAGACAATTATTTTATTAGTTCAATCTGAACTTTAGATGTTTGCATATGAACATGATTTAAATTTGACCAAAAGCGATGAAGAAAATCATTATATAGAAGCCAATTAGTTTAAATTGTTTATCTGAAGATGTATAACCTCAGAAGACAGCTATATAGACATGCACCTACAAAAGATCACTTAATTGGCTATATACATTTCTTGTATTGGGAATTTGAGAGACAGACAGGGAGAGAAACTTGGGGTCAGAGCGCAGGGTCAGCCATTTATATGCCCCTGGAGCAGCTGGGGTTAAGCGCCTTGCTCAGGGGCCCAACGGAGTAGGATTCCTCTGCCGGCCATAGGATACGAACCGGCAACCTTCCAGCCACAGGCGCAGATCCTCAGCCACAGAGTCACAGCACCATGGTGAAGCAAGAATTTGCTACTTAACAAAAGGTGTAGAACATGAAAAAAGAAACGGGTCATACTAGAGAAAAAATATCATGAACTTCTACAGGCTAAAGCTAGGGTTAGGAAATGGCAGATAAGGCCCAGTTTTAATGATGCACGTAAAAAAGGCAAACATATAAGGATGTTATACTAATACTATTAAAAAAAACAAAGAAAATCCAAACAAATTCAAGATAAGAGAATGAGATCGATAATGCACTACATTGACAGGCATTTGTTTTCAATGGCTTTTACCTTAGCGGAACAGAACAGTTACCCTGCAGCCCAACATAAAGAGTTGTTCAAGAATTTATCTTAGTTTGTGAGAAGAGACCAAATATACACCTTTGGGGTTTATCTGGTTTAATATTTCTGTCAAAGAATACTTCAGCTATTTTTTTTCAGTCAAAAAAATGATGTGCTGCAGGGAGAAGCAGTAAGCTGTAGTTTCCAATAGTTTTCATCTATGTACATGTATATATGGCATGCCACCATAAGCTGTAGGTATAGATGATCTTTCATTTCTTAGGCTTTATCAAAATCTAGACAAAGCCATCTGCATCAGGCCATGCTGCTTCTATCATGGCTTACGAGTATAGAACTGGTGAAATACAATCTGTTTCTTACAGTTTTGATGCTAATTATCTCTTATTTATACAAACCCTATACAGAAACATACTGTAAAACCGACTAAGTTTAATTGACATCTATCGCTCAGTCCCTGGTTTCAGAAATCCTTCGCTAGGTGTATAGGTCTTAAAAAACACAGCCAGAATGACTATTAATTTAGTCAAGTTTAATTCTTGCTCCTCTACAGATGTTTAAAAAACTTCCAATTTCCAATTAGTAATGTAGGTGTTAGTTCTTCATGTGCCACTTACTGTATTCATTGAAAAAACTATGCACTTAAATGATACAGTTGGAGTTCCTGAGACCTATCACATCTAATGGGGAAAATGAAAATGTCCAACCCTTTCTGACTTTAAGAGCTGAAGAGTTAAAGATTTAATCAAGAAAATAGCTCAATTAAAGGTTTCAAATTAGCTTAAGTAATTAAGACCTCAGCTGGAAAGAAAACCAAAAGACACAGGGGGCTCTATTTTAAACATCTAAGCTATGGCCTAATGACAAAGGCCATCCTTGCTGATGCATTCTTAACTACACTGCATTTAAAGGATATGAAATTTAGCACTGTTCTGCCTTCTGCTTAACAGCAGATTCAGCATAATATTTGCTACACCATCCTGTGTTATAATTTACACTATCCAGGGGTGATATTATTAACATCATTATACAGCGTTTTTCCAGTAACAGCTAGATATAATGCAGAAGACGTGAGTTCGCTGGGCGAGCAGCATTCAACACATCAAGGAAAAGGTGGTACCTGACAAATCGTAACCACCGAAACTTTGCTATTCTTACCAAATTCTTCTATATTAATCAGTAAGTACCTATTTCTTGTGTCTTTTTGTACCATCTGGATCATCCAGATTAGGTGGCTAACTCGTGTGCTGTTAAGCCACAATACAGTAGACCTTATAGGTCACCTTTATTTGATCAATACTCGCTATTCGAGTATTTAAATATTAATCAATTTAGCAAGTAAGGGACTTTCATTTCAAATTATATCTAAACAACTCAACTGAGCAAAGCTCCTGCATAATTGGTCAAAATGAAATAGGGTGACCTATTGAACCTGCTGGACTGTGGCTCCCCATAACCAGGGTCCATCACCTGTGAAGGGAAACCATGAAATATGGACATTGCATTCGGAGTGTACATTTCCAGAGTGTATTTGTGATGTTAGCATTGCTCACTGTAGCATTAAAATGCAGAGATGCCACTTGGAACAGATTTTACTTCCTTGCACAGTAGATTAAGACTCCTCACATATGTTGCGAAGTTTAAAATCATTTAAAAATGCCTTCATCAATGGGAACATAGCCAGCTAAAATACTCAGAAATGAGAAAAAACAAGCCCAAAAGTGAAGACATTAAGATCAAAGCAATGAATTCAGCACCTTGATGATCTGCAGATGCTGGCAAGATACAATCACCTGTTTAAGCCATTTTTATTTTTTTTTATATTTTAGAATTCTGCAATGTGACTGTTAACAAGAACATCTTTTGACTACTATTTGAAACAGGAAGGAGACTTGGGGACCGCTTCAGAGAACACGTCAGGGCTGTGAAGATTAAAGATCTCTCCAAGCCCATTGTTTCTCATTTCACCTCTGACGGCCACGACCATTCTAATCTTTCCGTCTGTGTTCTCAAAGACGGTTTTCCAAACTCATACATCAGAAAGACCACCGAAACTAAAATTATTCTGCAGCTAGGATCACACATTCTCCCTTCCCTTAACGACAGACTACTGTTCTTTTAAATTTTCTCCATTCATTGGAAGTTTCATTTCACACCTCTCTGCACCCATTCTGACTTCACACCTCTTGATTGGCCTCTCTTTCTGTCCCCTGCTTCCGCCTCTCACTCCTCCTCCCTCCCAACCTTTGTTCTCCAGCTACTTTACCTTTGCCTACTGCCCTGTCTCTCTCACACCTGAAGAAGGCTCCACGGCCGAAACGTTGTGTTCTCTTTCTTCTTTTTTTCAGCATGGAATAAACCTATAACTTGTTCCTTTGCAGCCTACGCATGCTGACGCAGCTACCCACCTGAACTATCTTTTGACTACACTGAAAAACAAGTTTATTTATTTTTAAACAAATTTGTTCAGATAGCCAAAGCATGTTAAGTGCAATATACAGTAGATTAAAATAGTGCCTTTTGGCAGAACTTCTTTTATGTGCCTTCACATCAGCACAGTCCTGGAATGCAGGCTGTATACAAGTATATTCATAGCTTTTGCAGACCGTCTGGAGCCTGTTCATCAGAGAAATGCCTTGCCATTGTACTAAACACCAAAAAGAGAGGCTTTGCATTTTCCTCCCCCCTAATTACACATTAATAACCATTCAATTAGATTTCTATGGGTTATTTCCTAAATTAATACCAATGTAACAAGTTTGTTATTTTTTTAATTAAGCAGAATGAATTAATTCAAGCTTGTGAAGTGAAACCACAAGAAAGATTGTCTTAATCACATCAGTAGACAAGCTGCCCTTGGGATGAAAGCAACACTGAAAGAATTTTGAATTTCAGTTCAATTTAATGGGAATCTATTGATCGGTGGGGGGTTTTCAAAAGGGACAAGTCCTCTGCTAACTTTCATATGAACCACCGGGGTTATATGCTAAAATAATAGAAGTCCTAAGCTTCCATTTCAGAAATTACACTAAATTGCTGGCAATATAGAGCCCCCTTATGAAGGTTACGGATATAAAAAATAGCCAACTTGTTGTTACACTGTAGATTCAATGTAGTCCTACAAGTTAGAAATTTCATGCAAGGTTAACTGACATTGACAATGTTTGTTTGTGTATACAAACAAGTGCTGGGCTGCCATTGTATTGATCCCCTAAAATCATGCTAAAAAGCGAATTCCCTTTTCTGAAATACATAACAGTACATTTCAGCACATATTAACCACTAAGAGTTGAGGGCTTGCATTTTACTTGGATTTAGAGAATGGTTCAGCCATTAACCAAACTACACAAGAACTACCCCCGCCCCCAATTACGTACATTAATATAAAATGGTGTCTCTAACACTAAATTGGTATTAAAATATTAGGAAAAACATGATTGGAAATCAAATGCCCATCTTAGGACTATTCTGTTAAGTGTTAGCGGTGGACGTAAAGTTAATTATGCAAAGGAAGAGAATTTCCTGAAATAATCTTGTCCTAAGGAGTGAAGTCCCTTTCTTATTGTACTGTATTTCAACATGACACCTGACAGCTGAAAACTAAATGCTTCAGTAAACATCTTTTTTGTTTTAATTTCCAGGATTTCAAGGATTCAATGCTGACAAAGTTAATGGAGACTATTTTTAAAATGTTGCTTTGTAAAATGTACATTTCACACACATTAGCCTCAGTAATTTGTGTAGAAATTTGTTGCTGCCAAGAAGGCCTTGAATAAAATAAGTGCCTTATAAAGGCACAAAGAGCAGAGAAAGTATAGTTCAAAACATTTTCATTCCAGACCTTTTTATAGATATATTCAGGTAGTAGATACAGTATATATGTTTACACATTCATAATACTCATGACTCAGGAAAACAAGGAGGAAAGTCCTCAGCACTTTAATTTTGAAAAGCACTATTTATTACAAAATGCTGTGTTTTAGCATAAATGTTACACTTAAGGCCTATTTTATATTTGCATTTACTGTACGTGAATAAGGTTCACCTCAGGACATTGATAGTATCAAATTAAGATGAGATGATTAGGAAAAAATCAGGTGTTAACATGACTATTTGCTAGATTTCACTACATATTGTATAGAGTCAGGTATGATATTATCAGGAACAGTACTTTAGATTTAGATATAGAATAGGATGCAACAGCAGCATCCAAATAATAAGACAGCATGCACATGCAGTGCTCATTAAATCTGCATGAAAAGTAGACACTGCAGGTAAAAAAACAGCAGCCACACAGTACATACACCACAAAAGTCATGCACAACATATATACAATTAACCAATAATAGTTCAGTCCTGTAAAACCTAAATATATTCAGTTGTAAAAAAAACTAAAATAGTTCATTACTTTTATGCTATCAGTTGGCATTGTGTAACCATTTTCACAAATTTCCCGTTAGTTATTTAATGCAATCTTGTATTGATTTTGTTTTCTCTTGGGAGATATGTAATGCTTTAGCAGTATAAATAAAAAATAGCATTTTTGTTCCACCAACAGCATTTCTAATAGTATACCTCTCACAAATTAAGCAGTTTAAGCAATATCACTTTAAATAGCTTTGTATTGATTGACTATAGCATGCCTTGGCTGAATAAGGGTGCAATGTGTTAATTAGCATTATTTTATTAGTTACGATTCAAATGTAAATGAACTGCAGCAACACAAATGCATTTATCAATGTTTTTAACAAAGTCAAAAGTATTAAGAGGACCTGTGCTGCGAAAGGTAAATGGATTCATCAGGGATCTTACCCCTCAGTATATACTGTTCAAGGAAGAATGTCCTTGTTAAGTCCTGCCCCAAGCCCATCTGTTGGAATTAACCATTTGTCAAACTTGGGACATATAAAGACTAAGGGGGCAAAACTACTGGGGAACTGAGGTATGGCATAACCAAGCTCTTAAGCTCCAAGCGACAAGTGATCTCAGCTGACCTATTTAGATTGGCACTGACAGAGTGTGATCCTTGGGACTCTAGTGTACCTGGGAAAAATGAATGAAGAATACAGCAGATAGTGCTGTTTGTAGTACAGATAAACCACTAGCTAGAAAATTTATGATAATTGCCTTTCCACATCAAAGGCAATACTACAGGTACAAGCCAAATCAGAAAACCAATAACACTTGTAATTCCAGTCATTCCTTTACCATTGTAGATGAGTTACACAGTGCTGAAAAAACAGGGTTTCTGAGACATTTTACTGTTGGCTGTATGTAAAGACCATTAAGTGAAGAGTTTTAATGATGACATTGCACTTTCAAGTGTGTTTGCTTAGTTTTATTCAACAGCATTTTTGGTCTTCAGATTTGTAACCTTTCAATTAACATGAGTACATAATCAACTATGAAAGGAGACTTGAATTGTGAGCACACTTATAATTTTTCTGAGAAATGACTGCTGAGCTGTGCCAAATTTTGCTGTAGTTACATCTGCAATCTGAACCCTCATTATTGAAGAAAGCCAACAGAAAAGTAATCACAAAAATGTTTCTTCGCCTTCTATTTACTTGTTTTTTTCTATTTACTTGATTTTTGCACATGTGGTATTTCAAGTAAGACATGTTGGTCAATCAGTAAACAAAAATATGACAACAGCTTCCTTGCCTTATAGACAAAAGAAATACTTAAAATATCCACCAAACAGTTTAAAAGATTACTTCTGCAGAAAAGTAATATTAAGTCGTTAGGTGTGCAACGTATTTCAAAAGACTGAGCAAAGATGTCCAGGGGAGACAAATGCTGATTCAGTGCAGTTTAGTGTTCCATAAAAATGCCATTGCAGCTTATCGAATCTGTATATCTAGAAAAATCTATTTGTCTTCCAGAGACTATTTTAAAATTCTGAATGTACTATAATAATTTTTCTTCCCTAAAAAGCAAGCACTGCCCTTCAATTTCTCCCTTAAGCTATCAAACGGTGAAAACATAACATTGATGAAAAAAGTATTAAAAAATACAATAATGCTTTTTAAAAAAAACCAACAAATTATCCTTGTGAAACAATCTGGCCTTGAGGAATGAATGAAAACCCATAGTGACAAAGCAGAAATACAATTAGCAAATAAAAAAGCTACTGAAACGTAAACGAATCCAACAGAAAAAAAAGATGAATAATACAAAAATGTGAATTCTCTATGGGGGAAAAAAAGTATGGTTTGCTGACGTTTTGCTGCATACTTTTCTAATCAAGTCACCCCCATCTCCACTGTAATCATAGCTAAATTTACTCAAGACAAACTGTTACACAACACTGGTAGAAAATGACTGCCGAATTTCATGTACTGAGCTAATTACTTTTTAAAAGACAACCCTGGACTAGAGCTAAGAGTGACACAGAAAGATGTTATGTTTGGAACTGGAACAAGTTTTAGTCTATGGCACTTACATGATAAAGGGCCTATTGCCATCAGAATAATTAAGACTTGTTGGAATATTGTTAAATCTAGATACCTTTAAAGTAAAAGGTTAGAGAGTTGTACCAGTGAGAGACTGTTAATAGGTTCAGAGTCACCTGAGACGTGCACAATTTTCAGTTCAGATTTGACTAGCCTGAAAGAAGACAGGACATCGACAACACACTGACATAATGATGACGTATTGCACATCTCCTTACTGCGTGTCACTAACAGATGTCTGATAGCTCCTGAATGCTCAGGTTTCTCTTAAAGCATATCATTAAATTAAATCCTGAACTAAAAAGGGAGAGGTCAAAGAAATGCATTTTTTCTTTGTCACAAAGCAATTAGGCAGAACAAAGGAAAACATGAAACTTTTTTGAACACAATACTGTATTTGAAATCTTTGTGACTATTTTCCAGAACAACTTCAAATGTTACAGTATGGTCCACTTACAGCAAGAGCATGGACTTACAGAAAGACAGATGTCAAGGTTTATACACTGTAACTATATTGTATGTATGAATACCCATAACAAATCTAATCAAAAGCAATTTATTTCTAGTAACAGAGTACTAATGCTAAAAGAAAGCAGCAGCTTAAAGAATGTTTTTGAATATTTGATATTGTGACTGACTACAACTGTTTGTCTAAAAAAAAGTGAATAATTCCAGGTAAAATGAAATAAAGTCCAATATACAAAACGTGCAAATCATGTAACAATATCATTTTAACCTGTTTTTAACTGCAATGTATTTCAATACAATACTTGAATTGCAGTTAAAAACAGGTATATTGTCAGATTTTTCAATACAAAACCTGACAAATTGCAGGAAATGGTCATAACCAAAATTCCTGTATTTAGATCCATGATGCAATAAACATCTCAGTGCAAACATAACAGATGTCATTCAATGATGCCAGCAGCACAACCCAACAAACTGAAACCATACTTCACATCACCCTTCTTACTGATCATTGAAAAAGGCTTGGAAACAATAAGAATTCAAAAGCTTTCCTCCCCCTCCCCCTGGCTGATACTTCTATCTTGACGGTTGGTATGGCATCTGTTTTTCCTTGTCCCCGTCTTCCCCCAGTGAGCTGGAACAACTTGGTGCTCTCAGACACCCAAGCACACACTCAGGCAGATCAGCAACGGCTGCCGGTATTACAAATCCTGCTGACGACGCACTTTACCGAGGGGTAATGGAGTTTACAAACTAAAACAATCTGTTCTTCAAAAAGGAAAAAGAAAAAAAATGATTATCTTTTATTTTCGCAAGCAAAAGAATGAAGAGTTCTGAATGAAGGTAATTTAGTGCTGAATTTCAAAGATTTTAACAGAAATGACTCTTGAGGAATTATCAGGTAATCTAAAAAAATGTTTGACAAAGCCCACCATTATGCAGATTCTTAAAATAACACTGTACTGATTTTGTGAATTATTTATACGATGGAAACTTGTTCAAAGCCTGAGAAAGGTGTTTTGCATGAGGTTTATCTCAAAGAAAAAACACAACTAATTTCTGAAACTTTTTTAAAGATACATTCTTAATACAGAATACAGTGTTCAAGCATACAAATTATTATAAGAATGCAGTCCCACTGATTAAACTGTTGATGGCAAAGGGTTAGGTTTAGGGTTATGGTACCCTTGTTCCCATAAGGAACAACACCTTTAGGGATTACTCCAGCAATGCTGGTCCTTACTTATAAACATTGTATAAAGGTACAGGTATTCCAGCAATTTTCCTAAAGGTGTTTAATCTTTGTAAAAAAGCATTCCCATCTATAAAGTACAGATGGAACTATAACAACTGAACCTTTATAGTTCTGAAAAGAGAAGACTAGGAGAAGGAGAGACCCCATTCATGTATTCAAAATCCTCAAAAAGACAGACAAAGTAAACCTAGCAGACATTTTCAGAATCAACAGTGCAATACAAACTAGAACCAGAGAACAAGAGTATTTAAAACAGAGAACAGGAAATTAGAGTGGTCAAAATATGGAACAAATGACCTAGCTGCGTTGCTGGGGTCAATACCCTTGACTGTTACAAGAAATAGATAGGCAGATTAGGTGTTAATTAGCTACTTACAAATCAACAAGGACATTCTTCCTTGAACAGTACTGAAGGGTAGTATATACAAAGGGCTAGAAGGGCCAAAGAGCCAACTTTTAATGCATTTATAGTCTTTGAATATTTTATTGTCTGTGTGTACACTCCTCCTCACTGATAGCTGATGTGTGATGAGCGTACTGGCGCACAATGCCTACCGTATCATCATCCAGGTGGAGGCTGCACATTGGTGGTATGGGGGCCCCCATTACCTGTAAAGCACTTTGAGTGGAGTATCCAGAAAAGCGCTATTTAAGTGTAAGCAATTATTACACTACTTCATATAAATGGTCTTAAAAATAACTACTGGCTGAATAAGCATCAAAAGCAAACATAACAAGGAAACAGTAACTGCAAGAATGAATTAAATTTCCTCTTAATGTAAAAACCTACAATGTTAATAGCATTTTTCAAGGGAATTCAGCTACCATGCTCCAGCTGCTGTTTAACTTTCATTAAATTAACACTACAACCACATATCTAACACTGGCAGATTACTCACTAATGTCCCAAAGCAGTCTTCCAAAAAAAGCTATGTTATTGCCTTTGTTCCCTTGGGTTAAGTATTGATACCTCCTTCTTTTTAAAGAAACTGCACATTGGAACCTACTCCAAAAGGAACAATTAACATTGATTTGGTTTGCCACTCTCTATTTCTGAAGCATCTAAAATCTTTCAGCTATTTGATCTGAAAAGAATTATCTACTGTATCAGAAACTCTTCTACAGGGACTCTGGGACTATAAGATGGTAAGGTATTATGTTTGATCAAGTACAAGGCGGGATTGATTACATTGATGAAACTATTCCCAGGGCCTCAGAATGGATAAAGGATATTGTCTCAAAATTGAACTCACTTGCTGACGTCTTTTAAGAAAAAACCAAGGTGACAGTTTAGCAATTAAAAAACCCACTGGATATAAAGTACAGAAATCAGAGTGCTACAATGCAAAGTACTGTAAATATCCAAAATACGGGCATACACCACTTTCATTCTGTACTTAAACTTATTTGCTCCTATATTCAGTTGCCAATGGCAGCTCAAGACTCTGACTGTTCGGAAAAGGATGCTTGTTCTGGTTTGATCAGGATTTACATAAAATGTAGGAAACTGAAAAAAAGCAAACCTGTAGCACATCACAGGTGAAACTTGCTTTCACAAGGATCTATGTAAACATCTTCAGTTGTCTCTTGATATCACAGAATTCAGTGTTTCAATGAGTACTAATCTTACAGGATGCAGTAAACGGAGTAATTATATACACAACATTTACATTATAAAATGAGATATACAAATAGTATAGTTTTCTGGAAAAATCTATTTTTTTATGCTGTTGTGGATGTTTAAACTAATCTTTTAAACTAGGGAAACTCATGAGGAATTCTTTTCACTTTCTTTTACAACATATCCTACATCTTTTTATGTATGAGTGAAAATACTAATTTTAAATAGATCATACTTTATGCATATTAATTTTGTAATGTATGATGTTTTTGTACACAAGAAAGAACAACTGCCATCTGTTACAACCTTAATGGCTTTTTGAGTTCTGGTCTGGAAAGCATTTTTGCATACTGGAGTTCAGCATGATAAATGATTTCAAATTAAATATTTGCCACTAGGAGAATGTTTTTCATTTTATAGTTACCCTAGTAGTATCACAGCTTAACCCTCCACCTTTTGCTTTCATCTAATTACAGCTCTGTATCTCAGATGCACTGTTGGTGTTGATAAAATTTAAATGTGAAACAAAAAGAAGCAAGGCCATTTAATTATAATAATTAATAATAATAATTGCTTACACTTATATAGTGCTTTTCTGGACACTACACTCAAAGCGCTTTACAGGTAATGGGGACTCCCCTCCACCACCAATGTGTAGCATCCACCTGGATGAACGCTCACCACACATCAGCTATTAGTGGGGAGGAGAGCGGAGTAATGAAGCCAATTCATAGATGGGGATTATTAGGAGGCCATGATTTATGAGGGCCAATGGGAAATTTGGCCAGGATGCTGGGGTTACACCCCTACTCTTTTAGAGAAATGCCCTGGGATTTTTAATGACCACAGAGAGTCAGGACCTCGGTTTTACGTCTCATCTGAAGGACGGCGCCTGTTTACAGTATAGTGTCCCCGTCCCTATACTGGGGCATTAGGACCCACATGGACCACAGGGTGAGTGCCCCCTGCTGGCTCCACTAACACCTCTTCCAGCAGCAGCCTTAGTTTTTCCCAGGAGGTCTCCCATCCAGGTACTAAACAGGCTACACCTGCTTAGCTTCAGTGGGTTGCCAGTTGTGAGTTGCAGGGTGATATGGCTGCTGGCTTTTATCCTTTTCTTTTTTATATAATTTCCACAGTCTGACTCTCAGATTCATGCAATATTAAAAAGGGATAGATGACTTTAACACTCTTTGCCCACCCACTGAGCTCCATATACTGCCTTCTGTCTTAAAAAGGTTATTTGTGAACGAGAAGAAAGTTTTGAAATCCTGATTAATGTAGTTTTTAAATTCTGTTCTTCAAGTCATTCATTCTTGGCATCACCTGAGGTTTAACCTGCTGTTACAACTTTTTGTTTTTAAATTACCAACCCAGATCTGTAGCTGTGAAGTTTTCACATTCAGCTTCAGCGTGCCCTGAAGCAGAACACTCACATCTAGATGTTAGAAAAAAGTAAAAAAAAAAGTAAAGGCGATTTTTGAGTTCTGGAAGTCAAATAAAAAGAAACACGCAATTCCAAATCTTAGGAGTACAAATTCTGTGGTTTATGAGTCTACTACAAGTACTGTATCAACTTTCAAAGAGAAGCAATCACCCTCTGAAGTCAATATATGTAAAATGAAAAGCATACAGAAACAGTAAGGTTTTAAAAAAATCCTTTTACGTTGATGTTTTGGTCCTTTAAAAAAAGCTCTGTAAAAATGTAGATTTTTCTAAAAAAAAACTTTGTACTGAAAAAAACATAAGCTAGGGTTATATTTGATGTGTGATTCAGTATTGATCTGGGTTGCACATAGATGGCCCTAATTCACACGTGCCCAGGTGACGAATGTGAAAATCTCTTCTGGTAATGGCAATTGCCAGGGAGTATAAGTTATTACTATATGACTTTGCACAAAGCTTTTTTTAGCACAAATGGAAAATGAACTATTGCCACACTGTTTCACCATTTTCACTTCATGAGCCAATGATTGAGTAGCAAAGTAAACAAAGTATTCATGTTTGCAAACTTGGTTACAAAAATCATTTAATATTCACCCTTGCAGAAAATACATCTTTATGGCTGTAATTAAAGCTTAAACCAACAACCAGAGCACAGACTGCAAAACAAAAACGACTTTCACTACTCATCTAAATTGTAAATGGCTCCTGTTTGAATTATTTAAACACTTGGAAAAGATTTGTAGAATAAAGGCAGATTCTTTTTAAAAATAAGATTTGAAAACAAATTCAATGATGTTGAGGTTTCGATACTGGTCTTTAAAGACTTATAGATCACCATTTATATGAAAATAGGACCCTAAGGGACAGTCAAAGGGAATTTTCAAAATGCAGGGCTTGCTAAACTAGTTTAGGAACACAATTTAACAATCAGGCACACCAAGAGCATACAATATGGTGTATTTAGATTTCTAGAAGGCTTTTGCCAAAGTTCCTCATAAAAAATTAATGATCAAATAACATACGGTAGGCATTCAGGGAAATGTATATTTGAATGGAGAATTGATTAACAGAAAACAGAGTGCAATAAGGGGTGAATCCACAAATTGGGGCGATGCACCCAAGTGCAGTACCACAGGGATCTGTACTAGGATCACCGCTCATGCTAATTTATATTTCAAGAATTGAGATTCTGGTATAGCTTGTGAAAGAGTTATGTTTGCAGACAATAAAACAATTTACAAACAAATAGAATAACATACACCATATATAGAGAGATGTATAGAATCATTTAATTAAATTGAAAAAAAGATTAAGAGAAAATTCAGGCCTGGCTAAACATATGACAAATAATATTTAATGTTGACACGGGGAATATTACATATACAGTACATACAGGTAGCAAAAACAAACCATAAATGCAAAATGAGACATGCAGAGCTTGAAGAGGCTCCTAATGAAACAATTACAATAGGTGTTTATGTTGATACGTCTGCATCTTTGGGCAAACAATAAAAAAGGCAAATAAAATGCTATATACTGTATTGTTAAAAGCATAACATCCCTTGATTTCAATTATGTTAAAATATAACAATGTACTAGTAAAACCTCATTTAGAATAGCACTATTGTACTGTGATACAATTGTACTCCCCAGCTTACTAAACTTATTGCTCATTTGGAAAATGTACAGCGAAAAGCAGCCAGTAGAGCCCTAGTCTTAAAAAATAAACTTTTTTATTTCTTTACTCAATGGGTTGTGGGAGTATGTAACAAAATACCCAGCCATGTTGTTGATGCCAATACCCTGGCTTCTTTCAAGAAAAGGTTGGAAGAGATTCTTGGATCTATTAGCTACCAAACAGGCTAGATGGGCTGAAAGGCCTCCTCTCATTTTATAATGAGGATTCCTGTGTCATTTTCCTTTTACGTCACGATACAGTACGTCCATGCCTATCATATAAGTAGCAGCCTTCCTCAGGGCTGTCTGTCTGTATTGGGTACCTGCAACTACTCTGTCTTCTCATTTGTGTGCTTTGTGCTGTGCAGCAAACATGTATATGGAGTCTGCTTATCTTAATCTTCAGGGCTTTACTAAGAAAGAAAAAAAACTCCATGTTTTTGAGAAAGAAGGAATGCTTAGAAAAGCTGTTTGATTTCAAAAGTTATTTATATTTTCAAGCTGCCAAACAAAATGAATAAGCCTTTCATTTATCTAAACCCTTGAATTCCTCTCCATGTTTTGTTATCCAATATTTAAGCTTAACAAACATTGCTTGAATAAGCAATTAAAAAAACTTAGCTAGCAAAAAAAAATGAACTTGAAGAACTAAGATTTTTTATCTGAATATAAAGCAATACATTGACAAAAATCTTGAACTTTCATCAAGAAGGTTCACTCAAACAAAACTCAAGGCTTTATTTCCTTATTTCGGTAGTAAGCTGATATAATCAACTGTTTCCACAGGAAATGTGAAAAAATGTTCAATTCTTACCCTAATAAGGACACTTTAATGCTGAGGAAGCTATTGGGCAATTCATAGTCAAGTATTATGGTCATTATGTTAATGTCAAGATAAGTTATTAGATTTTTATCTGAGTGTTACTTTACAGTTTTTTAATTAAGTAAATTAAGAAATCTCAGAGGAAAGTGAGGCATTTTGTTTGACTCAAAGAAGTTAAATTTTGAAATGGTCAAGGCTGTGAGCCATCAAAACAGACAGTTTTTTTTTTCAATTGTTTTTGGCCATCAACCCTTTTAGTTTTTGTTTGCTTTGAAATGCTAAAAAATCACTTCTCTCAGCTGTGAAACAAACATTTGCAAGTGCAAAACCTTACTAAATTGACCACTGTAATATCACAATGAGCTGTGCTTCTGTAGATTTATATCCTATTATCAGAAGTAATCTTGGCCAATTTGAAAAAATAATAATTGCATTGAAGGATTGAAGGTAATGATCAGCCCTATAAAAAAAACACTAAGGAGAAATTGAGAATTAATGTGGTTTAAATATTATTCTATTTAGTGAACAATATCTTTTAAATTGCATGGCACTCTATTGTTAAAAACATTTTGGTACAATGTTCTATTTAGGCCAAAATCACCTACGCTTCACTGAGTAACAAGAGTTGCTACATTTAAACTGACTAGCTACTTTTTAATAGTTCTTTAATCATGAGTAATTATACATAGGCATGGGGCCACAGATATATAGTTTTCATGGAAACGGTCTCAAAAAATATTCTGAATTTATTAAATTATTTTCAGCACATTTTTATGCAATTTAACATTCAACATTTTAACTACAATAATATGAAAAATGTTATTTGTAAAACTATGTATAAACTTTTCCACTGTGTTTTGATTTGCAGTGAGAGTCAAAACATTTTATGTATTTATGAAGTTTTAATGCACTTCAAATATAATTTAATTCTGTTGTATACCTAAGTAGTTTAAGAGATTTCATGCAACTATGCATTAAACAAACGTTGATAATATTAAGTACAACTTAATTTAACATGCAATATATTATTAATTCTTTACTTAGCCCATTTCCTTTTTGTGAGAAGTTAACAGGGATACATGATAGCATAAGTGTGACAGTTTTATTGAGAATGAAAGGTCATTCATCCTTATTACAAGAAATTTCTGTTTCCTAAGAAAAGCTCAATTAATTTTACCACACTGCCCAGATCAAAAATGAAAACTAATGACATACTATTCTGTCATCACAGCACAAAAATACTGCATCATACTGAAGCATAAAGTATGCTGTGATATTAAACTGTTTTAACAGTAAGGAATTAGTAGCACCAAACGTACATCTATTGGCATCTTAGTCTATTGGCATCATCTGTCTACATCAACTTCATTTTTTAGTCTTCAACAGAGAAGACTACAAGACAACTCAAAAGCATTGAAAAAGTCAATGCAGTGCACTTCTTCAGAATTAATAGTGAAACATGAACAAAAGGACACAAGCAGAAAATACAAGAGTCATCACAGGGGGTACCTCTTTAGGTAAAGCACTGTGGAAATATACAGCAAATTCCCCACTATATTGTTAAGATGGTATCTTAAAGACATGGCAAGATGTGATCCTTGCCGATTAGCAACCAAACAGGCAAATAGGCTGAATTGCCTTACATGAAACAGTGTTTCATATCTAACACTGCCAGGATTGTTGAACACCTCAGGTTTATACAAATGTTTAAATTTCCCAGCAAGAGCACCCCATTTTAAAACGGTGAAATATTATTTAATATAGATTTTTTTTTCTAAATTATTTCTGTAAACAGTCTTAGAGCATTCATAAGCATGAAGACATGATAAAAAGACTAAACAGAGGGAGAGAGAAGGACATCCCAGCACTTTCAACAGACCAGTCATCTGAACTCTGAAAGGTATCTTTTTGTCAACGAACTCCAACCAATCTGAAAGAGCATGAGCAAGGAAGAATGGATAAAAACTGCACATTCTACCCAAAAGCCTCACTGCAGTAATTTGTACGTCAACCAAGTTTAGACACAGGACTGAATACGTACGCATTCAACATTTCAGTTTTTTTATTTTTCTTTGCCCTTTATGCTGACATTTAACTTCTTTCATCCATAAAAGTGTTCACATTCAAGTTTTAATTGAAAATATTCCCTTTAAAAACGTGGGCATACCATCTGTATTTCAACAAAAAAGGGAAATTGAGTGGGTGTGAATAGCTTTGCAAGGCACTCTATATACCAGTAGAACGTGAACAGAAGATACGTTTGGGGCAAAGTATTAAAATCATTCCATATAATATAATAATGGTTAAAAAAAAGTTTAGCTAAACAGTTTTTCAATAGTTTCAAAACCACTCATGCTTTGGAATGCTTATTTCAGTGCACTGGTGAATTGAGTGTAACCTGAATGAACTGTAACAGCTTAGTTATTAAAATCAATAACAATAACTACAATCCTTTTTTTTCCCCCAGTGTGACTCAACTCCATCAATGGATATCAAATTACAGTCCTAATACTGCACATAATTCCTATTTTCAAGGAAGAAGATTCAGATTTAGAAAGAAAAGTCAATGTAACACCTTATAGAATGTATCTACTTATAAAAAGTGAACAATTAAACGAATTATGACATACATACATTGTAAAGACTTGATTTCTGCTTATGTATTTGTTTGAACGTAAAATGCTACTAAATTCAAGAACTGTACTGTTACTGTCATAATTAGTATCTGACGAGACAAAGACAGTCTTAAGTGTAATTCATTACAAACTAATAACAAATAATCCCCTTTTCATCTCTGCACTTTTAAAGGTACAGTAATTACAAGTTGAATGTTTAAGGCAAACAGAAATAAAACCAAACCACTTTTTCACAAATGATTCAGAATGTTCACTATTTCTCTACAATTGACAATGTCTTCATCTCACCTTCTTTTTTAATAATAGGTAAAGATATCTCAAAAAGATTTATTTTAACCAACATATATATGAATTAATTTGATAAAATAACTCAGAGACAAAAATCACTTAAAAATATATTTTACAAACTATTCAGTTTGCACTGCAGTTAGACAGTTGTAGCTTGTTAATTTTTTAGCAAGTATACATGATATACAGGAGGTATTCTGAACAAACAAAATTTATATATGATGTAGGTATCCTGAACAAACAAAATTTAGTTTTCCCCATTTTTGCTGTGCAGAGCAGTCTTAATGACAAAACGTACAACAGAGAATTTATAATAAATAGAGCTTAAAAGTATGGTGTCATGATTCTTAGAAAACTTTTATCCTAATGCCATTGTGTACCATTTTATACTGTTTACTTAGGAGTGGACTCTGAGGTCTTGATGAGTAGCAATGCGTTTAACAGACCTATGGCTAAAGTCCTGCTGGTAGAGTAAATATACAGTATAACTTATAGAACACTGGAATCTATACACAGAATAAGAACAACCAATACCTGACTTCATCTACTGTAATTATATATTGTGGCTCATGTGACATGCAACAATATTTTCCCCTATTTTAACAAGACAAAGGTGAATATTCATACTTTATGGATTAATGAAACTCATAAGGCCAACTAACCGAATCAACATTACTGTATTTTCTTCCGATAGTCTTTCAAAAGATCAGTTTAACTGCTATTCAGAACTTAATGATTAGCTTCTTTCTAGTCTACAAAAATGGTTCAATATACCGTATGAAAGAAACGATGTGATTTAACTAACCCATGGCCATCATGAATGTAACACAAAAGCCTTTTCTTAAACCTTTTTTTGTTGAAGAACAGAATGTGATATTTCTCTCAATATTTTAAATTCCATTTTAATAGTCTCATACAGAGGAAATCCTAAGCTAATCAGTTTAATTACAAGTGCTAGGTCCCTAGACAGATCTTAGTGACAGTAACTTAGTTGAAAATCTCTGCAGATTTGAGGCTGGGATTGTTCTGATGACACTGGGAAAATGTGATTAATGCAGGAAGAAAAGATCAGGAGTCTCCAAAGTAGCTGTCTACAGTCTACAGATTTAAAGTCTTCAAACCTTGATAAAGCATTAGATTCAAATCACACAAAACCAATAAACAAAAGGTTTGATTATCAATATGCATTTTCTAAACAAACAAAAATACTGCAATCTAGGGAAAAGATTATCCTACAGATCTGGCAATATGGTACACTGGCTTTTCTTTATATTTTCTATTTTAACAGACAAGTTAAATGTGTATATCTTCCATTTGAGTCTTTTTGAGTAGTTGTCACATTTAGTCAAACTTCAAGGGCTGCTAAATTCAAAAATTAAGTTTTAAGATAACACCTGAAAAAAGTGACATCCTTTAAATTTTAATGTTGATCATCTTGCCAACACCAAGTCTTTATCCATTTGATCAAGAGTCCTACACAGAGAGACGCAATACAATTGTATTATTGCGAAATACTACTACTAAGACCACAAATAACAAATGCTTTGATAAAGATAAGAAATATAATACATCAAGTACCTTCACCATGAGTAAAAACTGCTGAAGAATTTACAGAAAACATAAAGGAAAAAAACAAGAATAACTATCATTTCATAATACATCATAAATTTGTAACTATTTTAAAGTGTTAGAAATTGTGTTCTACATAGATTCTCAAAGAAGTAAAGATGGACAGTATTTTAGATACATATTGACACAGCAACAAATGTAAATTAAAGGGAAGTTTCTATCCACCACTCTGCCGTTTTCTGGTGATAGAGAAGAAAATTCCTGAAGTGATCAGTATGCCCTTTCATGTCAGGTGTTATCTGTTGCTAGGCATACGTCAGTCTACAAGATGGACTCCCCTGTGAAAGTGCTGAGATATACTGAAAAATTCAAGAAAAAGGACTGACAAGACATTGACAGAAAAGACTGTACAATTCTAAAGATATCTTAATAGAAAGGTATTTTTGGGATATACTAAAATGTTTATAATTACATTTACATGCAATGCTACATAAAGCAGACCTAAGATGGGCTACTGACTAACAATTTAGTCTTCCAAATTATTCTAATTTTTAACACTACATGAAGAAGGAAATCAAATGTTAACCGAAATATAAAAATGAATTCAGTCCAACATTTTTTTATAAAGCCTAGCAGTTTTGCACATAGAGAATGCAGTCTTTTCTTTATCACACCATGAGTAGCAATAAGTAATATAAATGCATACAGCCTATATTGAATTTTAGGTATGCTGTATGTATGTTAGGTATCTTGTTTTCAAATGTCTAGATGAGATCTTTTGATCAATTTGCTTCCAAAAACCAAATTATGCTAGATGCTAATCAAGCCAATATGCCCTCCCTCTCATTTCCAAACCCCAAACATTGTTAGCTATAGCTTTAATACCATACACACATTTAATACTGATACTCATCATCAAAATACACTTAATCACTTATTAGATAACAATAGTTTGCTAGATCCACCTACTGCTTCTCTCACATCATTGAAAATCACCATAACAACCCCAGACATCTTTTCTCCACCATAAACAGCTTGCCAAACTGCCCCACAACATTACCTGCCTCATCACAACTTTGCAACCCATTCTTAGATTTCTTTAGTTCCAAAATCAACAATATTCGGCATCACATTCTCTCCACTACGCATATCATTTTCATATCTCCTCCCTCCTTAAACTTTTCTGGTTCCCTTCTCTCCAGCTTCTCTCTTCTTGACTCAGCATCCCTCAATAAACTTGTTACACATATCAAATCCACCACATCTATTTTAGATCCCATTCCCACCACTTTACTTCAGTTCCGTTTCTCTTCTCTCTGTCCCATTGTCCTCAATATTATAAATGAATCCTTGAGTGCTGGTGTTGTACCAACGGTCCTCAAAACTGCTGCCACAGCACAGAAACTGCCCTGATCAAAGTCACTAACAATCTTCTAATAGCTTCTGATTCTGGTTCTCTTTCTATACTCATCCTTCTTGATTTCAGTGCTGCTTTTGATACTGTTGACCATGACATCTTACTTTCTCGTCTTGAGACTGTGTTTGGAGTTTGTGACACTGCTCTTAAATGGTTCAAGTCTTACCTCACTGATCACTGTCACTTTGTCTTTTTTAATGGGTATACATCTGAAATTGGTCTTGTTAAGTCTGGTGTTCCTCAGGGCTCAATACTGGGCCCCTTGCTCATCAGAATTCACCATGTTTCCACTTGGTCAGCTTTTAAAATCACATGGCCTCAGCTATCATTTCTATGCTGATGATACTTAAATATACATCAATACCAAACCTGACACTGATGTGGCTGTCTCTTATCTATCTAATTGCATCTCTGACATAAAAACTTGGATGACTCAAAATTTCCTTCATTGTAATTGTGATGTCATGCTTATTGGCACCCCCATCAACTTCGTAAAGCCAATCCTGTAACCTTAGCTGTAGATGGTTCTGTACTTGAGCTTCAGTCTAAATTGAAAAACCTTGGGGTGACATTCGATTCTGGCTTAACATTTGACCCACATGTGCAGGATATTGTCAAAACGTTTTTTTTTCACCTCAGAAATATCACTAGACTACACCCTATGCTATCACTAACTGTGGCTGAAAAGTTAATCAACACATTTGTGTTCTCTCGAATTGACTTCTGTAATGCTATACTCACTGGGGTATCTAAATTTACTTGAATGAACAAACTGCAGTATGACCAAAATTCAGCAGCCTGAATCCTGACCAGGTCTAGTGCAAGTGATCACATTACTCCTATCCTGGAGTCCTTGCGCTTGCTTCCTGTCAAATTCCGTGTGGAATCCTCATGCTCACCTATAAGGCTCTGTATGGCTTGGCACCTCAGTATCTGTCTGAAGTATTATTGCCCTGCTCTCCAACTGGCAACCCACGATATTTTAATTCTGGTCTCCTAACTGTGTCCAAGACCGTCTACATTGTATGGGTGACAGGGCCTTCTCCTGTTATACCCCCAAGCTCTGGAACTCTCTGCCCAAGGATATCAGAGAGTCACCTTCTCTGAACTCCTTCAAATCCAGACTCAAAACCTTCTTAAGAAAAGCCTTTACTTAACTGGTTCCATTCTTCACCCCTCTGCTTTTCTTAGTACCACCATCCACAGTCTCCTCTGTATATTTTAATTGTGTTTTATCTTGTGTATTATTTTTATTTATTGTTGTCATTCTGTAAAGCATTTTGAGAAGCCACCTTTAAAAGGCACTATATAAAAAAGTTGATTATATTATTATTATGCAACAATGCATAAAGTGCAACATTTACAATTAATCAAAAAGACTTTGTAGGAGGTGCACTGATTTTATCTAACAGACATGGCATAGGTAACTATTATGCTGATTAGACTACCATCTACGGGGTTGAATCAACAGGGGATCTAGCATGAAAGTCTTAGGCTAGCAGCATGTGTGTCCACTGCTGGAAGCAATGCAACATCTGAGATGCATCATGTGCACCAGGATGCAGATGCACTCTTGTAGGATTCAGTGCCACTCATCTCTCAGCCAGCAATACTCCAGCAGGACAAAGCGCCTCCTCATGCTGCTAATGTAACAGTGGCTTTCTTGCTATATCAGAAAGTGACCATTGGGCTGCGGCTGCCTAACTCCCAACACTTGTGTCCCACTGAACATTTGTGGGATGAACTAAGATAAACAGGCAGGTGCAAGCAACCTGCTGGCTGAATGGGCTGAATCTCAAAATCTGACCTTTTTAATTTTTTTGGAAACAATGATTACATAAGAATCAGTGGTAGAAAGAAACAAAACTGTACTGTAAAGTACTGCACTTTTTATACAAGGGAAAGGGGAATTAATTAGGTACTTTTCTGAAGCTACAACACCCACAGATGCTGCTAATCACCCAAATGAAATGCAGGCTGCCTGTACAATAATGCATCTTGCAATTTGGAAAACAGAAAATAAATAAGTGAGGCACAGCTAAACTGCAGCCTCAGCAAAGACAGTATGATAGGTGCAGTGATAGATGATAGAGAAAATGGAAACTAATCTCAGCACTGTCTCAGTAAAACATGTTAATTTGTGACACAATAGAGCATTGTTTTCACAAAAACATTACAGCAAAACCATGCAATTTAGCAAAGTAGTATTTTAAAAGTCAATAGTACTATCAATAGGTCAATATTGTGAGAGGTATTAAAAACATGCTATAGGTTCCAACTCTCATTTGTTGTTGTCTCTCTTTTTACATGCACATCAAATTAACAACTAAACCTTTCAATCTGAAATTTTCAGCATCCAACTAGGAACATTCACCTGTATTCAGTTTGCTGTGCCACCAGTGTAAAAAAAGTGAAATAATAAAAACAAGTGAAAGAAAACACAAAAGTGAAACATAAAAATGGCAGAAGTTATTTACATGAAAGAATCATCTTAAAGGGCTTTAAACACTGCTCTATTGCAACAACCTGTCAGGCAACACATTCATGTACCAAAGCTGAAAATTAACAATACAGATAACCACCATCAGGTCAAATTTCATCTCCAACAGCCACCTCTCTGACATACCAATTAAGTTCAAATAAGATGGCTTTATTAAATTGCCTTTTAATGTGAAAATAAAATGACACTGAAGTCTGAAAGTGAGCAGCGTCAGGGGCACTTAAACAATGTGGCATTTATACTGTTGCTTTTATATAAACGGCACTTTGGTGAAGCCAAAATCTGAATTCGGAAATGTGATGGTTTATTTTAAATGAAAACAAGGGTGTATGGGAAGCTTTAAACATCAAACCTTCTATATTTACCTGAAATACTTGAGACAGTTGTAAGAAATTATGATTTACTACCTGTCTGTGTTGTATACACCAGTGCTTAATCAATTGACGGCCCTCTTTATTCTTTCTTTTCAAAGCAACAGCAAACTTCTTTTCACTCTTTGGATTTCAGATGAATGGAATCAATGCAGTAGTATCCAATCAATGACCCCTTAAAATGCAATATTATTTTGTCCTGGGGGAACAAAGTAATTGTGATTCTTAAAGCCCAAGTGATTGCAATAATTGGGAGGTAGTTAGCAATGGCAACTGATCAGCATTTAAAATCATTTCATTTCAGAAGTCATCTAGGATTGGAAAGGCACTTTCATTTTTTTAAATGCAATATACAAATCTGACATTTACATCATGTTCATCTGTCACTCATTCTCAAAGATAAGTTTGATGGATATTCGAGTGCATAACAGAACTGCTTCCAGTACTCGCTGTACAATAAAAATGGGCCACAGTGTTTCCTAAGGAAACAATGCAATTGGGAACCTTACTACTGGTCCCCTAGAAGTGCTGAGCTCATATAAAAAAGGGAGATTTTATGTTCTTGAATTATCCTGCACTGTCTACTTCTAAAGGCAATGCAAAGTACTTAACCATGCTCTATTTGAAACTAGGAGAAACAAAGGCATTAAATCTTTTGCACAGAAGCACTGAATTTACTTTGCTGCCAACTATACAACGTCTCAAGGTACTGCTGCTGACCAGCTCAAAATACTATCAGCAGGGGGTTTCTACCATATCAGCGTCAAAATCATCAATCAAGCAAAGAAAGTTAAAAATAAAGAATGTAAAAAGGCAGGAAGCTTGAAGTATGAATTTTTCTTCAATATCTGAGATAGTCACTGCCTGTCAGCATTTTGTATGCGTCTCAGTTTTCCTTTGGGGAAAAGAATGTAACACATTTGTGAGCTACTGCACTCAGCAATTTGCAAGCAAGAAACAGAGCTCTGGGGCAGTTGACTGCCACAATAGATTAAAGGTTGTGCGATATATCCTGAGGGTCATCCAAACACTCCAAGACTCAAATATTTGAAAATGGTGACTGGGCACTTCCAGGCACTTTAACAAGGTGACAAATGTTCTCTAAAATTCCCTGCAGGGTTAACAAGCATATTCGCTTGATGACCCAAGATCAAATATTTGGTACTGCCGTTGACTTAAACCAAATCCTACACTGACAATTAACTTCAAAAAAGGTGTCTGATGTTCACCTTTTTCCTTTACATGGTTAACACAAACTGTTTTTTTGGAAACGAACTAAGAAAATCCGGTATGAAAACTATATCCAAAGTTTCAAAGAAATTAAGGGAGAAGCTAGTTTAGTATACCGAAGCTATGATTGCCAAACTGGTTACATGATTCATTTTGAAAAGCACAGTAAAACATTGTCTCCTTCCCATCACAAGTCAATTAGTCTAAAGACTGATGAGTATCATGTTCTCATCTGTGGTTTTACTATAAAAATGTTGACAGCAGTTGCCCCATTATACTAATTTAGAGATAGCTGCAGGACATAGACATCACATACCACAGTTTGGCGACATTTTAAACAGCTCTAATCATACTAACAACCCTACAGAAGTCTTCACCACAAGTACAGCACATAATTACCAGTCAATACATCTTGCCTTTTCACAGAGACTAAACCCAGAAAATTGTTCAATCGCAAATAATTTTTTAGATTAACTTCCTTACTGCATAATAATTATTGTATCAGATAGCATACATATCTAGTTCTCAAAAGGAGGGGGTGGCGTACAGCAATACTGGTCAACATTATAGCGTCAGTCTTGCTTAAATAAAGGAAAAAAAACAATGTAAACTTTTAATTCACATAAAGAAATGTGACATTTGGGGAAAAAAAACACAAGACGTTACATTTCATTGTGAAAATAAACCTCAATCTCAGCTCCGCACGCCCAAGGCATTCAAATTAAAGATGTTCAAGATTACGGTATTTTATATCAGCATCTATTTTTGGATTCACTCTACTTTTTCAGTCTCCTGTAAATCTTATCCAATAACATAACTGGTTTAATGCAAAGGACTGGAGACACTCTCCTCAACTTCAAAACTTCTTGTTAGTCTTGTATTTGTTTAAGATTGTTACTGCAATATAAAACTGCCATGTTAAAATGAAGAGGTACGATACAAATAGAGCAGTTACCATCACTATGGTATCTGCTTCATGAAGTGAGAGGAATATAATAAAATATTTTGGAGCTTATGAGGAAAGTGGTTATTTGTATTGGGTGCATGTTAACCCATTTAATTTATAACATCACTGACTGATTGTGAAGCCTGCTTAGAAGACCACATCTTCACTATACAAATAGCCTTCCTGGGGACAACCTTATTTTAATTCTTACATTGCCATGGTTTTTGATTTATAGCCTTCAATTTTCTAAAAACTTGGCAGATTTGTAAATAAACTAAGACTTCTGTTGTCTGGGAAACCTCTGGTGTCTCTAAATTGACTAGCCTTTATTTATGCTAGTTGTTCCAGACACCCTGAATTTACAGTCGGTGGTTTTTGTAAAGCCAGTGCTTTTGAAGGTTGGCTTTCAGGGACAAAGAGTTCCCCATTTTAAGAGCAATTTACCAAATGCCGTCAATCATTTGTGCACAGCATTTTAAATGAACCTTGTCAACTTCCAAGAGTCTAAAAAATACTCCAAATTTTTCTCACTTCGGATAACTGATTTAAAAGGTCCCAAACATCTATTACCTTTTCTTTAGTCTGGAACTTAAACAATTTTCTTTCAAACTGACTATTTCAGATAGCAGCAGGGGTGCAAGGACTTATGATTCATCAATCAAACAATGAGGAAGGTATTGCAGAACCAGCTAGGAGTTGCCATAGAAACAAGGCACGCAAACATTTATTCTTCGGGGTGGGTGGGTGGGGGAGTCGACAAAGGCAGAGAAAAAAGGGACAAACTTTTAATCCTATCAAAAATGATCATAGTTTGCATAAAAAGAATCGGGAAACCAAAATAAACCACCTGCACATTTAGACCCACTACTGTTGAGTGCACTGCACTAGGCTGGGTATCTGTCTTACTGCATAATAAATTATACAGAGAAATCAAACATTCTTAACAGCTGCTCATACATCATAGCTTAAATGAAACCATCTATTGATTCACAAGTGTATCAGTGTTCCTTTGAAATACATTCAGTATCCATGAATAGAACATCCATTGACATTCTAAATAAAATGGGACAGAAAAGTCATCAGCAAAATCATCTACCACTTCAACTCTGCAGAACAAAAATTACTGAATCCTATCTCACCCAAACCACCGTATAGGAATAAGAAGCATCTTTTATTCCAATTTGTAGCTAGTGTTAACTGTATAGGAGTATTACAAAATCAACAGTGAAATGCAATTGTTAAAAAAATACAAATGTACTGTAGAATAATGTTCAGGTGGGTAGCTGTGTAGGCTGCAAAGGAACAAGTAATAGGTTTATTCCTTGCTAAAAAGAGAAGAAAGAAAACACAATGTTTTGGCTGTGAAGCTTTTTTCGGTTCACACCCGAAGAAGGCTTCACAGCCAAAACATTGTTTTCTTTCTTCTCTTTTCAGCATGGAATAAACCTATTACTTGTTCCAATGTAGAATAATGTTCATATTGTAGACCAGAACTGGACAGCTGAAGCATGGAAAATATTTGCCAGAGAACAGAACCAGATTTACAATCAGTTACCAATCCATTTACTCTGCTAATTAAACCTGTATTTCAGTTTTTTCATGACTAGATCGACCAAAATGGCTGCTTCAAGTTAAAGCTCATTCCTTAACTATCATGCCTTATATCTAGGGGTTAATATGAAAACTGAAAGGTGAAGCAACTGTTGGTGTACTGTTAAAAAAGTGTGATTTTCTTTCCTTATGCAGTTTATGATCAGTCTTGACAGTATTAACAATAAAATGTAAGTACAAATAGACATATGTGGGCATTGTATACCTCCTCTTATTTGCAAGGAGATGGACTATCATCACATGATTTTTTTAAATATATACCTTCACAATAGTCTCGCCAATGCTACTGCATGAGTGCAATGCACTTTGAGCAATTTGAGCTACCAGTTTGAAGCACAGTGCTTAAGCTGAAATCAAATTTCCTATATCGTAATTATCTAGATCTTATGGAAAGCATAAGATTTAGACAATCTATTGTGTCAAGATCTTGTGCTTTCCATATCTTATACTTAAGCTCTTATGCTAGAGTACATTGTCTACATTTATTATGGCATACATTTTTCTAATCCAAATAGTTCTGCACCAATGGTATGGATCAAATAGAAGTTGTTTGGTGAAAAGCAAATAAAGTGAAATATGAAAATCATCAGTGAGAAACTGTTAACGGATATCTTGATTTGTCCAGTAGTGCCATATATTTGCAGCATGAACTATCACACTCTGTACATTACAGGGAATGTTGTGCACAAAAAAGTAAAGATGATATTCAACAGATCTAAAAAAGTTTGTAAACAGTGACACACAAAACACAAAGAGCAAATAACTAAAATATGACCTACTGTTTTAAAAAAATCGATTTGAAAGGCCAAGGCTAATTCCTTCCTGACATCTTCCTGTGCTGTATTTAGCTTGCAAAAGGTTGCTAAATTTTCAGAAATGACAGAACTTTGTAGATTGATTGATTTTATTTAGGTTTATACATATTAGTAAAATATTTTGTGTTTACTTCAATTCCCAGTGGTATTTCTCCAAATAAATCCAGGTACACCAAGAATTTCAACTTTGTGAAATGCATTTTTAGTTATATATCGTATATAGACTGACACAGTGATCATATCTGCAAGCATTTGAACTGGCAGGTCTGGAGTGGTAACATGGTGCACTAGCTTAGTTCTCATTTCATTTGACACTTAATGCTATAGGGGAAAGCAAGGCTCATTAATCAATGTAAATTAGTTCTAATGAAAATAAGGAGAGTTTTATTATGCAGTAATTGTGTTAAGAAGTTGCTCAGTAATGTGGGTGCTGGCACACAGGACAAGGCATGACAAGGAATACATCCTGTCAAAGGCAATCTTTAACTCACTAAATAGTGCTCAGAAAGGCTAGGCCTTATGACAACTGAGCATTTATCATCCAGACACTAGGACTCATGGGCCCATCACATTGGTTACTCAGATGGAAAAACATCTCAGAGCTTTAAATTCAATTTCTCCCCAAACAAAACAATCAAATACCTACACAGAAACCACACATAGCCAGAAAAACAATCGAGGATTCTATCGCTGCTAACAAAAAAACATTTGGTTAAAACAATCCTCATACAGCACTGCTGCCATTTTATGGAAGAAGTTACAAGCAGATGTGCCCCATGACTGTTGTGTTATAACTGGACCAAACAACTGGGCTTCAGTTAATTATTATATAGAACTCTTATTATTATATATATTATCAGCAGAAATCAGTGTTATTTCTTTACTCAGAGACCATTAAGCTGCAAGTCTGTAAAGTACTAAACATATATATGACTACATTATTAAGGACAGAACACTAACCAAAAAGGCATGTCACCTACAACCTTTATATTATGTGGAATCTCTACATACTGTATATTGGTGCAACTCAAGTGCCCAAAAAACACTGCAGTCATCTTCAATTCAATTCATTTTTATATAGCACCTTTCACAACGAGGTTGCCCCAAGGCGCTTAAAGCAAGTGAAAGCATCTTGACTGCTCCAGGGCAATAGTCTATATGAGTGCAATGCCCTCGCCAGATCTGTTCTCTGCAGGGCAATTTCAGTTAAATCTCTGCCAGTTGAAGGGAAGAGATGGGAGGGAACACAAAAGCCTTAAGCCATGTATTTCACAACAGGCTCATCAAAAGATGAGTGGGCACAGTGCCAGTCCTCAACTAGGCAGCCTTGCAAATGTCAATCCTAACTTTCAAAGACCACCTTCTGTTAGAGAGGAAAGGGCAATTTTTTTGGTTTGTCTTCAGTAAAACTGCAGTTGATAAAGTGTTTTTGAGATACTTTGTATTACTGTGGAATTAATGCAAAGATGAGTCTGGGAAATCTTATGCCTGAATGCTCACGAAAGTGCACATACAGGTTAAAATATAAAGGATTCTGTAGAAATTAGTAAGGTTTTAATAAACGGTTTTACACTATTCAGCTTTATTCAAATCCCTCATATTCAATCTTCATCCTTGGCATTTGTTGAAAATGAGATTAAACTTATCAAAGATCAACACATTTTTCATATTTAAATATCAAAGTTAGGCATTTAAACACTGATTTATTGTACAGTAAACTACACAGAACAGTTTACGATGAACTGGGATAAAATATCATGTAATTTTAATTACAAGAGTGAAAAGATACAATTTTTAGTTGAGAAATAATGTGCCTTGCAAAACTATTCAGACCCTCTGTTGTGTCCGATTTGTGAAAGTACAAAAAAAGTGTTGCATACATTGTTATATTAATTTATTCAAAATCTGAACATTAAACTCAAGATTAACTGAAGGGAAAGATGCTTTGTAATAAATGTCTTCAAAATATGTTTGGTGGAAGCCCCTCTGGAACCAGTTAGAGCTTCATGTCTTTTGGGGAAAGTTTTTACCAACACTGCGCACTTGCTTGACGCAATTTCTGATTATTCTTCTCGGCAGTTTTGCCTAAGCTCTTTCAAGCAGCTTCCCTAACAAGTTTCCCTTTTGCCTGGCTTCTCAGTTTGGAGGGTTAGCATGATAAAGAGTCTGAGTGCCTTCCATTTCCTTAAGATCAAATTCACCATGCCCAAAGATCTATCAAGAGTCTTTGAAATGTATTCATGCCCTTCCCCTGTTTTTTTTGTTTTTATACAACGTTTATCACTTGGTTGTTTTGAAAGCTCTTGGTCTTATAGTTGAATCCTTGCAGTTGAAGTTCACCACCTGACTGAGGGACCTTACAGAAACAGGCATATTTTTTCTGAAATCATGTGAACCACTATTAATGCACACAGAGGTCACACAATTGTGTGGCTTGTTAAGGCAATTTTGTGTACATTAATTAATTTTAGTTCGCCACAGCAAAAGGTTTGAATACTTCTGCAATTAAGGCTTTTCCTCCTATTGTCTTATTCTTTGTACTTCAAAGCGGCATGACTGTAAACTCTAAAGCAACAAAATATGAAATCTGAGCAAACATCTTAATACTTTTGGAAGACACTGTACATACTATTAAGTGTGCCATTTCACTACTATGTAATTCAAAATGTTGTCTAACAGACTATATAAAACACATTTCTGATATATTTATTCTGAGATTTAAATACCATTCACCCCCCTATATATAATTTAATTATTAAAAGCTTAAACAAGTCATTAGGATTGAAGCACAATTATCTTCCCATGAGAATAAAATATAAAAGTTTCTTTGTAAAAAGTCATTAAGAAGACTAAAACTTGTAGGATTTTAGATTCAAAACAATTTTCTTGCAGCAATTAATGTGACAAATGTGAAATTAAACTTTCTTATGAACTGATGTAATCCATTATCAAACTCTGAGGCTGCATAATTCACCTTGTGCTAACAATTAGGTATTAAAGTCTATCAAATTAAAGTTCCTGCCAAAATATCATTATAGCTTAATATGGTTTTCAGATCTTGAGTGAGTTGCATATTTTAAGAAAACCCACAGTTTTTTATTGATTTACAAATAGGAGATGAAAGTTTCTCATTTCTTCCTACCAATAGGACACTATAGGTCCTCCATACCACATAATACAAAACAAAAAGCACAGTAAATGTACACAATTTGCATAATGCATTACACTCTGTTGTTGTTGCTCCTCATATTACATACTAGTAGAAATAAGTGCCCCTGCAGAAATTATTTCTTACTAAACATTTCACATTTCAGTAAGATGAAATGACATGAGGAAGAATTCAGTTTTTACAAATAACTAAGTGCATATTGGGCCATTTCTCAAACTGAATCCCAAATCCTAGTCACTGAATATTTCTTTCTCTTCATCCATTGCCTTCTTCACAAGTGTTCTAGCTTTGGAAACTGGTATCACTTTGAAACAGATGCACTTCAGCACTGACAACAGTTCCATCCTAGCAGCATTTACATACAGCAGTTGTCCTCCTCTGAGACCAGCTGCAAGACCACAGTGCTTTCATATCCACGCTCTGGTGTTAAAGGGAAAAAAAAAAGTGCAGGCTATGCTTATCCTTCAATGTATTGGCTGCCATGTGGTGACATAAACGAGATATTAGAAGAATCCCCAAGGACTGGAACATTCCCTTAAGACGTAATGACTGAAAAGTACAGTCCAGATGGTAATTTAAGGCTGCCATGCTAAAAAACCCAATCAGTGCAGTACTAATTTCCCTAAATTCTTTACAATTTAAATCTTTACAATGAATAATTCTGTATATGTAGGAAACAAAATATTCAGGTAGAGGAATGCCGCAAATTCTTAGTAAGCAAGTCTTCATAACACACAATACATCTCATACTTTTATGACAAGGAAATGTTTAAGGTTCATTAAGGGTAGCATTTGTGCTCATGCATTTCTAAAAAGGACCCATGCAGACCATGCAATCTGTTTTAATCCTGTAATCCATGGAAAATGCTAACATATGAAAGGGATTTGGAAAATAGGGTTTGTAATAAATCAGTTTGCATTAGCAGGATTTTAAAATGAATTATTCGTTACATGTTTTTAAGCACAACTGGTCAGTTATCATTGCAGGTCATCATGTGCAAGACACATTCTATCCTAGTTCTTCACTGCCTGTAACTTCTGAACTTCTGAATTAATCAAGTTGTAGGTTTATCATTCTGGAAACTCTAAGCACTATGGAGAAATTAGTATGGAGAAAAAAAACTATGGAGAAAACTGCACAACAACAGAAAAAATATTATACAGTCAAAGCATTTAAGCATAAAAGCTTGATTATTCTTGTATGTTATCCTGTGAAAGCATGTAATGTAAAAAAACTACTTAAATTGCAGAAACAAAATGATTTATATATAAAAATAAATGTATACACATAAATGTATGCATATTTATGAAATATGTGCATCAATTTAGCACAGTTGTTTCTTTACATTTCCTGCTCCAAAACAGTTCTGCTTGCCAAACCACACCATAAATTGAATGATTCTCAGAATGAACTAACACATTCTGATTCAAATACTGTATATTTTTCACTGGTAATAAAGGACAAGACTTTTAAAAAAAGTTTGAAATACATATTTCATTTTTTTCAGACCTACAATGAATATCACTGGGTCCTGGAAAGGCCTCCATTAGGTCTTATACACCACCATAAATCATCTATTTGTTTAAGATTGGGAAAACCTGGACACTATTAATGAATCAATCAAGTAGTGTGATCTCAAGGCTGAAATGTATTCTGATTTTAGCCCCAAATGATGTGTAAGTTACTTAGCACCTCATCTGATTAAATGATCACAGTTAAATGTCCCAGATCTCAAAGAGGAAACTAAAAATCAAGGAACGAGAGTACAGATGCAGCCACTCAGAAAGTGCGTCGTTTCTTCCTAACGCGTTACGTTATGAGATTCACGATCAAATAGGCGGCACTTGTGTTGAGTTCATGTTAGTGAAACGGTTGCTTCCCCGCTGCTGATCATTTTTACATCCACTTAAGATGGTATATTAATATGGAATTTTGTAACTAAAGGGAAATTGTGGTAGCTTAAAATAAAAATAAAGTATAATGTCTATGAACATCATAAATAATATTAATTTAGGAATACAAACATATAATGCATACTATATATGGCTGGTATTTGTAGCTAAAAATAAAAATGCACAAATTTTCTGCATTAAGTATTAAGTTTATATTACCCTGGATTGGATAAAGTAGTTAGAAAATGGATGGATGGATGGATGGGAGAGTACTTGTTAAAGCAGCACATGCTAAATTCCATGTGGTACACAGATTAGTTCAAATGTGCAGCTATACACTACAATGAAAAGTGCTTAGTTGCTCAGATTTGCAATTTCTGTTTCAGCATGCACACATCTAACTTGAATGTCACCACAGCTGCTGAGAAAAAAAAGGCTGCTGGTCACTAATCTAACAGCTGGACTCAAAAAGCAGAAAAATTTTACCCTGTATATAAAAACACAAATGTTTGGAACTTGGCTATAACCTCATACCACTATATTATATTCTATATCTGCCTGGTTTAATAGTGACATTTAGAACTCTAGAAATCTTAATCTGAAATCAGTTCTGGCACTTCTGTTATAAGTGCTATTAGCCATTCATCTGTGTCAAATATCCATGTCACATCAAAATCAAAACGCACTGCCCATGACTTCACAAATACAGTACTTGAGAACATGGTCATTTAAACATTGTATAAACTGTAACACGTTCCTTAATTAGTATAATTGTGAAAATACCATTCTGTAATACGTTTGAGTGGTCTTGTATAATAAATACCATGTGACTTAAAGTACCAGGTGGTAAATCTATTACTATCTCTCTTCCCTCAAAAATAGTGGGATAACTTTTAAAGAAGACAAATACACAGTTTAAAATCGAGGAAAAAATTACATTCATGTTTATGTCTAAAACACTCCAAAGATACTCAGCTCTTCCTCTTTCTCAAAGCTTGTTAAGTTCTACACCACAGTAAGTAAACATTGTTGATTTGGTACAGTACACCTGTAAATGTCTATACTCAATATAGCAAAATCATAATTCGTTTATCACAGTTAAACGGAGTCTGACATACTCACATTCCTCTCTGAAACATCAGGACTCCTTATCAGGATTTAATGATACCTACTTCTGATAAACACACCTAAAGCATGTTTCATAAATCATGATATGGTTTATTTATGCCTAAGTAACTTAAAGTGTATCCTCTGCTTTAAACCATTTATTATAAACATCTGATGTTCTCTGCAACTCTAGGCACAGATGATGCAGTCTACATAATTTACTGATGTCACATAACTGAGCATAATAAAGGGTAAGTCACTGAGTTAGCCAGTCTTAAGGAAATATTTTTTTACTTTTCTTTTCCTTTTTTTTATTGGATACTTGCATGTATTATACAATACAAGATAGATTAACTACAACAAAAGTCTATCTGCAACGTATCCTAAATTTAAAACAGATGACACAGTGTAATGGCAATCACATTTAAAATTTAACCATGTCTTCCCATAATATACAATCAGTTCATTCTGATGTTTCACAACCTGTCTCTTTTGGTTATATTGTCATTGCTTTTTTGTGAACAGATATAATTTACACTAATATAGCTTCTCTATGAATTCAGACTGCGGTTAAGCATTTTTATTGCAGCACTTTTAATTAAATAGAAACTTCACTATAGAACTTCATGTTTACAGTTCATATATTAGACACTGTGGAGCAAGTGATACATTGAAAGTGACATAACTTCCCAGCCAAAAGATATGAACCCTGCTAAGGCCCTTCAGCTAAACACATAGGCAGCTAAATTGGTATGCAGTTGTATCTGGAATTATGAGGATGAGAGTTTATTCTAGTTCTGTTGCTGTCTTTAGTATTAGTTGCAGAAAATGTTGTAACACATCTTGACCGTCTGATTTATATTAATAGTTTAAGTAATTAGCAGTAGAGGGATGTATGATATTTTATACAGTTGGGATGATATTGTATGAAATAAGATCTGTTTCTATGTTGCAAGGACAGAAGTTCATTTACAAATTATGAATAAAATAAAATGGGTTAGCACTCTTTGTTGCTAATGACATTACTGTTTTATGTTTAACTAAGTGAGGTCAAGGTCAAATACGACTATGTTCAAAGAGCCACTTAGCTGCTACCCTGAAAGTAATTTAAAAGATACTGACTCACCCTACCATATTCTAAAAAAGGAAAGATGACAAAAAGACACTTTCTGTAATTAACACATAGAACAAAAACTGACCCCACTGTGAACATTCAGTATATTCTCCTACTAATACTTTAGTGTAGGTAAGCTTAAAAGTGGGATCAGTATGACATCAATTACAATAATCTGATTCAATATCTTTTGTCTTAATCCAAGGTACAGAGCTATTGATTAAAAAGTTATTTTACCACATGCACTGCTGTAATTCTTCAGGGCACCGACTCAGAAGTACATTGCACAAGCCTAAAACTGCTAGGTGTACTGGTGATTTTATATAAGCTACAAGGCACACATTGTGTGACCTGTGGTGGACACTGGTGAAGTTGGCACCCTCTAGTGTGTGCTATGGTTTATGCTTAAATGTTTGTCTTGAACCCATTGGTTATACTTTAGATTAAGGGGGTTCTTAATTTAATTCTGAGCATAGCTGAACCACATTTTTAACTTTATGGCTAGGGAAACAACATAACATCTCTAATACCATGTTAGTAGATTTTTTTATATATAGTTATAACAGAAATATGAAGTATGATAAACTTCTTTGTATGTGTAAAAACAAAGTTAAATGCACCATGGTGAACACTTTTCATGACACTTCAGTTGTCTGAAGAGGCAAGCTAAAAACTACAAGGCACCCTAAACAATTCAGTATGGATAAAATCACAGGGATCACCAAGTAGACTTCAGGCTCCAGAGCTATACATTAATTTCTCATCTGACATTTGCAAATTGCCAGGAAATGTAAATATACAAACAACTTAAATTATTCCAGATATGTTCAGGAATACCACAAAGCAGAGTGAATAGTGGTATGGATATTCAAAAAAAGTTTTCGCTTTCAATGAAAGGAATAGAGCATCACTGACTTGGTATAAAACAATATCATTCCTGTTCATTGGCGGTGAACTGAACTGACTTTTTCTATCTGAGGGAGTTCACTTCTCAGTGAACATCTAATGTATTTTTATAAAGCTCTGATATAGGGGTACTCTCACCACAAAAAAAATAAAAACGAACTGACAGGGATTTTTCAAAGGAATTTAAAGCATTCGCCATTACGATGTCAGAGTTAAGACCCCATCCAGTAACAGTGTTGTTGGCTTAATAACCAAGTAGTTGGGACCTCAGTTTAACATCTGAAAGACAACACCTACCAGAGCACAGGCAGTCTGGTGTAGCATGACCAGTGCCACCTACTGGTCCAGCAACACCACTTACAGCAGCCACCTGGTTTTCAAGGTTTAGAGCTTGCTTTTATCAGTCAAAGCAGTTTTAAAGACTTCTATACCACCCTTTAAAAAAGGATAATTATATATATTCTACTCTATAACTGCTATTTGCACAGTATACTGAAATATCTGCACATACACATCATCAATTCAGCATCTTTTTCTGTTCTGTTCATTGCATCAGCACTGAATTTTACAAGAAAAGTGACCAGCAGTTCTTCAAATGAACTACTGCAGGAGTTAAAAAGTTGCCAACTGCAAAAGCTCTCAAAATTGCACATTATCACTTGTCTGGAAAGATAATTTAGCCAAGTCCCTAACCCACATGTCCGTGGAAACCCGACTCCAATCACATTTCTACATCAGTTAGAAGTCAGGGAGATTTAGTGTCCTTTGGAGCTCGAATCACTATCCCTTTACAAAACATCAAACACTCACAAAGTCCCTTTTTAGAGCTGTCTGTTGGCACAGCGACACTGTGATAATGAAAACACACGTTTCCTGAATGTTAATCGCACCGGGCTAATCAAATTGCAGCATAAACAAATCACATTTGCATACGAGAATAAAACCACCTAAAATAGGGGGCCTGTTTGGTGGAGCAGAATTTCCTCCGGATATGAGAACACAGGGCTCTTACGTTCAGGAATATCGTCTTATCGTGGTAAGAGAAGGAGTGAGGAAAGGGCACTCAAACAGAAACCAAACTTTTCAGCATCCTAATTCATGAAGAGGTCTCTTGATGTAACGTTTCATTTTCATTCGCTGAGGAAAAAAAAATCTTAATTTGCTAAAAGGATATATTTATACTGTCAATGAATCTGAAAATAAAACACTAGGGTCAACATTCCTTTTTATATTGTACTTTTCAGTACCTTAACATTTAGCTGTGTTGCTGACAGCCTTATAACTAAGAAAGAGTTGGAAAGAGATCCAATAATTCAAGTAACAATATCAAACTTTAGTTTCCTATAAAATTCCTATAAAACACATTCATGCACTTATACTTTAAGATATTGAATCAATCACATCATACTAGAAAAGTACATATAATAAGTAATAAGTGTTTTCTCTCACAAAAGACAACTAATCTATTTCTCCTTTCCAACTAGTCTTTAACAAAGCAAAGATTTTCAGTGAAATTACAAACAGATGAACAAGAACCATGTTTCATGGTTATACGCACCTTGGAGAAGAATAATAAAATTAATTTCAATGTTTAAAGATAAATGCTGTATTTAATTTTGATTTTAAAAACAAGTGGTTTTGGCAAACTCCATTGTACAATCTGTACAAAACCAAAAAAGCAGAAACGTTCAGGCTTTCAGTTCAGAACATTTTTATACTGAAAATGCAGCTGTAATGACTTGCAGACTTGCTTCCCCATGCAACTGTTCTGAATATGACTCTTTATATATAGTATTGTAGTTTTTCCCCCCAATTCCCACACATTTTAATTTTATAACTATAGTTACCATGCTTACAATCAGATAAAAAGATGAGTGGAAGAAATTCTTATTGTAGTTTTAAACAGGCCCTCTTGAATATTAAATTATATAATACATTTATATGATGTTGTGTTTAACAGATACCTGCACAATAACCTAATGCCTAAAAGGCTGATTAAGATCCTACTGGCCAAATCATATTGGACCCCACTCTGCACAGTATGTTAAGCACTTTAAAATGCGATGTTTTCAATGCATTTGGGAGTTTTACTTACAGTCAGAGTAATAAAAGTAGCAGAAATAATCTACAAAAATTATTTTAAGTGGATTGTACAGGGATGCAGTTTGCAGTACCATAAATTCTGACGGGATTTGAAAATGTCTTTCAGGATATTCATAACTGAAAACAAAAGTCTGAAAAATGGCAAACAAACCTAGTTGTGCACTCTTCACAAAGACAAACACCACGGAACAACAGTCACCCAAACTCATCAACCCCTGCTGGTTCTGATGCAGCAGGGGACTTGATACGCAAAAGAGAATCTCTCCATAGACAGAAAAAACAAATTGGAGGCATTTCTTCTTTGATTGCGTCGAAAATGCTGAAGTGATTTCCCTCAGATGCACATCTCACAGCGCAATGCTTTAAGGGAGTGCTTTATTTGCTGTTGCAAGTCATTTGTTTGCATTATTTTCTCTCAGCTTTTATACTTTAACCAAGGTAAAAAAAACACTTTGAATTAATAAAAAATTTATACAAAACTGGATGAAAAACAACAAATTTAGTTACCAAGAAAACAAAAGTCATACGTGATCTGTAACCATATGATCGCAATAGATTAAGGTTTTGCTGTACAACCAAATAAAGACATAATATCAAAGCAAAAAAACACATTATGAACACTGTTCTCTCCATTGTGTTTACTTTGTCTTGATCTAATACAAAAAGAACCTGTTAAGCGTTTAGGTCCTGAAAGTGCATACTTGAAGACGGAATGCAGGAAACAAAATGTATCATGAAAACATTTCAAGGTGTTCTGTGCATAGTGGCTTATAAAGTAAGTTGCTCAAATTAGATCTAGCTAAAATAAACCTAGCAGCTGAACCTATACAATCTTAAAATAGATTTGATCTGGACACTTAAGACTCTATTGTCAACATTTTCCATTAAAATGGTAAGAAGACTTATTCTAAAATTTCAAGTATTTGTTTACAGAACAATTGTTCATAAAATGTTTGTGCTTAAACTATGACAATATAAAGCAGAAAGCTGTAAAGCTGTAAGACTACACTGCATCCCTAAAAGGTCATGTATAATTGCTTTCTTGTATTTTGTGATGTAGGACATGTATGCATGATGCCTCTGAATACGATCACACATGTAACACAAATTACTGAAATGTTCTTCATGCGGTGTAAGTTCCCCATAAAGGGAAAAGGAATCAGGGACACTGGATGGTCCCACAGCCAGGCATCCTGAGTTTCAACTTGTGACAATGCTGAAGTGTACAATCAATAGGGAGGAAAAAAAATCCACAATTTTTACCAAAAGGACACATGTACAGTATATTTAAATTTGAAAAAAAAAACCTACAGTTTTCCTCAACATTTTAATAGTCAGAAGCTATCCCTCAGCAAACGTAGGTATTGGGAGTGAAATTTCAAGTTTATCTACAAATTCTTTATAGAACAATTTTGAAGGACTAATGAAAAAAATGTTACTAGACATGTTACTTGAAATAAATGAACAAGACAGACCATGTATCGTATATGTACATGGTAGACTGTGTACATTTTCCATAATAAGCACACTTACAAGTCTTGTTATATCATTATTTGATTTGAATCTTTGAACCTGCTATAGAGTGTCTTTACTTGTAGACACTGTACATGTTCTATAAATGGAATGGCTGGCTCACCAAAAATCCCACTAATGTAGGAATGCTGTACCAGAACACCCTGCACACAATTACATTTCATAATTACTGGATGGTTTATTGAGTTTAATAAAAGCATTAAGCATCTGACAAAGCAAAAGATGTTTTTTTAATTAAGTAAAACTTACAAATCTTTCTCCTTTTTTCCAAATATACAAATCAAGAATTGTTTGTGGAATTCACTGGTGCATAAAAACAAGCCTTAATTGGGGTATATCATCTTTTAGTCTTTTTTGTGGTGCTGACAAACTCTTAAAAGTTCAAATAGTGAAGATAAAGCCAAAACCATCAATTTAACAGTGTACTTTGTTGTTAAATAAAGGCAAATTCAAAGTCACAAGGATACAATGGATAAGTTCTTTTCAACTTGCAAGTACTTAGTTTAAAGCACTTACCAAGACAGAAATGGAAAGCATTATATGGATTGCCAATTTTCTTTTAATAAAGGATTTGTTTTTGTTCACTAACCCCCTTGACAAGATGTGGCAGCTATTGTCCTCGTTTCCACTAAGGACCCCTCACACCTAAGTTCCCATTTTTAAAAATAAAATTAAAAGCTATTGAAAAAAGAAATGGCTTCCACCTTGAACAATTCAGCTACTTAAAGCAATAATGAGTTCTGTTTTGTGTCCTTTTGAGTATTCTTTCCCCTGTAACTTAAATTCCCTTTAATTTAAGTTCAATTTCAAGTACTGAAATACCGACTTGAAATATTAGAAAAGACTGGCTGACAAATGGAAAGATGGAAATTAGTATTAAGTGTTTTTTTTCCAACCCCTAAGAATAGGTAGGAAACGCATTAAAAAATAAATGTTACAAAAGTCACTAAAAAAGAAAGAAAAAAGCCTAGTGTTCCACAGAATTTAAAAAAGGCAGCAGGGCATCTTATTAAGCAGGATCCTGCAGTATAATCCCACCCTCTGGGATCTCAGTACAACCCCAGGGAAATGTCACCATTCACCAACACACGGCACAAATACAGATGAGCAGATACAAAGGCAGCATCCCAGCCATCAACACACATCATTCACTAAGGTAGAAAAAGGTTAGAGCACATTTTTATGTGAGCATTAAAGAAACTGCCTCTGTTAAACATACAAATGCATAATGTTAGATAATAGCTTTTGGTAATACTGATGTATGCGAGTGTACACATACAGATGTGTCCATAGTGCATTAAGTGTTCTCTCACGATTATGGGCAGGCTCAATAAACTGTGACTAATAAATGAATTCGCTCAACATTCTAATGATCAAATTGGAAATATTTCCCAAAATACCTTGCTAGACAGGTGTTGTTTTCAAGTTATTTGTTTTAGATGTTTTCTGATTGGTTACATTCCAATACTTTAACAAAAAAATTTTCAAAATCTGAGAAAATATATGCTCATTTAATATTGAGCCAGAGGAATAAAAAAAATCAATAACACATCATGCATATTCAAACTTTAGTTTACAAATGTCTATAATGTTTTATCCCTGAAAAAATGCTTTAAGAACATAAAGACCTTAAAAAAAATAACTGCAGACTAGAAAATTACCAAAGGCATGACCCCTTTAACCGTTGTGTGTGTAGCACTGTCTTTTTTCAACACAATGTATTCTCACAATTAAAGAATGTAATTAAAAGTATTTGCTTAAAAAAAGTATTTGTAAGAATAAGGAAACATAAATTTCAAGGATAAGAGAAAAGTTTAAATTGCTGCATTGAGTACCATTTCAGAAGCTATTAAATAACTATTTCACAAACGTTTGCAACTTGCCACCCCTGACCATGTGAAGCTCATGTTTAAATGCATGTGTTATGATCTTCCACTGAACTGAAAAGGTCTCCTTGCCTCACAACAAGTATCGTACTTTAATCTTATGGAAATAAGTGAAAAGGTAGTTAAGAAAAGCAAGCAAACTCCTGCTTTTGCATTTTAATGTCACCTGATCTGTTGAAATGAGCACTACATTTTACTCCCTCGTAACAATTTTTCTTTCACAAGGTGCATTGCTGTGCATGAGTCTTTTCATCCCAGTCTCCCAAAAGACTGCCCAGTCGTCAAAGAGAAGCCAAGTCAGCACTCAAAAGTTAATGACGTCACACTGGCAGCTATCTGACCAATCCCTGCTCTTCTGCCCCTGGCAGCTGAAACATCAATTTGTGTTTATCCCAAATAGGGAGGGGAGTGAGAGAAAAAAAATATATATCAGTGAGACAGTATACATCACTTAAATCACTGCAACCCTCTCCCATACAGTGGCCTATCTGCTGCCACCTTGCATCTTCCTCAACAGGGGACCAAAATAGTTCTAAATGCTCCAAGGGTTTGGACTTGACAGACTGCTCTGAGCCTGCCTCCTCCCCTCAGAACAGAAAAAAAGGAAAAAAAATCTTTAGAGCAAATCAACGCAACCTAGCTGGAAGCGTTCTGCATTAACCCCTAGAGGGGATAGAGAGAAGGGGGGGGTTGGATGTGTTAATACACAAGAACACTGCATCAAACCAATGTACTGCTCAGAACGGTATGCGTCAGCAGTACATTCACGTTTCAACTGAAGGACAAAAGGAGGAGAGAGAGCAGCCTGTCTTGGCTGCCTGCAACACCAACACATAAAGAAAAAGGAGACAGAAGGATAAACAAGGGGGGTTAAAAAATGTGGCTGTGGACTGGCTTTTCCCACGTCTCTCCTGTTTTTGCTTCTATTACAACTCTGGCTACCGCTGCAGTCCGCCGGCTAGAAAGACGTTAACTGCAACAAAAGGCTAACGCTACAACTCACTACCTCAAAACAAAAGGGGATACACCAGGAGCTACAGGAGGTAAACCTGAGCAGCTCTCCACCGGTTGTCTTGCACGGATCCTTTTCAAACCAAGGGCACACCACTGAAGAACGTGTTTTTCTGTTACAAGGGAGTGAGAGAGCACTCTCGCGCAAACCTCCTCAACATTGCTGCGCTCCCCCCATCCCCCTGACCCCCCCCCCCCCCCCCCTTTGGAGAAATTGACGGATTATTGCTAACTGTGCAGGAGGCAGGCTGCAGCTGCTGCATCTACTGGCTAGAGAGCTAAGCTAGTTAAAAAGAAAAAAATCTAATGACGGCAATGTGCAGCTTTTAGCCTTTACAATCCACCTAAACACGGCAAATCAAGTGGAAAAAGGCAGAGGGAAGCTAACAGCAAATTGAAGAGAGCTTTTCCAAAGAGGAGGAAAAACTAAGGACTAGTGAATTTTGTTTTCCTTCTTTCTTGGCTAAATGTCTAGTTCAGCAATGGAGCATCGCAGAAAGCACTCTACAGTACCCAGCGCTGGCTTCCAAGGACAATCACTGGGAGAGATGAAGGCATTACTCTTTGGAGCAGACTGGATGCATGCACCTGTTTAGTTTATTGGGCCTTACCTCTAAAAAAAAAAACATCTTTTAATGCTGCTGTTTCTGGATTTACTAGGAGCCATTTTGCCAGATTCTTTTACTACACATTTTTACTTGTCTTTCAAAAAAGGCAACAGTTCATGTGGGGAATATGAATTAAGCATTAGACGTACTTTATGACCGCAAAGGACTTCTCAAAACTCAAGAGGTAGGTGCTCAGTGTTCCCACCCCACTTTCCATCAATTCAATCCTTTCTCTGCCTTTTCTCTCTCATACTCTGTCTGAGAACAGCACCATCCTGCACTGTAGATGGAAAAAAGAACCAGAGTCTTGCTTAAACCGGGGTAGGGCCAGTTCTCCATTCCGTGCCAAATCCCAGACGATGTTGAATTATGAACGTGCCACATCATGAGTCTCTTGTGGCAGGTAACTGTGCACCGTACCTGGAATGCCGCCCTGCTTTTTGTAGTCTACCTCATGGTACGAACGTGGAGTCTGTGTGCAGCTTCTGCAGGACCCCAGAGTTGCCCTGTAGTCTGCTCTTGCAGTAACCAGTTCAGTAAAGTGGTCTGCACACGTCGCGGCCTCACAAGGGTCCCTGAAGGGATCCCCTCAAACACCCGGTACCTCAATCTGATGGAGAACAGCATTGAAATGATCCAGGCAGATACTTTCCGACATCTCCACCACCTGGAAGTGCTGCAGCTGGGGAGGAACTCAATCCGCCAGATAGAGGTCGGTGCTTTTAATGGTTTGACCAGTTTAAATACCTTGGAGCTGTTTGATAACAGGTTGACTGTAATTCCAAGCGGAGCGTTTGAGTACCTGTCAAAACTGCGGGAGTTATGGCTCAGGAATAACCCCATTGAAAGCATACCTTCTTACGCTTTCAATAGGGTGCCCTCTTTGATGCGCCTGGATTTGGGGGAGCTAAAAAAACTGGAGTATATTTCGGATGGTGCTTTTGAAGGATTATACAACTTGAAATACCTTAATCTTGGAATGTGTAACATAAGAGACATGCCAATCCTCACCCCATTGGTTGGGCTGGAGGAACTAGAAATTTCTGAGAACCATTTTCCAGAAATCAAACCTGGATCCTTCCAGGGACTGAAATCCCTGAAAAAACTATGGATTATGAACTCACAGATTAACCTGATCGAACGGAATGCTTTTGATGACCTCACAGCATTGGTTGAATTGAACCTAGCCCATAATAACCTGACCTCTTTGCCCCATGACCTTTTTGCACCTTTGAGGTACCTAGTGGAGTTACATCTGCATCACAACCCCTGGAATTGTGACTGTGACATAGTGTGGCTCTCATGGTGGCTGCGTGAATACATCCCCACCAACTCAACATGCTGCGGCCGCTGCCATTCTCCCCCCCACATGAGGGGGAAATATTTAGTGGAAGTTGACCAAAGCACTTTTCAGTGCTCAGCTCCTTTTATAGTGGACGCACCTAGGGATGTAAACATTTCAGCGGAACGCGTAGCTGAGCTCAAGTGCCGCACAGCCTCCATGTCATCTGTTAGGTGGTTACTTCCCAATGGAACAATACTAAGTCATGGGTCAAACCACCCGCGAATATCCGTTCTCAACGATGGAACTCTCAACTTCTCTCACGTGCTGCCAACAGACACTGGGATTTATACATGCATGGTCACCAATGTGGCGGGAAATTCCAACGCTTCGGCCTATCTCAACGTGAGCAATGCTGAGCTTAACACGTCCAACCTGAGTTATTTCACGACCGTCACCGTGGAGATTGTAGAGCCAACATCCGAGGAAATCACGAAGCCCAAGACGGTGACGGCATCTCCTTCAGTGTTCCAACCTGTATTTATATCGACTCCAACCGTTCTGCTGCAGAACACCAAGACACCAAAGCAGGTGTCAGTACCAACTTCAAACGGCACAGAAAAACCACTTACTAGCTTGGATGAGGTCATGAAGACCACCAAAATCATCATTGGCTGCTTTGTGGCGGTCACCCTACTAGCAGCAGTAATGTTGATAGTATTTTATAAACTGCGCAAGCGCCACCAGCAGAGGAGCACAGTCGCAGCTACTAGGACTATAGAGATTATACCAATTGATGAGGATGTACCTACAGCGTCAATGGGAACAAGTATACCAGAAGAAGGCGTTGCTATGCCCACAATCCGTGACCACATGAACTATAACTACAAACCAGCACATGGGGCCACCTGGACAGAGAACAGCATTGGCAACTCTCTTCATCATACCATGGCCATCACCGCTATCCCTGAGCCCTATATAATACAATCTCACACAAAGGAGAAGGTACAGGAGACACAGATTTAACATTCCCCTATCCTTTCCTCATTATAAAATGCAATAGAATGCACAAAAAAGACAGTAACTTTTTTGTACAGAGTGCAAAATTAAGACTGTTTTTCTTGTATATGCTTATATATAAAAATAAATCTACTATGGGCTGGTAAGAGAAGCAGATTATATTAAATAAATTAAAACTATTTTCTAACTTGTAACTTCTATTTAAAAAAAAGAAAGGTGTTAAGATGCTATTGTGACTTTGAGAAATGAGGGTAAACCTGTTTAAAAGGGCATTCTGTAAATTTTTAGACGACGATACATAGGATGCAGTAAATACCCATTTATACTGAGAAGTCTTTCTAAAAAGCCCAAAATCAATCTTTACAGGTTTATCTTGTAAAAGCACCAAGAATTTGTACTGTGCCAAATGTTATAAATGCAATAAAGGATTTTTGGAAGAAAAAAAAACATAGATATAACCCTATCTTTTCACAGTGTTATACGTAAAAAAGCCTAGAAACTGGCGTGCTGTAGCTATCAGCCAAATGGTTTCAGACTGCACCATATTTCTGCAGCTATTATTTAACTCACTGCTTGCCAGTTGTTGAAATGGATTTAGTTCCATGAATCTGGGGAAAGGCTAAGACTCTGCATTCAGGGTGAAAGCAACTGTTTCAGTATTTCCACTGGGCTGAACAGAAAATGCTTAGATGAACGCCAAAATTAAATCCAGAGTTTTGTTTCTAGATAAGTCTTATTGTGTTACTTGCACTTTAAATGCAGACAACTGAAGAAGAGTTTTGTTTATGCCATGATAATTTTGAACACCCTCCATCTGAAAAAGCTGTAAGATGTTATATAATAAGGGGAAAGATACATCAAAGCTTGAATGAAAAAGTTCAAATTAATTTGACGGAATTATTTTTTTATTGAAATAATTAGAATTTTTGGTTTTCTGTACTTTATTTGTGGTTATTTTTTATTTTAAAAGTGTGAGGATTAGTTAATGGATAGGTTTGAGTCTGTATTATACTTTGACATTTCTTATTCATTCAAACAATGTACCGTGAAGTACCTTTACTGACGACAAGATGAAATCTCACTAAATTAAAATCCTACCTACTGTATCGTTCTAATCAGAGCTTAATCTTCAAATGGTCATGTAATTTCATTTGAAAATTGATGGAATTTAAGGCTTTGTCAATACTAACTAATATATATTTACCTTACATAAAAGTTTCAATTTTTAAATGGGTGCTTCGTGTGTAAACAGACAAAGATTGGTTTCTTCCATATAACACACTGAAACAGGATTATATAAAATCATTAGCATTTCCTTCTGGCACCAAATCAGTCTGCAACTGAACAGCTCAAACACTGACGGAAATCTGAGAATCGACACGTATTTTACCCTTTTTCATTAATTTTTAAGAATCCTTTTTATGATACAACATTCAGCAATTTCCTTCTGAAGAAAATATTGTGTGGATAAATGGAAGGGGAAGATGTATATCTTCAATATAAAAATGCTTTTATAAAAGAGGAAAATAGTGATTAGAATCCTAAAACATCAAATTGCAATTAAAACTATTATATATAAAAACCCCTTATAAAATTATGGCTGGTTCCAATTTTTTTTTTCTCTTTTGGCTTTCATCAAAACTTGAGGAACACTTAGATATTTGTGCATCACAGAAAGTGTAAGCTAAATTAGAGACGACTTGAAAATGTCCTGATGCATTGCAATCAAAAGTCTCCACCCACTCCACATGAAAAGGGTATGACAGGAGACTAAGGTAGTCTATATGTCTGTCTTCAATGTATTTGAAATAAATGGCACAGTATTTTATTTCTGTTTCCTACAGGAACAAGTGTTCCTTTTAATTAAGTAAAACATTAAAAAAACTATTCTAATAATAGCGACCAATCATTAATCCCAACAAATTAATCTGAGGTCTAAAACCGTATATGTTGTAAAACAGTAGAAAATAACCAATATCGTACATATAGCAAAATGTATTTAACAAATGATGGATATTTGCACTTGGTTTTTAATAACGATTGGTAAGATTCTTGCTGTCTGCACCTTAAGGGCTTGTACATTGTTTTCCTTATAAGATAAACTGTTCGGGAGCAGGTAGATTTAAAGACAGTCCGTGTTTCTAATGGGCAATAGTAATGGTTTCTGCAGCAATTTCACTGCAGAAGGAAAAGAGGGGAAGCCTTTAGATGCATGAAACGTCAAATTGCAAAGCTAAAAGACCATCAACCTTCCTATAAAAGCTAATAGGCATCAATTTGCAACTCTCATCAGTCAGTGCAGTGAAAGAGGCTCAATAGGGTAACAGTAAAGATATTCTGTCTGAAACTCTTGCATGCAGTTCATTAACTATTAGAGAACTCTTTGAATCTGGAATTTAAATAGGCTGTGTATTGTGTTAACAGATAAAGGGGCAAAATCTCATGCTGTTTTTTTCCTCCCAAAATAGAGATTATGCAGAGTTTACGGCATGCCGTGAGCAAATTAGTTGACATTTAGTAAAAAACTTTTAATCAACAGAAAGTATAAATGGTAACACGTCAAAACTTTGTGTACACAAATGTCCTGGGCCACTTCATTAATTAATTATTATTAAGAATGTATAATACTGAAAAGGAATGCAAAAGCTTCAATATCTCAAAAGGTAGCAACATATAATGACAAGGTCACACATTTTAAAATGAAATTTCCATTTGCATCTCTTTTTTGGTTTTAATATAAAAGGAAATTTATTTTGGGAGAGTTTGTTTGCCTCTAGGGCCTTTAGAACATAAAGACTATTAGGAGTGACTGCCCATTTATGGCCTTGCCAGAACAATTATGTTAACCAGCAACCTGGTTCATTCACATTTGGGAACATATACATAAGTGCTCAATGGTGTATATATCATAGATATTACTTTCAGATTTGTCAAAGTCCTTTCTTGAATTTAAAACAGTAAATCCAAAATGAAGTCAGAAATCATACATTTGTGATCCCTGAAACAAATTTGTTTCATAAGATGTATTTTAAAGGCTGTGGCCCCATGATTTACTTTCAGAGCTGGAAAAAAATGTACTGAAAGAAATGTTTAGAGACAATGTATTACTGATTTTCAAGATATACATGTTAAATCTGATGAACTTCTCAGAGACTTATCAGTAGCACTGTGACTGTTGACAGTTTTAAGGAGGGTGGGTGGCTAAGTGATTTGCTACCATTTTGCCAATTAATATACACTGAACAAATAAAGGCCCCACTCAATTTATGAGTCAGGCATTCAAGATTTTTATCAATTAATGAAATTTTGCAGTGCTTCTGCAACAGTTCTTCCTGCCGATAGCTAGATTTGTACAATTATGCCCACTGTACAAAAAGATCCACAGGCCTAACATAACTGGCTTTTTAAATAAGACCTCCATTTCACTTACATTTCATGTAAGTGTTATGTTAAAAAAAACAGTGGATACTTAAAGTAAAAAAAAAAACAAACACAACTGACTTCAACACTTAACTGCAGCACTGGTTTTTATTTAACCTCAAGCTTATAGTTTAATATTTAAAATACAAGCTGTTTCATTGTTTATGCAAAAAACACAGGCTTCACATTTTCAAATGATTTATTCAATGTTTTCACAACATTTAGGGTTGTCTGCAAAAGAAAATGAAATATGTGGAAAGAGACAACGGGCTGTTAGATTTTTGTTAGGCCAATCTAAAAGAAAATATGCACAATTAAAATAAAAGGTTTCAATGTCCAGATTAGTAAAATCCCTGCAAAGCACACAATATTCTGTTGTATTACTGTTAATACATTTTAAATACAACAGATTTTAATTATAATTAAAAAGGCATATTTGCTTTAAATGTTTAAAAGATTTTTTTAAACCTTGAAATCTGCAACAGTAATACAGTATGGCACATTTTGAAGGGACTATCTTCACCTAATAGCTTTTACGGAATAAGGTAAAGCTTTAAAAAAGCATTGTAAGAAGGTGAATTTCTCTTCCCCTCTGTATTATCCCTACATTCCCAAATAAACTCAAAATATTTTGTCAAATCAGATTCTATGTAAAAAATTTGTCATTCAATCCATACACCATAAAATGTTTTCATGTTCTACTGCAGGCCTTAAATTACAAAAAGAGGATTGTGTACATTTTAAACATGAAGCAAAGAATAATTACATATACATTTAAGAACTAATTTGTACACATTAATAATTACACTTAAGTACAACACCCCTTTACATTACAACACTGTAATATAACCAGTTTAGCTCAATAACCTCTAAACTGGGACATTAAAACATGATGCTCTAGAATTGACTTAAATTTGGAAATACTGTCGTTGCCTTTGTTGTTGTTTTTAACTATAATGTCCTGAAACAAGTGTTTCTCGTTTTTTTAAATCTAAACCACATATCCTAGCATATTATATCACCCATTGCCTAAGGTATAAGTTCTTTGGAAGTTAAAGCATATTTGCTGTTTGACTTAAAGAGCTTTAGTCTGTTCTCTTGAAAGTCTGAAAAATAGTTCAACAGTTTAAAGAGGATGGAAGAAGAAAGCAGAAACAAACATCACAAAATCCATTCTCTACTGTCTAAAGGAGGAAAGAGCATGTTAAGTAGTTGTTCACAATTATTTCCACAACTGCATATTTTCTGACTGAAATCACACTAATGCATTAGAAATTCCTCAAAAAATATAGCTCAAAGAAAAAGATCAATAAGTGAATAATTCAAATCAGAAGCCTTGTTTAAATATTATAAGCTCTTACATGCATCGCGCTCTCCATTTAAATACTGCTAATTACTAGAAATGAGGGGCTTGTGATGAATGAATGTAACATCTCGTGTTAAGCACCCGATCTAATCAAGAGACATTAATATTGAACTTTTGACACAGATCACAAAATACACAAAGAAACACAAAGATTGCAACCTAAGGCTGCTACTGAATTATTTTCCTTGTATGCAAATGCAAACAAAGGAAATATGTGGATGTCAAAGTATTTTAATGTTTGAAGTACATGCAAAATTGTTATGGCAGAATTGCTAAAATGCAGTTTTTCAAGAACAAATTGCTTTTATTTTGTCGATAACCCAGTAAGCCCTTCAAGTACCATTTTTCAATTCACATTATGTGGTCAATTTTTCTCAAGCTGGAAAAAATTACCTTGACATGTATTAACACTGTTAAATCTAAAGGGGTAAGTTCAAGATATTTGTTAAAGCAAACTGGGACATATTCATTGGTGTCCAGAAATACTGTACATTGAAAAGCAACACCTTGGATAATTTATTATAAAATTGGTTGTCCTACGTTCCTGCAAATAATTGGTTTTAAAACACTGATGCACAGCACATCCTTCCCAATGACTGTTGTTTAAGATGACAGTGGAGATAGACCTGATCATTTAAGCAGCTTTTAAATATCTTCTTACACTTAGATTTTTAAGTTTTCCAATTGCATATAACAAAAATGAAATAAAATTTAAGTTACTACAAGATGTACATAGATTCCTTCTAAACTTAGTTCTCAGCAGCTTCTTTAACCATTAGTATTGTTTAGGGTTACAAATTAATTTCTTTCGCTCACTGTATCACAAACGTTTCCCCAGGACCGTTGCTGATTTAATTTTTACTTAATACACCTGCAATTGGAACAGGTATCCTTTGTTTAAAGATATCTTTCTTTCTTTCACCCATTTTTAAAGATATTTTTTGTGAAAATTCTTCAGGCAAACCATGTGGTGCTCAAACCATAAACAAGTTTTTCAAGTAAATTTTAAAAGCAAAACTATGTACTTCAGCCAACATTTGTTTTAAACCGAATACAGTACAAACAGTATGGATGCTGTGCTATTGCTGAATTACTACAGTAAATACCACATGCAAATCGCAAACTTCTTAGGTTGTCGTCCATTGATACCACAATGACAGACAGTATTTCAGCTTTAATATAACTGAATATAACTGAAATGGATAGAACGGTAATAAGGGTTAAAAAGAAATTCACTAAGATTTTATATTCACCCTGGAAGGCTTGTTTCCTCATTTTCAGGCCTAAAAGACAATATAATACTTTTTACTTAATAAATTAATTACAAATTTTCAGGCCTAAAAGACAATATAATACTTTTAAGTTATTTAATTAATTTCAAATAATGGTGCTTTCTTCCAAATAAGAAAATACCGCAATGAAATCCAGAGTGTATCTTTACCTTGGAATCAAAATATTTTTTAAATCGTTTTAATTCTTTGGACTAGGCTTTGACAAACTTCATATCTGGTGCATCTTTTCTAAAGGGCAATGGTTTATAAAAGTATTCAAATGCATCAAATCTAAGATGTAATGGTAGCTTTACATAACTTCTGTTTTTGTACTCATTTTTTGTTAACAGAAAATAAAAATACTAAAACACCACAGAATGACATACTCTACAAGCTACACTGATGAAATCAGTTGATGAAGTTGTCAAACCCTTTAAATATCAGCATTAAAAATTCTGATCTGCTGTCAAGGGTCTAAACAAAAATAATTGTTTTTCAAAAAACACTATATCTCCCCAAAAAAGATACTATAGGTTATTTTTTTTCCTCCCATGAGACTAGGAATAAAGCTGATAAATTATTTTAGAGCACAATAGATTAAGTTAGACCCCCTTATATCCAACTGCTGAGACCACTCCATATTTAAACAGCATGCAAGGTAACACTTAAGGAGCACTTCAGAATATAAGTGCCTTTCATCGCATACCTAATATCAAGGATTTTGTATATGACATTCTATCTGGAAGACATAACCTTGAACACAGGATGAGAAGACAAAATATTTTTGCCCTATATTAAGACAGATAAAAATGTGTATGCTCTAAAAGGTCAGCACCATCAGCAGAATCCTGGTAATAATCAATCAATAATGATAAAAGTTTGGCTCTAAAGTATTGAAGTATACAGATTTATTAAGGAAACTGAAAAACTAAAAAAAAATTAACAGTAACAGAATGTTCAGTGACAAACACTATAAAAAGAGAAGAAAAAAAATTGTTAACGGTACATGAAAGCAAAACGAGACATTTGAACAGTTTTTTAGTTACACGCAACCACCCAGAATTGCCTATAGGAAAGGATATAAAAGCACAAATTTGTACAGTTCCTAACAAGAGTTTTTGTCACAGATATTTTTGCAAAACATGTTTGTAATAAGAGGTCAAATCTTCCATCTCATCCCCAACATTATAGCTAAAGAAACTGGAGTTTTATGATTTTTAAATAAAGGCATAAGATCTGAGCAAGCAACAGGAAAAGGATTGTCTAATGTTACTAAGACAGGTCTTTGAAAACAAGAGCCTGGCTTACAACACACAGGTTCAAAGAAAACTGTAGAGTACATCACTTCTCATTTTCCGAATATACAGCAATGAAGATATATTAATACATTATTAATAGATAGATACATTTTACCATACATAAAGATAAGCTTAAATGCAACTCTCCCCAATAACTGTCCACAAGAGGCCTTTTCTTGAGACAGATTCTCAAGCATCAGTAAAACACCCATGTATCTTAACTATTAGCATTTATCTTTTTGACAGTGTATTTTTTGTAAATGTACAGTGCAGCACTAAATTCCAAATCTGTAAAGCAAAAAAACATGTACAGTTAAAATCATTAGTGGCATTTTCAGCACAACCTTTTCTGCGCAATTCCCGTAGAGCCACTTTCAGGGCATGGTTTTAGCAAAATATACAGCAGCTCTTAACAGGATTGAAGCAGGAGTGCTCATATTTAAATGCTGTGTTGGACTGTCAACACACTGTTTTGCCACAGTTGTATTTAAGGCCTTCTAAAAAAATTTCCTGTGCTACGTATTTGAAACACTATGGAAAGAGCGAAATTATCCTGAGGATATTACACAAATACTTGGTTATTGCTAGATGTCAACCCTTACGCCTACAGTTAGACTGAAAATTACAATATGCAGCGACCCGATACAGTCTTAAAAACATGAAAGATGGGCGATTTCTCAAGTATATGGGCATGTATTGCTAGCACCGACTGTTAAAGTTATGGAAAAAGGCTTCTGTATACTGTATTCATACTTGTTTGTGAAATATTTAAACAAATATCAAAAGCAGTATTTTTGTAAAACTTTAGCATTACAAAAGTGCAGAAAAGATTAATTGTAAATGTCATGAGACATTAATTTCATAATTACTATGAAGAATTAATTACTTTAATGACTCAATGTTGACCTAGTCTCATATTAAAATTTAAATTGATTTAATGAGATGTTGGTTTTTCCAGAGAGAAGGCAGGGAGAACAGGTGACGAGCTTTACTTTCACTCGGAGAATGGAGAGTTATATTTATGAAAGCTGGCATAAAAGATATGCTTTCCAATGTTACAATAAAAGATAACAGGGATTTCAACAAGTCTAGCAAATTAACATATCAAAAGTTTATTTCTTTACTTTAGCATATACGAGCTACACTTACCTCCAAAGGTAACTGATAAGCAAATGTTATTTTTATTTTGTTATTGTTATACTTAAGAGTGTAAAAGTCAGTATTTGGTTGCATATCCCTTTGAGGTAAAAACTGCATGACGTCTGCAACCCACTGAGCTCACCAAACTTTGTATAATCATTTAAGATGCTTCGCTGCAGGTACTTTTAATTCTTGCTTATTCTTAAGGTGCTCTTGCTCTTTTCTGTTTCTTTAGCATGGAAAATTCAGCTAAATTTAAATCTAGAGGTTGACTTGGCCAGTTTCAGATCTTTTCCTGATGAATTCCTTTGTGCATGGGCTATGTTTTGTGTCACTGCCTTGCTGCACAGTAAATGCTACCCAATGAGTACAGAAGTATTTTCTTCTACGTAAGTAAACAAAATGTGTCCGTAAATTCCAGGAATCATTCTGCTGCCATCATTATTCACATCATCCAGAGAAAACAAGGCTGGGCCATGCTTCACAGATGTGTTAACCTATCACTGGTTTATCTTTACCTTATTTGTCCTTAAAATGTTGCTCTAAATGTCTCCTGGCTAGTCTTTGTACTTCTTAGCAAACTAAGGCCTGATCGATGTAAGGACTTGGTCTGGGCTTGTATGTATATCTCTGACCAAATAGTTTGATGCTCACTGAGTCACATACTTTAGTTACTGCATCTGAGTGGTATGAAACCAAATACTGACTCACACTTTTAAAACACCAGGTTAAACAGCTATTGTTTTACAATTGTATAGTACAAGATCTAGATTTAGGAAATACTGACGTTGACCAAAACAAAAGGGGTTCATGTCTATTTGCAGCAAGTCTAAAAGTGCTGAATTAAGTTCAGATTCCATACTATCAGCAAATAACCTAACATCTTAATTTGAAATTTTACTGTATGGAAAAAACTGCCCTATTGGAAGTCCAAAACGTTAACTCATGTATAAAAACCATAGAAATTAATCTTGTTAAAATCCTATTTTGTATCATTTCCAGTTCACTTAGTCTTTTACAGAATGCAATAATTTGCATCTAACCTTTGTCAATGCAGTATTTATTAAATAAAGAAGCTTTATTTAATGATTTCATCACAGATTATAGCCTTTATAAGGTTTCTTTTTTAATTCCTAATTGAAACTGGCTTAGTGCAGATTTTTCTCTGACTGAGGCTTGTCCTACATATTATACATTTTTCTAGATGGTACATTCAGTGAGGTGAAAAGGTGGACTTCATTAATGTTACAGCTGTAAACAAAAATATTAATGTTTTTTTTCCTCATTTTAATTTAAGTCAATAGCCTGAAATTCTTGCAATTATTTATTGTCCATCAAAACCTCTTCAGACATTTCAGACAATGTCTGCATTATGTTCCAATTTTGGCAGGACCTACTCATATTTGAGACACTTTAGTCATGTTTTCAGATCTAGGTGTTTGCGTTTTCCTTTGTAGGCCATCATGTTTATCATAACTTTTGCATTATATATGTGGCTACTTTGCTTTTACTAAATGAGAGTGTGGCACATACTTGTAAAAGCTCTCATTTCAATGGATTTGTTTTCTGAATTACTAAACCACAACCTACTAAACTCGATCTACTGAATTAGTTGAACAATGTAACTGCTTTTTGGAAAGCACTCTTGATACTGTGTCCCTAGTTTTAATTTTCTCCAAATCATTAACAGTTTGAAACATCAAAATAAAGCATAATGTAACAAGATTGACTATTTTTTCAAACATTACTGTGGGTAATCCATAGCTTATTAACAATCAATCAACAATTGACAGATTAAGAAAACTCTTATGTATGGTTATTAACACTAATTTCATCTACTAATCAAGAGTAGAATTATTTTCAAACCAAGATTAATCAGAGACCAGCCTCCAAGGCAGGACACTAACTTCAATGATGCCAATGGAATGATTGAATTGGTGATAAACATTTTCTATTCATCACTTTTATTTTATCCAAAATATATTTTAAAAGATCTTTTGTTATCTGTGCAATGCTCTCCTCACTATAAAAACAGCTTTGTCATTGGTAACATTTTCAGGTGCCTTTAAAATTACCCTTGTTAAAGCCTTGCTAAAAAAGCCTATCCCGGACACTTTAGCTTAGATTATTTATAGACCAATTTCAAAACACCAGTTTTTGGCTAAGGTCCTTGTAAAAGTAGTGCTGAATCAAACCAATATGCTTCTCAGTAGTAATATCGCTGAGACATTTCAATCAGGATTCCATTCCAGTTGAGAAAAAAAAAATCTCAATACTTGTTCTTTAGATCCCATACCAACAGGTTTTTTTTCCCCAATATAAGTTCAACAATCGCAGCACAGATGCTCTTCTGGCAACAATGAAGAATGATTGCCTCATGAATGCAGATTCAAATATCCATTCTGGTTCTGTTAAAGTGTGCCAAGAATCAAAGTATTTTAACTCATCAATTTAAAAAGGATGAAAACTGCTGATCTGATTTAGTTTAGATTATGACTATCCAAAAAGTAAAAAGGGAAGTTTGAAACTGCCATATTCTCAGGGCTCCATTTTTGGACCAGTGCTATTATCATTATACATTTTGCCACTATATGCAGCTATACATAAACATAGAATGAACCTTCATCATTATACAGTATGAATGTCATAAAACTGAACATCTCTGTAAACCCTGTTGAAGAACAATAATACAATTTAAGATTATGTGTCAAGAAACTCACTGGATTATCACTCTCTTTAATCAAGTGCCTTGTTAATACTAAAACTTGAACTTAGATGAGACAGAAGTTGCTAGCCTCTCAGCAGCAGCCAGAGGTAAAAAATAATCTGTGTGTCTAATCACAAATCTAAAATAGTAAGATCAGTTTTATTTTGTTCTGATCTACTTAATATTTACTAAATACTAAACTTTGAAACAGAGAATGAAAATGTGTAATTTTAACAATGATTCTGAGAAGAGTTCTTGCTTTTATACAGGTTGGAGGTTAAAGCTTTATTTTCTGGTCTTAAACATCATTGTAACAAGTACAGCTTTCTGATGAATACAATCAAGATACTATTTGCTAGTATAAAAAGGTGAACATAACCCATGTGTTAAACATTTAAAGCACGTAGAGTCTGATAGGATTGTATATTTGAGGAGTATGGAATTTTAACTTATCAGCCTATATGAACACTCAGGGAACTAAAGCTCAGCTTTAATGCATTCCTAAACATAACATTAAAAGAACAGGTGAAGCTGCATTCTGTAATAATGCTCTGAGGATATGCAACTCTACCCACTTTTATTAGAAATGTTCTCCTAGTTGCGATTTGTAAACTCTAGACTATATACCTTTATAGTATAGCCGTTAAATATGATTCTATTGCATGCTTAACCTATTAAAAGGAATTTTAAATTTTATGTTGCGTAATCATGCTTATTTTTCAGGGGTCATTCATTAAAATAAGCAGATTATTCCTTTTAATAACAACTATATATTACCCTTATTTTTATCATTTTTGGTACATGGTGTAATGGTGGTGTTCAGATACTGAGACTTTTTTTCATTTTCTCTGCATTTACAGAGCTTTAACTATCCCGAGTGATAGGTGCTACCAGAATTAAGCTTTATTACACATGTGCAATTTACCAGAGCCAGTGTAAGGTACAGTAAGGGCAGCAGACTGTTCTTCAACTCAGTACACTGCAAATTTAATGGAATATAACTGGGAAAACTTTAAAAGCAAATCAGAGGAACAAGAATGTAAGGTCTCATAATGGAGCAGCATTTTGTTTCGGTTGCTTAGTTTGCATGTTGAACTGAATTGACCCAGAGGGTGATGTAAAAACTAGCAGACAAGTTTTGAAGCCATGCTAGATTTGGTGAAACAATGGTAAACACATTAAAACAGCAGTGTCAAAGAAAAAATTGGGCCAGCAGTGTTCTTGCTGTATCAGGTCTTTTACCATTTCCATTGTTTATACAACTGAATATTGATTAAAAAAGGTTCGACATGAAAGGTAATTTTTCACTTGCGTTTTACTACCCTTATAACAAGACGTGGTTTCACCATTTTATGATTTAACATTCTTCTACATTAGCCTTAGAGACTAAAAACATTTAAGCTGGAAACAATTCAGCAACGTAGTATTTCTCTATAAAACCATTTCAGAGTATTTAATTATATATCTTTCATTAAAAATTAGGATAGAAACCAGCACTACATATTTAGTATAAAATAGTGCAGAATATAGTGGTTTGTTCAAAATCTAACAGTATAAACAAGGTATTCCACAATGAATAGGTTAGAATCCATGGTCACTGATTCAAAAGAAAAAAGACTGTAATCCAATGAATTAAAAATGAAAAGGCAGCAGTTAATCATAAATCTGACCTCAGACAATCAAAAAAAGTTCTTACTTCATAGAAATTCGACAGGCACAGGAGATCACTTAGTCATGAGACTTGAGAATGAATGTGCAAAACTGCAAGGAGTTCTGACGGCATCCAAGCAAGTTCCATTATAATGAAATACCATTATAAACCAAGGTGGCAGAAAGAAAAGCTTGAAATGTTATGGAAGACTGGTGTGAAGCAATGCAACACATTTTTAATGTAAAATCATCAATTATTTTGTTATACCGACTAGATCTGGAACAGTAGGCAGTTGTTTGTTTTTCACATCTCGGCCCTCCGCCGCAACTGCACGCGAGGCAGAGTGACAAAGCGTAGGCCGACTCCTCCAACCAACTTAGCGACACGGGTGTGAACGCATTACAGGTAGCGCCACGTTGTACCAGCGGGTCAGGCCGGAGTGGAGGAGAGGTACACCCCTCACATACAGCACCGCCCAGGAGCCTGCGGGAGTCTCCATCTGACGGAGCCCACAGCGACGTTCAGACAGCCGTTCGCCACCAGTTGTGAAATCGACATCACGAGCAAATAGCTACAAGACCTGTGTTAGAACTAGTGATCACAGAGCTCGACTTTTGTGCCTTTGCCAGCTAAGCCTCTCAGGAGGCTCCTGACACATTTATACAAATTTGTTCGAGGAACCAGATAAGAGTTTGGTGAGATGTATCTTCAGAAGCAAGTGACCCTATATGAAGAAAAAAAACATTCCTTACAATTTTGGGGGGATTTGATTCTCAAAAGGATAGCTTTTTTTTCACGGAATTAATTTTCAGTACTATGTTTAGTTTCTTCACATTTGCCTCTGATATTTCCTCTCGCACACACAAGGGCTAAATTAAAGGTTTTGACCATTAACCTAATCCTGGAAGGCCATTAAAATAACCGTTGGAAAGAAATTAAACATAATTACAAATTACTTTATATGTTTTTGGTAAAGTTTTTTTCATAAAGTTTGATTAATATGGTTGTGGTTCTCTTTCTAAATTCAGTGGCATTGTCATCATTGATTCACAATCACACAAAAAATCAGAAAAATGGTCATTTGGAATTTTACAGCAGTCTCAATTACATATTTATCTTGCATGTATTTCAATTATGAAATCACTGGTTATTCCCAGTTAACTTGTTAGACAAAGAAAGCTTCTTCAATTGAGGGTCTGATATTTGTGAGAACTAGTATGTGAATAAACCCATTTAGCCCATATGTATACAGTAAAACAGAAACCTGTCACCTGAGCATTCTGAATCTTAATTTGCAGAGCTTTTAATGTAAGAGCTATCTGCTAATAACATCCTTTGTCTTCACTTTTATTTACCTATGAAAAATATTCACTGCAAAACTAAGTTAGTCTTTTTATATTAAAAGCATATGCTAAGCAAAGAAATCATATTTAGACCTTTTAAGTGCTCCATCCTACATTCCACAAAACTAAGATCAATTTTGTTCTCGTGCTTTCGAAGTGTTTCATGTTAATGTGTTTACAATTGCTGTGCTTTCAGATTGCATCATATTTAAAATGTTTTAATTCAGCTTTCTCTCCCACACAAAGCTGTCTCAAGTCGTGTGCACATCTGCACTGCAGAATCACTGCAGATATGCACCCAGAACATCTGGATGCTTTTGTCCCAGAGGCCATTTTGCTATTATACCAGAAAAGAAACTGGTAAGTTTATTTTCAACATGGCTCAATCAGACCACTTTTTTATCATCACATTGCTGCTGCCTCTTTGATGTAATCTTGGGGAAAAAATGATCCTGCTTTCTCCTTCAGTCATTTTATTCTGTTGCTCTGTAGATCATGCACAAAGCCCTGAAAATGCACTGTTCCTGTACAATACCACAAAAAAGAGTTTACAGCTCCATGGAGAATCAGTGTGTAGTGTGTAGAGTCAAACCACAAAATATTCTAGGTGCAATCTGGAATTCTATTTAACTCAAGACAAATGTATAAATGTTATTAGCTTCAAAAGCTTTTAACAAGATTTTAATTCTTAAAAGATTAGGACCATTTTAATTTCTACTGTCAGCCTCTCAGCTGCTAGGGGAAAATATTTGGATTACTATGTACCTGAGAATATTAGCAGCGATTTGGTTGCTCAGCCCTGACAGCAGCACCCTCTTTGTTTGTGTATTCTGGAACCAACACCAGCTTTCGACACCACTGACCATGCAATCCTCTCAATGAATACACTGGTCTGTCTGGCACAGCATACACTTCAGCGAGCTCCGATCTATCAGAGCATTCAACCTAATTTGTAGGTCTGCCCTGAGCAATGTTTACAGCCTTTGCTTTTTAATCTCCAGAAACTTTCCCCCACTTAATGTAATCCAACGGTGTAGCCACCTGTGCTGCATCTTTGCCGATGACAACCAAACACTCTGGAAGATTAATTTGGAATACTCGGCTGTTGCCTCTGAAAGGTCTGCACAGTACACAGGAGAGACAGAAGCCTGGACGCCCAGGGATTTTCTTCAGCTGAATACCAGTAAAGAGTGCATTGTTACTAAGTTACTGTTTGGCATCTCGCCCTTACTGCAGGTTTCCAAACTACAACTTAATAACAAACATGCCTTATTCCCTTTTCACTTCGGAAAATGTTAGCTGATTCTAATTCTAGCTGCTGTTGGAATGTACAAGAAACCAAGGACTTCGCAGCACCTTGGCATTCCTCCAAAATGCCTGCTTCATCCCTCACGAAACCTTATCTGCTAGTATTTATTTTCAAATTTGAAACAAAACAAAATACATTAAATTTAAGATATATACAAATGATCAAATGTGGTGATGAAACCCCTCTTCCTCCAATTATAAATGAATAAAGATATTTGCAAGACACCCATTTTTCTCTTGCAAACACCGATACACTTGACTTATAAAAGGAAGTTAATGTTCCTTTTTTCTGTCTCCACTTTCATGTAATATGCAACTCCTCTTCGCAGCATGGTCCATTTTAACACCTAACACTGTAAAATTTATTTTTAAATGTTCTTACTTTGGAAATAAAGTGACAAAACCAAATCAAAAAATAGCCATTCAATATATCTAATTGCCCTAAAGTCAACAGTCAACAGTCACCCAACTATTAACTCTAAGGGCATTACCATTAACCTAAGAATCGGAATGTGTCAGTCAAGTAGATGACTGTCTTGAAAAGGAATGCTTAGCTAAACTATTTAACCATTTAGTATATATATTCTAGAATCATGACTCACAACAACTTTGAACAAATCCTCTATGAAAGAATGACTAATTTGATCTCCCATTATCTTGAAGCATCAAATCAGTAACCCAGATGTCTAAAGTAATGTAGCTCTACTTCACTGCTCAATATGTAACTCTAGAAATGGTCCTGTTGTACTGTATGTTAGAGTTAGGAATATTAAACACATTGCAGAGATTAATAAAAAGTATTGTCAATGCATGTAAATATATCTAACCTCAAGTACACAAAGCACACGATACTGCACTTAAACTAGAAACAGTATAAGAATGAAACAGTAAACAGAGCTCCTCAAAACATAAGTTGATTTCCATAAAATATTCCAAAAACATACTTTAACAGCACCTGACAGGTCAAAATAATGTCTATGTTTACAGGGATGTAGTTCTTATCTTAAGAAAAATGAGACTCTAAAATCCTACATCAAGTCTCTGCTGATCTCTAGAGCTTTGTAAAGTACAGCTGATCTGGAAAATAAGGTCCCCACACAAACTGACAGAAGACCTGACAAAAAAAAATATGGCAATATCCCCATGGGCTAAAAACAAGATACTGGCTGATAACATGAGGCCATAAATGCTTTACAATCTTCAGTAATATACCTTTATATATCTAACTGCCTTGATTAACTCCATTTAAGACTGATATAATTTACACTGTGCTGGGTGAAGGAGAATCTAGTTAGATTTTTCTTTGCAGTTGCAGCATTTCATCTTTTATAAAGCTGTCTAGAACACATTTAACAATAGCCATCCACCGTACTGAGCAACAGCCTATAAGAAAGCAGCAGGAAGCACAAAACTACTGAAATGAAAGCTACAATAAATCTGCAGCATGAGAACTTTATTTAGTCCTTATATATGAAAATAAAATATAAGATCATAAAAATGATGTGGGTAATGACCTAGCCGAGTCTGCCAAACTATTTTTCCTCCATCAAGGACATAACAAAAGTTAGAGTTCTCTTAATCTGCAACATCCCATGTTTAAAACTGAAAAAAAATTCCTTAATTCAATGACCATCCAACACTCCAACCCCCATCTACCCATAAATCTGAGCGATTATTCTGCTTAAAGGCACAGCTATATTGCTAGACTAATTACAACCCCCAGTGCAGAGTCTTAATGAAGAAATTGAATTCTACGATTTCCCAACTAACTGAAGCATTCTGGAGATTGATGAAAAGGCGTGATGACTCATAAAAATGTAAAAGAGCATTTTTAACCCAGGACAAGTGTAGTAGTAAAGGTTTTTCGAGAAATATAGGTACATTATGATGAGTTCTTTAAAATTAAAGCAGTCTCAATGTTATCTAGTAAACATGAAAGAAGCTTATTAGACTTTTACTACTTACAATATATCTACTATAGATCACCAGATATAGACAGAAATAGGACAGACATCCTAACTCAGCAACATTATTTTGCAAGCGTCAACTTTAAGTACTTTTACACGTTTAAGTTATTTTGAAAAAAAACAAGACAATGTTTATTGAACACATTCATCCTCCAAGTGGCACTGAAATAAGAATTAACAAAGCTTCTAATTACCAGATCATAAAACATTAGAAAATTGCACTTACTACATATTAATTCTAATATGGAGAAGGTTAATGTCAAATTTTAAAGTTGTATGGGACATTAACCAGTAGCCCTTTAACAAATTTAACAATTTCTATAAAAGATGGACTCTTGTTAGTATTGTTGTAACAGAAGAAATAAGGTTCTTGATCCCGAGATGAAGTAAAACAGATGAGTTTATTGCATGCAAGGAACAATAAAGCCGAAGTCTTGTTTCCCGCAAGAAACAACAAAACCGAAGTATTGTTCCCCGTACTGTTACAAACTTTTGGGTTATATACAGTTTTCTTCTCCGTTTCTGACGTCACTCGGTCTGATGGTAAAGAGGGGGGTTCATGGTATTTGGCCAGTTTACGATGTTCTGGGCAAATGGTCAGTTTAACATTACACCCAGGGGGGTTCCTAGCTGGCATCTGCAATCCTTATCAGTTAACCCCCTTTCCTGCCATAAACCCCAGCTTGTGACTTGGAAGTCTAAACCCCCTACAGAAAAGATTAAATTCAAACCCCCGTCTTCACATCTTTCTTCAGTATTGATAGGTTACTAAGCTATTATAGTTGTTTTAAAACTTTTTCCAGATATCAAAAAGGTTTTCTTGGCCAGGACTTAGTAAGGCCATGTATGGTGGAAGAGAAGCAGGAGTCAGATGATGAGTTCCACAAAACCAACTCTTTTGAAATAGATAAATCCAACATTTAATGTACAGTTTGCCATATCTGGTGGGGTGTCAGAAACATTAACAGGTTTCCCCTATAAATCACATTGACAGAGTGTGCAGTACAGTATGTACAGTATGCACACAATGAAAAACATTTTCATTTATGTTTTTTATAGTTCTTACAGCCCACCTTGATGCCTGAAATGTTTAGCAGATGTTCTGCAAGATGGCAGAGAAAAGCAGTTTCTTCTGAAAATGTCTTACAGGAGTATGTCTTTAGAGGATTTACTCCCCAAAGGAAACAGCTCTTCCAGAGAGTGAACATGAAAACAGCCGTAGCATTCTGAACTTCAAATGTGTGCAAGTAAGACGGGCAAGCCTACCTGGGATAACACCACGTATTTACACAGCTGATTCTATCATTCTTATTACAATCCACTGACTTTAACACACAGATACAAACAGTTCACATGGTCAAACACACAACAGTATTCAACCATTTTTAAAGCTGGAATAGGCCTCAAAAAGGTTTCCCACTCTTAATACCTAAAAAGGTTCTAAGAATTAGGACATTTGGAGGTTAAGACAATTTGGAGTGACATGGACAGTCAATTCTTTTTAAAATCCTGGCATAAATGCATCTCTTGAGCACAGCAAAATATTTTATAATACGATTCCCTGACTTTCTATTTATCTCAGTCATCACATTCAATAATGGAAAGGGTGAATTGCTATTGATTCCACAAACATCACTCTGAGACACTACACAAATCATATAGTTAAAATAAAAGATACATTTAACTAGACAAAAAATATAAAATGAATACATAAAGGCCTATAGTCAAGCAATAAAAGGCTTTGACAGTCATCTATGCTTTAAATCCAGTACAACATTTATCAAAGCAATTCAAAACAGTGATTGATAGTTGCCATTTAAAGGAATTTGCCTCCTAGCTGATTCTTTTTCGGCACTTTTTCTTAATTCCAGATGGGCTTAAAATGCTTAAAAGTGGTTAGAAAAATTTGCTGACCTCATATGAGCTGTGCTGCTTAGATTACCAGTATATCATGTGTTTGTGTGTCCTAGCTGTTTGGAAAGGTCAATCTTTATGCTGGTGTAAGCTACCAAAGGATTATTCACTGACAAGCTGTCATGGTTAACTGATTCTAATGAATCATACACTGTTGATGATGCAATTAAAAGACTAATATGGTTGGTTTAAAACTCACACTAAAATGCAAAGTCTAGCTCATTAATATCGCTTATTCTAATCATTTGATTTCTATCCCACCATTTAACAATGCAGATTCTAGGTATTGTAAAGAAACATAACAGTTAAATGGATTAATTAAGAAACCTTACATTCTTTAGTTGCTGACTACAGAAAAATGTTTAACACACCTTGACACAAAGCATCATACATCACTCATATAATCATCTGTTATGCACCAACATATATACATCTATGTATACTGGTCTGCCAAAAATGCCTCAGGGGAACAGTGTTTCAGTAGTGTCTTCTCAATCCATAAAGTCAGAGTATAACCTCAAAGACAAATCTGTCACAGAGACCATCTTTGTCAGGAAGAGAGTGCAGATGTTATGGAGCCCTAAGAAAAGCAAAAACTACTGCAGTTCTGAGATGGACAGTACATTCAGGTTCCTCTTTATACTGACAGCAAACACCAAATCTGCCAAGGGAAACTGTGGGTTGCTAACGAAGCAAGATCCTGACAAACAGTCGCTACAATCATCCAGGATGTCAACAAAACACTATAACAACTAGTACCCATCAGAACCATGCACCAGGAGCAGCAATTGATTGCTAGAACTTACACTTTGTAAGAGTATTTGAAATCTATAGTCAGCAGTCCTCCCACGATAGTTTGTATTCAGTGCTCAAAAATAAAGTTTTGGAACATATATAAAAGCATAATAATAAGCTATTAGCTTACAGTCAATGAGTATTAAGATAAGATCACTTTATTGGCCATATACAATATCTTGTATTAGGAATTTGTCTTTTGGCATACCCCAACTTGCTCTCCACGAGAGACACAGACAGGGAGAGAAGCTTGGGATCAAAGCGCAGGGTCACCCATTTATACAGCGCCCCTGGAGCAGCTGGTGTTAAGGGCCTTGCTCAGGGGCCCAATGGAGTAGGACTCCTTTGCCGGCCGCGGGATACGAACCGGCAACCTTCCAGCCACAGGCACGGATCTTTAGTCACAGAGCCACCGCGCTGCATTAAAAGGTGCTCACGAAGTAGAAGGGTAGACTAAGAACTTAAAACAGAGTACAAACCTCTCTCCTGAGAGACTATGGCAAAAGGCAAAAAGTTGTCAAATATTAATACATGATATCATACAACATTTTTTTATAATTGAAGCATGGGTTGACTTTGGAACAGCATACAGATCATCAGGCAGATAACTCAAAATGGAGACCGTCGATAATCCTTTGTTATACAGGACTGTAAATGTACCACTACAGACACCTCAAGATGGTAAGATTCACCTTTGGGTAGTACAGTACTTTATCTATTGTAGACAGAGTCCCAGATGGAGAGGGACAGCTGGTCCCTGTGGAGGTCTCTCTCATGAGTCTGGAGAGGGTCTGCTCTATGCAATCCTACATCTAGCTGTTGTGCGAGCAGTTTGCGGATTTCACAAAAACAGATGCTCGTCTGTGGTCCATAGATGGCTGCAGATAACTTGAAGTGCTTTCTGTTAGTGTATTTGACATAATGACAGTATTAAAATCCCTCCTGGTGTCCCTATAGGGGGAAATCAAAACCTGACATTCATTTTTTTACCAGAGGCTTCTTGCTGCAACCTAGTGAAAGCCACCATATCAACATTGGATTTGAAATTTGTGATGAGCTGGTGGGTTGAAATTTTGATTTACTCCAGGCCTTAATTCAGATAAGTAACAGAGGCATTATCTTTACTGTAGCACAATTCTGCAAACTCCATGAGAAAAAAACAGCCCCCAACCATTTGAGAGGAAGACCCTCAATGGGATGAGCAATATTTTATTTAATTTTTTAGTTATTGTTGTAGTACAGGAAGAACTTTATGATATTTCTTTGTCTTGGCCTTAACCTTATTTGCAATTTAATTAACTGCTTTTCTTTGACTGGATTCTGTTATTTATTGTTTTATGTTTCACCGAAAAAGTGAATCAGGATCAAGCCTTTCTTTAAACACAAACATGGAAAGACAGGTTCACTTTTTATTTGCTCAACAGATTATACATACAGAAATTACTCTAGTGTGGAAAACATTGCCTTCTGCAAAAGACTCAGATTGCCTGCTCACAGCAGCAAAAGTCACACAGCCCAACAGGCAGGCAGAAATCTCATCACCCTCTGCACTCAAAAAGCACCACATTCGCCGCTTATTAGCAGAACCTCTGACTTACACCGGCCCATCCATAGTGACATCTAGGGCACCTTATCATACAATTTCTACTTTTCTATTCAAATGCATAACTGAAAAGACTGCTGAACTGGCATTAAAGTGGTTTAATTTAACAAGAAAATGTGTATCTGTTAACCTAAGAGCAACAGAAAAATTTCATCTGCAGAAAGTAAAAAGATTAGTTATTATTGCAGCCATAAGTATTCCAACAGATATCTTCAAGGTCATTGTGTCATTTACCATATAGGAACTCTAGAAAAACAGGATTATGGATAACTGGCTGATACAGCAAGAAAATTCACTTTCCTAAACCAGTGCTTTGACTAAATTTACAATAGAATAGAAAATCTGATTTTTTTCTAAGCAAATTATGGAACACCATCTCTAACTCAACAGGTTAATTAAATCCTTAAATACATGTTAAGACAAACAAATGTTTATTTAACAGAAAACGTCTTTAATCAAAAAGAAAAAGGTGAATATGAACATTTACCAAAAACTAATTGTTTTCATTACACACCCAATCTGGAACTGTCTATCGTGACAGTCTCAGCCCACAGTACTGACCCCTCGGATCCACACAGGTTGAATGACAAAGTGCAGACAACACTTGGGATCTCGCCCACCCATTGAGTCATTCATCTTTTAAAACGCTCCACACTTGGCAGTGATGTACAGGAGGTTCAGCACCCACTGGAGAAGAGGCAAGTCTCTCACCAACATCACCACAAGCCTGCAGGTGTGCTGGGGGTGGGTGGGTGTTTGTGCTTTGGCTCTTGGGTCACAATCCTGGGCACAGGCAACTAGTAACATGTTCCAGGTTCAGAGTCATCACGTCTGGATCACAGTGCTCAACTTGTGTGTGTGTGTGTGTGTGTGTGTGTGTGTGTGTGTGTGTGTGTGTGGTCCGTTGATTTACAACTCATTATTACATGAAGACACTAGGCTTATATCACCTTAAAGTACATCAAGCCAGGGCTTGAAATGGGTCCCCCTTTGTAACAGAACCCTTTCCTTAACTGTTAGCCTTCAATAAACCAGTGAATGAAATGAAGCTAAGCAAAACTACTCCAAAGTGACTTAAACCCATAGCATACAACTAGTTTCTCTCTCCCAGAAATATCCTTAAACATTTGTATATATTAGAATTCAGCAGAGAAACAAAAGCAAGGGATTTTACTCAGAAGACAAAGTTACATGAAAGTAACTGAATGTTGCAACAGTACACTCATCCCTTGCTATATGAGCAATATTGGTCCCAATATTTCTGCAGGTGTTGTAGGTGAAAACACATAAAAGCAACACTAAATTGTCATTAAAATACATGTAAAATTCTTGATTAATTCCAATAGCTTGCAACTAGACTAAGTTAATTTACCTTTGTAATATATTTGGGCTACATAAATGTATATATTACAACAAGCAGAATTTCCCAGCACTATTTTATGTAAGCTGTATGTTTAAATGCATTATGAAGCAAAACCCATAACCGTAAAAGATATAGCATTAAGCTGAGTGATATCGCTACTGTGCATTCACATTGTGTATACTCAAAATAAAACATTTCATTGAATAAAATGCTTAAATAAGCGACAAAATTATATTTTTACAAATTTTCTATTCCAAATATTATTCTGGACCATAGCTGCTATAATACCCATAATACTTATATATGCTGGGGAAGTTAACTTGTCTAACAAAAGTAGGTACATATCTCTCCAATTTTAGCACCTATTCATAAGTAAAGGGCTTGTTGAATGCGTGTACACTGTACTTATGTACAAAATGGCATTTCATGATTAGAAGACTAAGCTACAAGCTAGTCTAAAATGTATTCTTTATACAAAAATGGAGAAAGCAATAATATATTTTCCAAAAATCTCAAGATACCAATTTTTATGCATATTTTTCCTCTCCATTGTGAAAATGAAAAGGCACATATGTAAATGCTTCCCTAACACGCCCACCTGCAGAGAGTTGTCATTGACCCACAGAGAGCTCAACAGCACCCGACAGCAGAATCAGTGCCAACTGCAGGTGTAGCAAGTCTCTCTTTTTTATGTCTCTGAACACCTGCAGGCGCTCACAAAGTTACAAGACCCCGCATTTATTGGAAAGGAAAGAGGATCCTGCCCAGCAAAACTCAAGTCTATCCGACGGTACCCTACTAATTGTGTGGCACAACCTTGGGAATGACTAGCAATTCCTATTTCATAGAACTCAGCTTGCACTCACATAGCAACTGGGGGACCTCTAAAATCTACCTTGTACTTTAAAGCTTCTGTCTAATACATCAAGATCCTTACAGAAGGAGCTCTTTCCACACTAACAATCATATTGCCAAAAAAGTTTTATGAAGGAAGATCGTGCCCAGGCTCAAATCACTGTGGCACTGCAAAAGGAATGAGAGCATCATCTGGATAGAGATAAAAGTTGAACCTGACAGATGTGTAAGATATCCTAGAACAAGCCCTACGAATTTATACTACTTCACTTGTTTCCCAGGGCAACTTAGAAAAAAGTATTATTGATTCTGTGCAACAAGTGGGCATCAGGCCCACAAAATATCATTTCTGAACTCATCTGTAAGACTTCAAGACATTTCTTCCTTCCGTATTACAAAATGTAGTTACCTAATCTGCTGCTTTCTCTGTTCTGTTTGCCATTCCTGAATAAAAATAGGTTATTTTCATTGTAGCTGTTTACTTTTGTATATGTACGTGTATTTTATAAACAGTGAAGCCCCATTAAACATTTGTTCATTACAATAAATCTTTACACAGTAAAGATGCTAGCATATCTTTTTGCAACAACACTGCTGTGGAAACCTTGTTTATATTAAAGAATGCTCATACAATCAACTGAAATGTTTCCTTTACATCCCACAACCTTGTTTCCTTCAGATTGTAAATAAGCTGCAGGAAAACGGACTTATTGCTTTCTTTCACTGTCAGATAAACATAAATTACAAAGTACTGCACCAGCCTCCTTGACAGCACATGCTGTGCAATCTGAAAGTACTTTCGAGGAATTGGCCACCCACCATTTGCATCTATCAATGAAAACTGACTGTTCACAATGTTAGCATACATATCCTCTTAAACAGTAGCCAAATGGGTATGCAGAAATCATAAGGATCAAAAAGTCAGTGCTGATAGTTATTTCTTTCCCCATTGTTTGAGGTGGGGGGGGGGCAGGACTTTCATTCAAGTTCATGCAGGTCTTACTGTATTGCAGCTATTTAAAATTATATCTACAGTTTGTAGCTATTTATATATTATTGAGTTTAAAAAAGTAATCTATAACCTATACATTACTGTATGTAATGCATGTTTGAAATATAGAGTAGTTTATTCATTTTGCTAAACCAGTACATTCCGATGCCACTCTGCTTAGTATGCCTGAAATACAAACTAATTGTATTGGTACTACATCAAGACAAGTGAACAGCAGTCTAGACAAAATGTAACCGGGTGTGAAGATGAGAGAAATTGATTTTATATTTAAAGTAGGGTGCAAAAAACTCTTAAAAGCACAGTAAGATTGGAGTCAATACCTACATTTCCAGCTAGGCCATATAATACTCTACCATTCATCTTAGATATCCCCTAATAACATACAGTGGTTTATAAATCATACCACACATTCTGGGTTTCCAAGAGGGGAAACTCACCATATATCCAGCTCAACTGCATGCTGGTAGTATCCCACTGCCATACTGCTATAGACTTCAGGATGTATAAAGTATAGGAACATGTAGACTTGGTGTGTCTTAAATTCACTTGAAATCTTAACTACCACTGACAGGATGAATGACTATCCAGTAAACCTAGAGGAGATAAGTGGGTTTAATTAGTATATTAGAATAACTTTTCATAAATTAATTAATAATAGTTTGTGCAAGGAGGGTAAAAATCTGTATATCTATGACTACAGATGGTAAAAATAAAAATAAACCACTATATACTGAAGCTAACAGTTGTATATGACATGACAATGTCTCAAAATGGTTATTTACTATTGTCACTCTGAATATATGTATCAATCTAGTTATAAGAACACTCAGCTCTTAACCTATGACTGTCAGCTTTTATATCTCCCTATTTTGTTTCCCAAATTTCAGTCTGTCAGAAAAAGCACAGTCTGCCTATATTAATGATGAGTCATGAGGGTCATCTCTCAAGTGAAAGGATTTCTATTTAAGCAGTGACACCCATAAATAGTCAATAGACAGCACTGTCTCTTCAGTGTTTTCATCTGTGTATTTATGAGTGTTATACTGCAATGAAACTGCAGCACAAGAAAGGCATTATTTCAAGAAATTATATGGAATCATATGCAGTTTAACTGAATTTATTTTAACAGTACTATAATTTGAAACATTGAAAATACACTTATTGTGAATGTATAAAGGGAAAAAAAAGAAAAATATACGTCACCACAGTAACCGTGAACTGAATTGAAGCAAACAATACAAGAATTACTGACCATGGAGAAATACAGCAGACATTTTCAATATGGATGTCCGTTACTCAGTCTTTTGCTGGGAAATCATTTTTCCCATGCCGCACATTTACAGCAGTGAACAACTTCCCAAATGAACAATGTAGAAAGAAGAATCAAACATCATACACACTCAGGAAAGTTTATTTCCATTTTTAAAACTGAACCATGACAGGAGAAGTATTACTTACTGGGTAATTTAGACCTGTAGCTGTCTGCATCATTACATTCTTGTGCTCAATTGTTAATCATAAAGAAACATAAAAATATCAAATGACCGGAAAGGATCCATTCAGTCTACTCATGCACAGTATTTAACTCCCCCAGCCCATGAAAATACACCAACATAAAATAAGAAGTGATCTGGCTGAGACAAAAAACATCGAAATAGATATTTAAAATAATTAAGCAAAATAGGCAATGTATAAATTTCCCATTTGCAAATTTTCTTATGTTCTGAATTGTATCTAAATATTCTCCACCTCTGTAGATTAAAGATACTCAAGTACCTGGAAGCTTTAAAGGATTTTTTTTTTAAATGTCAGGGACTGGGCAAACAAACCCAATGTATTTTTTCATGATTTATTGTTAAACAATTTATTGTTTCGGTGGGGAGCTGCGTCAGCATGCGTAGGCTGCAAAGAAACAAGTAATAGGTTTATTCCCTGCTGAAAAGAGAAGAAAGAAAACAACGTTTCAGCTGCGGAGCCTTCTTCAGGTGTGTCACAAGGCTCCACAGCCGAAACGTTGTTTTTTTTCTTCTCTTTTCAGCAGGGAATAAACCAATTACTTATTCCTTTGCAATATATTGTTTCTACTGTATATTGTCAATTTTATAATTTAAACTAATTAAAGAATGTTCAGGAATTATTTAATCATACTGTATTGCATATTAATTTTTCTTTCAATTTGTTTTTGGTTAATTTATAGGCACAGAAACAATCACAACTGTAACCTACAAAATATAAGTTGTCAAACCTAACCTGAATTTGACTGGGTCATTCATAGTTTATCATGTGCATCATTCTGATTAATTAAGAATTTTTATAAACTTGCAGGTGACTAAATATATAGTTAGAAAATATATTGTTTCCTTAATTAAGACACATTATAAATGAGAGGAACACATTCAATCTTCTACCTCATTTGAGTTTCTAGAAGCTAATTGAACTGAGGATCTTCTCTAGCTGTTGTGAAGGAAGCCAGGGGCTCAGCATTGACGATATGGCAAGGCAGCTTGTTCTAAATTCCCACTACCATTTCTGCAAGGAACTGCCCCTTGTTCTCATGTCTCCCCTTTACCGAAGCAGTCCACTAAGTTGACATTATCAAAAACCCCAGGGGATTCAGAGTACTGGAATTGGGTCCCCACGTCGTCTTCTCTGTTTAAGACTAAAAAGGTTTAATTAATCTAGCCTGTCAGAGTAGGACCTTCCTTTGAGCCCTGAAATGCATCTGGCTGGTCTTCTCTGGACAAATTCCAGAGCAGGATTACCTTTCTTGTATCTTGATTAGCACACAATACACAATATTCTAGATTAGAAATTACTGGTGCATTGCAGAATCTTTACATAATGTTCATTGATTTAAGATGAGCACTTTTATTATATAGCCTAACATTCTGTCTGCCCTTTTTATTGCTTCCCCAAAATGCATCTACATAAATGCTTAAGACTCTCAAAAACAGCCTCTTCAAGCACAGTTTGTTTTCTTTTACTTGCATGCAACACTCTGTACTTGTATACAGTACATTGTCATCTACTGTTTTTTTACCAGTCTGATTTTGTTCTAAATCTTTTTTAAATCATTTGCTACTTTTACAGTGCTTGCTGTGCAATTACAACAAGCAACAAGCAATTCAAGAATTAATCTGATGAGCTTTCAAAAGTAGTCTGCAAGTCTAAATATATCATATAATACACTGTAATGATTACTGTTCTTGCTTGTTCAGAGAATTCTTGACAAGTTAAAAACCAGCCTTGTCTAAATCTGTTAACTAATCCCTACAATCACATTTCGATAAAGATGACCCTCTAGTTCAGATCTAATTGTCTCCATTCCCATAGATGTACTGTAGTAGAAGAGTTACTGCTCTGTAATTACTTGGCTCAATTTTGCCGTTCTTTTTATTAAGGGCTCTCCATTAGTGATTCTCTAGTCAATTGGCATTTCCCTGTACTGTGTGCCACAGGTGCAGTTGTGAGAAAAAGCTTGTGAATCCTTAGGAATTACATGGATTTCTGCATGAATGGCTCCTAAAATGTGATCTGATCTCTAAGCCATAAAATCTTGTGTGTGTTGTTTGTTAAATAAGACTATCTTTATTATGAATAATAAAAGGGGTTCACAAACTCTCACAACTGTATGTCCCTTTCTTAAAAACATTGCCCAATCACGGTCTTTCCAGGAACATTTTCAGTCTCCCATCTTATTTCTCATGCAGTAAAACCACAAGTGACTCATAAATATCACTTTTCACATGTGCAAGGACTGGCCTTCCCAACCAGAGTCATGGTTCATAATATATTTATGTTACAATGTAATATTATATACCATTACACTTCACCAATTTATCTACATTTTCACACAAGCAGTCCCAAGGGCCTCTTTGTCCTAAAGATTTGCTACCCATAAAGCACATCATCAATTATTAAATCTAACACTGACGTGATACAGACCACAAGCTTTCTTTTGTTGATGCATGAATAACCGCAGAGCCCATTTGTTCAATGTAATACATTAAAAAATAATTAAAACATATACAAAATCAATACTGCATATCAGACTATTCATTTTCATAAAACACAGGAGGTGGAAATAAAATAAGAGTAGTACAGTATATGACTGGAAAAATTAATAAGCAAAGCAAAGGAAATTTATCTTACCATGCACTTTCCTACTGTACATCTGACTCAAAGCAAAAAATGGATCCAGCATTTATTCATCTATACTTTTCTAGTTTTTTTTTCTTTTGAAGCAAATCAGAATTAAGAACGCAATACATATTTCATCCTTTTTTAATGCAGGCAACATTCACACAATAGCACCAGATAGACTGCTAGCAAGGCAGACACAAACCTGGTCAGAGTTGTAGGGGCATCTGTAATGTTTAACACTGAGAAAGGAAATCAACTTATAGGTCTAGGCCTCACAAAGTTCAATGGGCTGACTTTGCTACTGCCCTTATAGATTCTGAAAAGTGGAATGGGGTACCCTCAGTTTTGTTCTAAGACTAGAAACATTCAGTTCTTTCATGGTGCCACAGAGATTCCTTTAAACCTAGGAATACATCTGTTCACTCTTCATTGTAACCAACACTATGCCAGACCTTTCTAAACTGTAGTCAAGCTTCGATTAAGATTATGCTCAGAAGTTTGGTAGCTTACTATCTATATACAGCGCCCTCCAGAATTATTTGCAATTTAAAACTGTTCCTGGAGAAAAGAAAATCTAAAAATTTCATAATACCATTAATTGTCATCTGAGGAATGTGGGATTCATTGTCCAGATGCAAAACAAAGAAATCTGAAAGGCACAGCAAAAACAGCGATTGGAACCTTACCTCATGTTCAGATGAGACAAATTGAGCTTTTGGAGATGCTCAACAGCATTATGTTTGACATAAAAAGATATTGTTCACGCTGAGAAAATGCTGAAATATGGTTGGGAGTTTGGAGTCTGTGTTCTAGAGCTGGAATCATGACCAGTTTTGACCAAACACCTGTTTCCCTCTGGCAGGAAGCTCCAGCTTGTCCAAAATGGATAGACTGTATTGGCATGCCAGACAAAGAAATGGTTACCCATGAAGGAATCTAAAGGGTTAAAAATTTTGTGCTCTAAGATAAGAACAATGGACCCTGTTCTCAATTAGCCTTGGTGAGTAGCTGACTGTTCGCTACAATCGCTCATGACTCTCTTTTATCAGGTAACAGACATTCCATTTCGAAACTAAATGTTCTCTTGGTACACAAAATTGAAACTACCTAAGAAAATATCTTCTGGATGTTTTTCTGCTGGAATACCTGCTATTGGTTTGGCTTCCTCTTGCAGTATATGACTAAATTGGTGTGACTCTCACTGTATAAAATGGGAACACTGCTGTATTCAATTTGAGCCACATTCAGAACTATATTCTGTACTGTGCTCCTGTATGCAGACATAAAGGTTTGCTTACCTGCTCACTTCAAGAACCTGATCATTGAGTGATTCCTACAACCATATAGATGTTAGTTTACATTTTACCATTTCAATCTTTAAACTTCAACCTCATCTAACATTCATGGTTCAAACTCAATGAAGTCCTGAGGATCTGAAAGACCCAGAGCAATTCTGCCTGGACAGGATCATAACTCCCCCAGAACCCCCTCAGATGAAGTGTCAGAACCTCACAGCACATTAGAGGAGATGGCATATCAATGGAACAGAGGAGGATTTATAAAATACTAAATGCAATGATGTGAATAATGTGTTTTCTGAACTTTCTAATCTGTAACTCATTGTATGATTTTTTATTCCCATTTCACTAGGGGGAATGAATAAATCTGGAGGGCACTGTAGCATGTACACACAGCACTTTTATAAACACAAGCCCATCTACACATACCTTCAAGCATATCTAGGATCAGAGCGGGGTCTCATGCTGGAAGACAGCCTTAAAATTACTGCAAATCATTTGAACATAAAGGTCATTTGCACTCTATAATATATCAGAACTGCAGCATCAGTAATCGGGTATGTGTGTGTGATTCATGGCTCAGTTGATTATACTTAACAACAAATATAATGACAGCCAGAGCTGTCATCCTAGCTGCAAACCATTTAATACCATAACTTTAAAGTTTTAGGACTTCAAAGGCAATTGTGCATAGTCAAATTAATTTAAAAGATTAACCATTAATATGGATAGTGTGAACTTGAAAAATATATTTTTCGGCACAAAGTTCTTTACTTCAGCATTCCAAAATTACAATTTCAGTACGAAAGGAAGGGAGAACTTCTCTAAATGTGTTATCTATAGTTTGAAAGAATACCTCAAACCAAAGGACAAAGGAGCTTTCACACTGGTTCAGTTGCCTTTAATAAAACTGGCTCTAAGAGAGCTGCAATTGATTGAAGGAGACCTGTGTCCCTTTACCATTATTGCAATTCATAGCAACACTCCAACAGCTTTCCTCACAAACACATAGCACTCTTCTCTACCACCTACCAAACTGGGAAACCCTTTATAATACACAGCAACTGCACAGTATGAAGTGTATGAATTCAGCACATCCACTAACTACTAATGCTATTGAAATTCTGAGGCAGTAAGCTGCCACATTCAGGAAAGAAGGGGATGCCTATGAAAAAAAGCATGAAACTAGTCGGTCATAACAGTTATTTCTGTATACAACAAAAAACAAAAGTCTGAACAATTTATTATCAAATTTAATTTGAAAAAGGACTGGACTAAAAAAATGGAAGTCTTTCTAGCAGAGAGAGTGAAAGGACATAGTGAGGTCAGTGAAATCACATTTGGGAGTGGTACAATTGAAGACTATCGGCTAACAGAGGTCTCTGAAATAGTCAATCTTCCTGCAGTTTCCCTGATGTAAACGGTAAGACACTGGTCTACAAAAAGTACAATAAATGAGATTACTGGACAATCATAAGATCTTGAAGTGGTTAGTGTAAGCATGTATGTGCAAGCTGTTGGAATGCAGATGTAGGCAATACAGCAGCTTCTGTTGGAGCCGAGAAAGCCTAGTGTGAATTGTGGCTGTAGTAAAGCAAAGTTATCAATTAATACGTTGTGTAGATTGGGTACTATGAAAAACGGCTGGTTGGAAATTAGGTTTAGGTAACATTCCATAATATTCCAAACATACATCTATTCAAGAACGTGCTCCATAGGTATAAATAATATACTCATCACAAGAAAAAAAATAATTCTATAATGTGTACAGTTCAATTTCCGTTCTCCATTCATTACGGCACTATATATATATACATTGATAAGTGTGTGTATTTAGTTTACAACTATGTTGTAAAATGCTCATTTGTCATTTTTCATCCATGGATTAAAAAATAATTTACATTTGTCTTCTTGATTTATGTTCAATAATACATTACATTCCTCTGATTACAGAAAGTTTCACTGACCTTTTATCACTCACAGTGAATGCACCATATGACATTCAACCAGGGCTGTTCATTACAAGCATTTAGATCTTATGGGCATGACTCTACACGTGGCATTATGTACTGATGGATTAATGTATATCATAAACAATCAGCATTCAGGTCCTCAAGCTGGACATATGGCTGATGCAGTGTGGCAGCTGCAACTTTACATGTAAGCAGCTAACGTAGATATTTACATCAAGACAGAAGTGTACTCGTGTATACCTTCCTTAAACTTGTGAATATGCCTACAGCCATTACATTTCACAGTCTGATCTGGCCAGTTTCCCATTGGAGAGCTTCAGTCTAGTCTGTGCCCTGCTTGCTGCAGATATAGTTTAGGGTTGCCACTTCTACACAGAAGACTGAAGCCAGGACCCATCAATATCTTTCATTAAGTACGTTTACAACTAAACAGGCCACAACATGGTGGACCAGGAGTCACAACACATCGCCAAGATCAAGACTGGCAGTTCCACTGCACCGGTCAAGCTAGGCTGGAGCAGCCCACAGATCAGCATTTACAACTGTGAGGATACAGTGCAAGTTTTCATTTGTAGGGCAAAAGACCACACTGGAGCCAAAAGCTGTTCTGTGCAAGAGAATGAGGTGGCGTGAGCAATACGTCAGGTGGACTGGCCAGCACTGGAGCCAAGTCCTCTTTAGTGGTGAATTAAGTTTTTGTGTTGAGTTTTTTTGTCATTGAGTGTGGCTCAGCGTGCGGAACAGTATGTTAATTGTTGTCTACAACTGACCAATCTGTTGCAAATGCAAAGCATGTACAGCAGATATACAGCTTGTATTACTTCTAGCAGCGAACACACACACACACACTATAAGCCTGTGTAAAAGCCTTACAGTAGGCCACTTCAGTTAATCACCTCTGCCCAGACAGAATAATTAATTTACCTGGAGGTATATTTTTTTTAGATCAAGTAGGTAGCTGCGTCAACATGCGTAGGCTGAAAAGGAACAAGTGAAGCTTTATTCCTTGCTGAAAAGAGAAGAAAAGAAACACAAAGTTTCAGCTGTGGAGCCTTCTTCTCATGTGAGTCATCCAAAGAAGGCTCCAAAACTTTGTGTTTCTTTTCTCTTTTCAGCATGTTTTTTTTTTTAGATAGGAGAAGATAAGATCACTTTATTGGCCATATACAATTTCTTGCATTAGGAATTTGTCTTTTCGCATACGCCAACTTGCTCTCCATGAGACACACAGACATGGAGAGAAGCCGCAGGGTCAGGCATTTATACGCCGCCCCAGGAGCAGATGGGCCCCCGAGCAAGGCCCTTAACCCCAACGGAGTAGGATTCCCCTGCCAGCTGTGGAATACGAACCAGCAACCTTCCAGCACCGCACTGCCCCAGTGGGTATACTAGTATACTGAGCATACAATGTCCAGTATCCTAAAAATAAAGAAACAGACCATTGATTCTTATATCTGAACTGCTGGGCAAACAGAAGCAAATACAAAAACATAAATGTAACAAAGCCCTTCAACCATCGTGCATTAAGTCTTTATACAAATGTAAGCTAAAATGGCTGCTGAATGAAAAAACTGATAAACTGCTAAACAGACGCATAGGGACAGCGTCTCTGTCTGGACATTCCTCTGCAAGCCAAAGCACTTCATGCAAGCCAAACATCATTCATTATCTTTGAAAATGTATTCATCTTGTACAATTTAGAAGGAAAACCTTTTTCAAAATATTTCTTTTTACCCTCCTTTAATACTGTTATTTTATAAATGGCTAAGGGGAAATAAATTAGATTACTCTAGTGACGGCAAGCCAGACATTTGATACACATCACAAAAGCCGACTGCATTTTACACCTGTTTGAACCTGACTGTCTGGAATGCTCAAAATGATACTTTAAAAAAAAGACCTGCAGTATAGATGCAAATGTATTCTGATGCAATTTCAGCTGTGAAAGACTTAATAAAAGTGAACTTCGCCTGACTTGGGAAACAAACTGCAGTTTAATTTGAAGGTTTCTTGGGTGAAACCCATCAGAAAAAATACATCCATCCATCCATTTTCCAACCGCTTCCTCCAATTCAGGGTGGCAGGGGAGCCGGAGCCTATCCCAGCAAGCAACGGGCGCAAGGCAGGGTAAAATGTTTGCCTGTAAATCTGTATTCAGCTGAATCCGACCTTCAAAAATAAACTAGGCATGAAATGACCTTAAAATGGGAAAACGTGGCTTAAAGAGAGATGTGATAAAATACTAAGCACAAAATGGAGAAAAAATGTAAACCATATTGATTGTTAGTTTTTGGTACCAGCAGAACATGATACAAATACCAATATCGTGATCTTGGATGGGGGAGAGGTCATTATAATGCATTAGCTCTCTGTGTGATTTGGTGTATTTTTATTAAAGACTTCTTAAAACAATGCTTGATCACAGTGCTTGATCCACCCACCCACACCCTGGTACGCCTTGCGGAATTGGTTCTCACATTGAATGCATTCTCATTTAATAACCTTTTTTACCAACAGGTGAGTGGAGTTGCCATGGGCACCAGAATGGGACCCAGCTATGCCAATATTTTTGTCGTCTGGGTAGAAGAATGCTTCCTCGCTTCCTACTCTGTCTATGTCCCTGACCTCTACAAGCGATACATTGATGCCGCCACATGCTCTAACGACCAGCTTGAGCTCTTTCTGCATCATTTCACCAACTTCCACCATCCCTCAAATATACAGTTAACATATCTCCCACTACTCTGCCGTTTCCAGACATCAACTTTCTCCATCAACTACCCCCGACTTTCCACTTCAGTCTATTACAAACCAATGGATTCACACAGCTATCTCCTGTATACACTGACACACCTGAAGAAGGCTCCACGGCCGAAACGTTGTGTTCTCTTTCTTCTTTCTTCTTTTTTTTTCAGCATGGAATAAACCTATTACTTGTATCTCCTGTATAGCTCATTTCACCCCAAACACACTAAAAACTCTCTCCCTTTTTCACAGTTCCTTCGGCTAAGACGATTATGTAGCGACGACATCGACTTCCAGAACCAAGCCCTCAAAATGTACTCCTTTCTCATCAACAGAGGATACCCCAGCAGTGTTATTCACAGGGCCCTTGCCCAGGCCAAAAACACCCTTCAGACCAAGTCAATCAAGAACTCCCGCCATAACAACCGCATTCCTTTGGTGCTTTCCCTACCACTCCTATCCCCAGGACTATTAACGACAACTTTTCAATCCTACAGGATGATCCCTCCATTGGGGCCCTCTTTTCTGACCGCCCCATCATCTCACATTGCCAACCACCTAATCTGTGTAACCTTCTTGTTCACAGCTCTCTTGAACGCCCTCAGCAACCACCCAGGCACTTTCCTTGCAACAGAGCTCGCTGTATCACCTGCAAGTACACATCTAACACCACACTCATTCAAGGCCCCTCAGGACAATTCCGGATCACCCAGATGGCATCTTGTACCTCCAGCAACCTTATTTACTGTATCTCTTGCAGTAAATGCCCAGCCATCTACATTGGAGAAACAGGAAGGAAACTTAGAGACCGCTTCAGAGAACATGCTAGGGCTGCGAAGATTCAGGATCTCTCCAAGCCCACTGTCTCTCATTTCACCTCTAATCTTTCCATTTGCATTCTCAAAGACGGTTTTCTGAACTCATACATCAGAAACCAAAATTATCCTGCAGCTAGGATCACACCTTCCACCTTCTCTTAACAACAGACTACTTTTCTTCTAAATTCTCTCTATTCATTGCAGGTTTCATTTAACACCTCTCTTCACCTATCCTGACTTCACACCTAGTGATTGGCCTCTGTTTCTGTCCCCTGCTCCCACCCCTCGCTCCTCCTCTCTCCCAGCTTTTGTTCTCCCGCTACATTACCTTTGCTTACTGCCCTGTCTTTCTCACACCCGAAGAAGGCTCCACAGCCAAAACGTTGTGTTTTCTTTCTTTTTACAACATGGAATAAACCTATTACTTGTTCTTAAAACAATATTCTATTCTCCTCTGCCCTGTGAATCTACATTGTTAGAGAATACCCCGCAAAACATTTTCTTTTGAGGAATTTACTTAAAGTTCTTAGTAATAATACTAATGTTGCCACACAATATTTTCAAAGTATTTGTGTGGTTTCCCCTCCTCCTGCAGTCTGTTGTGCAAAAGCCGACAGTGTGTAGGGACAGCAGGGGCTCTGGTGTTCACTTCTAATGTCTAATTGCATGTGCTTGATCAAGAATGGCAGTGAAATCATTCGTCTTTTTCTTTCCCCCTGCACTGTTCCAAGTAATTACAGGAGGTTTACGGCTATATACAATTTTCTGTAGCAGAATTTGTATAATTACATTGGATTTGTCATACTAAAAAGTACCACCAAATAAAATACTTAGAATAAAATTTACAGTTACTGGATGCTTGCAGCATTAAACGGACTTGTCTTGAACCATATACACACATATAGCAGCCTCCAGATGTATAAATACCCACAATGGATAGATAACCATTATAGTATGAAATAATATAATAATAAGTTAATAAACAAAAATGCATATTAAATAACTCAATACATTAATGTTATATTAATACAAGTTAAATAAAACAGATAAGAAAATAGATATCAACTTTGAAGAACACATTCTTTTAATATGTCTTAAATCATACAGGTGTCCATATTCTCTATTCATAAGCATAACTTCTGAGACTTTAAGGTAAGTATAAAAATGCTAATAAAATATAACTGGTGTTATAAGACCTTTTACTCCCCTAAATGTACAACCTTATGAAATATCCAAGTAAAAGCCTCAAAGTAAGCTACCTAAGAGCCCAGGGAAGCAAATGGATAGAAAAACAAGGTTCACAGAGCTATCAGTCCCATGAAAGGTTAGAGCATGGTTGATAACATTGCTTTCAACATGCGACTACACAGCTCATTAGGCTCAGAGAGGCAGCGCTAGCTCTCCTTGCAAAGCAATCAAGTAGTTAAAGCCGATTTTCATCATCTAAAGTAGTAAACTGCGGTGCTGCCTTTGGGGCTTTATTTTCTCTAATTGAATCACACTAAACCACATCTCTTAAGAGTTCAAGCACATGCTCTTTGAGAACTGTTCCAGGCATGGTCTTCAGTGTTATGATATATCATCTGCAACACTAGCATGAGTTCAGATCATACTATATGATCACCCAATGTTCTGAAACTATGAAAAGAGTAACAGAAGAGAATTTAAAGGAATCTTCCATTTCAGATCAGCTGGTTTCTAATACACATTTAGACCGAAGAACAATCTCCTATATTATCCAAATTAAACTAGTCAATTAAATATATATATATATTAAGCATAGTTGTGCTCTAGAATAGATTTGCTGCAAATCAATTCTCTTCAGCAATATCTCTTGTGGTTTAGCTCAGATGTTAATACCGGTACAAACATTCAAAACTCCATTGTCTAATAGTTGTCCAATTACAATCGCCTTCAGTCTTTTTTTCTTTGTAAATGTCTGAAAAATGTAGAATTGTAAAACTGCAGACTACAGTGAAGAGAACAAAAAAAAAACTGTGCCAAATAAGGTAATCACCATAGAAGGTGTAAAAAAAATACTGAATGAATTAGAAAATGGCACTTGTACTCAACTTCTAATTTCAAATCATAATTTAAGAAATAAAAAGAATAATTCAAGAAGGCAGTGTGGCATGGAGAACTGAACCTTCAAAACTACTATTAAGGCAACATAAGGAATTTATCATTTCAGAAAGCAAGGGCCTTCAGGCTTCAGTGTACAGCATGACAACACACTGCAGTTCCTTCAATGTTTGTATCAAACCACTGTCCATTGAGATGCCACTCTGCTTACAGCAGAACAACAGAAGCTTCATCTAAAGGCAGACTAATTTTAAACACCGGAAACAAAAATTATGCTTAAAGAATTATGCTTTTATCTGAAGATGTTTGTTCTGCTGAAGACTTGTGCTTGCCAAAACTGTGACAAGTGTTAATAAATAAATTATTTTGGAGTCCAGAGAGTGTCCGTGCGCCCGGTTGATTCTGTGATGAATATGAGTAATGGCACTACCTTCTGAGTAAAAGAAAGTTTCCTAACCTTGAAAAGAGGGAAAACAGCAAATATCAGCAGAGATAAAACTTCATCAAGGTGTAACACTACTCTAGAGTCTACTACAAGAAGAGGTATTTGAATAGGCCCAACAATAATTATCACGTGGTGACCATTAAAGACATTTAAAAGAGGCTGACCAAAGACAAATCCAACACAGTCAATTGCCCAAATAAAATATCGATCTCTACAACTCCAGTGACAGCTAAAAAAAATCCATATTTTTGGGGGGGCTATAGTGTCCATCTTCAGAATGCCCAAGGCTAATGGGAAGGACAAATACTCCAGAGGGAAAAAAGAAAGTTTACCCAAATGTGTGGTCATAGAAGTGGTTTGGGAAGCTAACTCACACTTAGAGTTAGAGCTTCACCAGGATACCAATGTTTCTAAAATTAATGTTATAAATCTGGAGTCTGAAGTAGAGCTCCATGGTAACAGAAAAATAACTTAATTTGCCAATTAAAAAATGGACTCCCTAGTCAAGTGATATACACAGTTTTTGGAGACTCTTACCAGCTGTAGGATTAACACAGAAAGGTGAAGCTAATGTAGAAAAAGACTTATATCCCTTTAGTGAAGAATGGAAATTGATATTTTCTGTTTTAGAGCTGTTTTGCATCCACTGGTCCCTTCTGCCCCAGTAAGAACTATGAGCCAGATGGATTACAGACCCATGAATGTTACTTTTAAAATAAAGAATTTAAGCCAAAATATGAATGTCTCCTGTCAAGAAGTTCAGGCCTGATCACATATGTTATAATATGATAACATAATGCATGAATCAAGCAAAATAATTTAGCCATGAGAGTATAAAAATGAATCAGTCTAGTAGAACAGTTAAATCATCAGCAGACTTAAAATCTGGACACAAAACCAGGAGGAGAACTAGGTTTGCTGTCTGATATCCCTCATTAGAAATTTACAAACCAAAAGAAAATATAGAAATAGAAATAAAAGAAAATGCCTCCTAGTGGTAATCAGTGAGTGGTGGTAAAATACTTCTAAGGAATTAAGATGAACAATCGGCAATTAGAAATGCATTCAACATTTTTGAAAAATATTCTTTGTATATGCAGAATAATGAAATACTGAATATAAGACATGATTTGCATGATAAATCAGCTCTTAAAATACCTCAAAATTACCATTGGGACCCTAAAGGATGCTTTGATATGAAAAATAAATTTGAAATAAAGTCAATATCCTAAAAAAGAAATATAGATTTGAAGTTACCTAAAAAAAGATAATTAAATCAATTATCTCGCTTCCAATGAAAAGACTAAGTGTCCACTCGCCTATTCAGTATCTGAATGAGAAGAGAATTTTTCAAAGGGGTTTAAAAGCAACCCTATCAAGGTCAGTTAAAGCTGAAAGTTCTGCTTTAAAAGCAGTTATATTTGATTAAATCCATGTTAAAAGCTAATAACTTGGGAAGGCAAATGCAAAATTGCTGACATTGACTTAGTTAAGAGCACATGCATCGAGGAGCCCTACAACATCCTGACAAAATGGACTGGCAGTTGCTAATGTTTATCACTGCTCCAATATCATTTCAAGTGCTTTTCAGGGAGCACACCAGTAGGTTTCCCTATAGCTAGCTTTTAGCTCACGTTTATCAGAACCTCCAGCTGATGTGCACATTTAAATGAACATTAGGGCAAAGAGGACAAATATCCACACACACACAATCCACCCCCTAAAAAAATGACTGCCCTTGAATTAGAGTTCAATTCTTTCAGCTGTTTAATTTTTCAGTCTCTGTAGGCCATCTGCATGCAAAAGAGCCATTTGATCTGAAAAGGCATTTATGTTTAGCAGGCAACTAAGAACATTCAATCTCCACAGAAGTGTGCACATAACCTTGAACATCATGAATCCGTTATATGTATCCAAAAAGAATCAGAACAATACCAGTGTTAGACAACGATGACGCTTGATATAAAAAAATTATGATGAGATTGCCCTTGTTTGCAGCATAGTCTTTTTTTGTGTGTGGGAGTGGGGGTAGCAGCAGCTCAAGATGCTCTACTGAAATCAATAATTTAATTAGTAGCCTCCTGAAGGCTTTAAAAGAGGTTCTATGATCTGATCAAGAGTGGATTTTTTACCACTGTGGAAAGTCACTAGGCAAGTGGTCAGAACTAGAGAAAAAAATAAAAACTTTTAAGAAAACGGTGATGTTATTTGGCAGTCCCAAAAAAAGATTGAAACACTCCCCTACCTCTCGCTGAAGCACCAGCTCCTTCGTAAAAAGTGTTGCCTCATCGCTGAACGGCTCTGCTTCCTGTACACCTCCGGGAGTATTCCTGGACCCACGTGGGCATTCAATACCTACAAAACACATTACAGAAATACAATGGTCTATATGTAGAATAGCCAACCACAGCGGAGAACTTGCAAGCAAAACATCAGGTCTCTAAATGTCATTTTGAAAAAGACCAATTAAGCAAAAGAGAAATGTGATTTAAAAAACAAACACTCCTATTATTAACGTTGACCTCTCTTAAAAATATCCACTTAATCCTTCAGGATGCTTTAAAACACCTCAAAGGAATTCTGACGGTGGCATGTTTATTGTCAACAAATCATGTGTGAACAGTTAAAGACAGTCCAGGACCACACCACTTAATTGCCACTATTTAAACTTTCAAAATTGACACCAGTAACATTGACTTGCTTAAAATGTATATGCTTTCAGAAATAGAATCTAAAGGAAATTAAGGTTACCCTTTGCAACCATTAACTACTATTTACACATTTTAACATATGATCATTTAATCATTTACATTATATTGCTTAAGAGAAGAACGCAACCATTAAAACATTTTAAACTATGTTTTTGGAAGAACAGTACAGATTTTAACCTCACATAGCCTAACTCAAACCAAGATTACTGTGGCTCTGTTACTTTGTTCCTTGTTTGAATGGTAGATATCCTGCACCAATTTAAAAAAAAATCATGGCTGATTAAGTGCAGTAAGACTAATACATAAAATAGTGGTAGATATTTATTCCATTTAACCGATTCTGTTCATGTGCTGAATTGCACCTAAGATTTTTACACTTCCATCTCATAGATCAGGCATGTCAAAATGCATTGACCTTTTGTCTTCTGAAAAGGTTAACACGTTATATTTTTGAAGTTTTCATTTATTACAAAGCTTTAAAACCACATTTACCAATTATTCTACACATTTTCAAAATGATATTATTGCAGGTTTGTTTACTGAAACCAATATCTGGGTGTGTATCTGTCAATCACACAACCCATCTAAATCTAGTATAACGTTTTCATAAACAACTGTAATCCACTTACAGTACTGCCTCATGCAGCATGTGGTAAAATCCTCTAGAAAAGTATGTTAGAAAAAAATGTAGTGTAAGTAATTTCCCTCCTATATAATTTAAAAACTCTGCAACACCATGAATGTATCTGTGAGCAATGTTTCATGTGAAATATGATCTTAACTAATACCTGCTAACCTTTTATGTAATTATACTGTGATTTGTCTTCAATTTAAATAAAATGACAGCAGATTTTAAGCACAATGAATGTTAATTAAATTTGCAGCATGTCATTGTAAAAATAAGCATCTTTTTAATAGCGCACATTTGCGAATGTGCAGCAAAGACCTTAACACAAACATAAATCAGCCACTTCAACAAGTCATAATATACTGTACATCGTGCTAATTCCATGACTGAAAATGCAATTACATTGTACTGTATATACAGAACCCTTATGTTTGAACACATATATACTGGATTCACTATTAGCAAGAGTAACAGTTTGCTACATGCTTCTCTCCACATAAATCCTTACTTTTACAGCACTTTCCTTAGCAACCAAGGAACACTACACCATAAGGTCCGTACTCCTGTGTGTTTTAACATGTTAGCCAATTTGCACTTGCAAACCACAATGTCTTCTTCATACTTATACCCTTCAGACTGCAGTTTAATTTCTATTTCCGCCACATTTCTACTGGTGTAACGCTTGTACTGAGCTACAGGTATATGAAAAATAAAACATATTTACATCCATATATTTGCACAAATGACTAACACTAGCCACTTGTACCGTTTATGCTTGTAAACATCTTGGGTCTTGTTTGCCAAATGTAAAATGGTCGATAGTCGATAACTGTTCCAAGGATCTCAACTTTTTTTTGTGAAAGAAATCAGGGAGTCAATGGCTGTATAGTTAATTACAGACTCCCAGAGTCCTTTGTGTGAAATTACTTAACTAGTTATATCCTCAGAGGCAACTGTGAGACATGAACAACTCTTGAGTATGTGATTTTCAGTAACCTCTTGTTCTCAGTAATTACTTTACTGTATATTTAAGCACTTCTTACGCCCTTCAGAACTGAGAAAAATTACTGCTTCTTTATAATGAACAATTGTCTGGTAGCCAAACTTTGCCTCACAAAAACAGCACTGACAGATATGTTTCCCGTGCACATTAGCCTCAAAGCTACCATGTGAAGAAGACTACTCCTGATTTTTTAACACCGATGCCCAATTTGTCACCGTCGGTATGTACACTTTTTTTCCCCCAAACTATTTGCATTTCTCCCTGAGACTGAAAGCTCAGCCTTCATGTCATGGCTGCACACTTAGAGGTTCTGCTTCTTTAAATAAAACTGCTGATTTGTGTTGGAAATCCTTAACCCATTAATCAAACTGCACATCCTTATTAATCCTGGTTAGTCTAGTCTCTCCCCCTCTCTGCACTACCATCCCCTGAGCTTCTATGGAACAATCTGACAGGTACAGATGCATGCATGCAGGTATTGATTTAATGGTTTGTTTTGTGGGCAATAGGTTTTTATTTAAACCATTTTAATGAATTAACATCAGGAGTAATGTGTTCACTTCTCTCTTTCATCACTTCAAGAAACAAAAATGTGGGGCTACTGACATCTGATTAGAAGGATGTTTAACCAAGGTCTTTTATCATTGTGCCGAGTCATAATTCATATTCATCAGCAAAGTCTTACATTCCACAGTATAATTTTCTACACACTTCATTGGAAAGGCTAGGGTGGCCATTCTGTGCCCAGCACAAAACATTTTACACCTACACTTGTTTCAAAGAAAAAAATAAACATTCCCGAAGTTTTTTTGGGAAAAAAATCTAGGTCTCATTTAAAGAAAAACAGATTTATACAGGAAAAGGGATATGTGCCTGTGGCTACTATTAATATGTTACCAAAATGACAGCCTATATTAAAAATCGAACTATAAGGTATGAAGAAATTTGGGCTCTATTTATTGGCCATCTAACATTTTTAGTGCACACTCACATATACAAAGACACATACACATGTACACTTACACAACACGTATCGCACATTACCACCATATCCCACATTGCCTTTTTTTTATCCTGAGGGCATTCCTGCATTCCTGCTACTTTTACTATTGTTTTGATTACCCCTGCTGTGTATGTAATAAGTAAATTATACTGAATTTAACCATGAATTCCTCCTTATGTCCTCCTGTCTTGTCTCATCTGGTCTTATGTCCTCCACTGTTTAATCCTACGTCTTTTTTTAAGTTTTACATTCTTGTTAGATGTGCATTATGAAAATAGTTTTTTTTTCATATAAAAAAAGATTCTCCCATCTGTTTTGCTTTCCTCTGTTCAAATGAATACTTCCAAATAGAAGATGTTGCTAAGAGACAAATATAATTTGGAAATTAGTTCAGAACAGTGTGCAGACTCTTTGCAAAGACCAGGAATTAGCATTAAGATTGCTAAAAGTTTTCGGCACACGATTACTTCCAAAACTTCAATTACATGGATGTGCTTTCTGAGACAACCAAATTCACATTCATGGGGTTTCACACAGAGACTAACAAAAAATAACTGATCGCTGCAGGGCCAGGCTTAGCATTTAACTAACCAAAGCAAAAAGGGCTTACTTTCAAGAGGCTGTGTTTAAAAGCGCACCTTTCTTGTGCCAATGGCTGCAGCCGAACGTCCCGCGGGGATAAAGGAAGGTCAAAAGCAAGGAATCGGAGGCTCCATGCCAGGTAGACGGCTGCCGTCACAGTGACTGCACATTAACACACGCTCTATCAAAGTGGGTGTGCGCCATTAAGCAGCCCCTTAACATTGCCTTGCAAACTAAATCACAACATCTGCCACAGTGCTGGACAAATGGACAGGAGGCACACCAGGCCCCATCCTGAAGCCCCGTGTCATTAATTATGTTGAAAAGAAGAAGAAAAAAAACATTTCGAAGGGCCAATGAATTTCACAGCACACTATAAGCATGGTCTCCGGGTGCATGACCTGCTTTATAAAGCGGTCTGCTGCACGGTCATTATGACAGGACTGTGATAATACCATTTTGGGGTTGTTTGTTTATTTTTGTGACCCCATAAAACATACTCACTAATTACTTTGACTTTAAAACCTCTTTTTGTGCTTTATGTATAGCAAGTATAGAAGCTAGTGTAGTAAGGTGCGTGTTACTAACTTCTCTAATCCATATAGTTCAATTAGATGTCTTTTGCCTTGCTTGATCTGTGCATATTTGTTTTTAAAAAGTCTGGAAAAATAAAATACTGGTACTTATGTGAACTTTACAGAAAGTTCTTAAGTTGTGGAGACTAAACTAATCAACCAAAACCAATTCTAATATACTTTCAAAACCTATGAAATGTGTTTTTTTTATTTTTGCAGAAATATTTATTGAGATGAACTAGTCAATACAATCCTTAAATTACAAACTTAAATTGGAAAGACTGAAATAAACCCATCTACTAAAAATAAGAAAAAACTGCATGATGAAAAAGATGCTGTTAAATGTCAGAAAATTATCAGTATTAGCACACTAAAAAACCCTTTGGTACATGTGATACATTTTCTGCATTTGTAAGATTGTACTAAAATGCTACTTTGTCTCTTGCTTTGATGTCTGTGCTCGAGCCTATTCTGCTTATAAGCATTCCTCTTTTGAATTTCTAATGCGCATGTTCAAAAACAGGAACAGAAGAGTGCAATGTGCTGCAAATATGTTGCATGATAATCTAATTTTTGCTAATGACCTGTGATTTTCATTGATGTTTCTTATTCTCTAGTTTGACAGCTCCAATTTACACATCTCTGCCTCCTCATTAGGCCATAATGAAGGGATAGGTGGGAATAATTGATGAGCATAATGCAACAGCAATTACAGAAATGGCAAGACATTGCCAGATATCACAGAATGTATGTGTGGGCATTATTTACCAAAAGGAAAGACATGCTGCTAATTTTCCATTTCTCTCCAAGAATTTAATGAAGATATTCAACACTGTGTGTGTGTATGTGTGTATAATGAAAAAAAAAACATGAAATTAAGTTCAACACACCAATTCTCTTCAAAATGGCTATCAAATTCATAGCAGTGCAGACAGAATTACAGCTCAGATCTTGCCTCGTCAAATGACAGCTCCTTCCATGTTATTTCACTCACAGCTCATCAAAAGTTCAGCTTATAACAGTCTCTAAATGCTCTGGAAGATGCTGTAACATTTTAGTGTGTCAATGAGCAAGCAAGCTCAAGTACTGCAGTGTTTGGCTGTGCTTGCTTCTCTTCCTCTCATGCCCTGACATAACTCAGTTACAAATCACTCCATTCAACACACATGGTGCAGAGACCCAAGGTGCCAGAATTCCATAAATCTAGCAAACTTTTAGACAATATCAATCTCGGATGCAGTTAATACTTCAGAAGCCAATAAGCTTAGACTGACAAATGAAAATCCATAGCAAATATACCTTCTTCTCAAGAGGTCTCAACTCAAAACTGCATCACTCAGCAGTAACATTTAACTTTACAGCTCAAAGTAACAGCCATACCAAGTCTTTCGAGTTAAGAAAATAAAACAAAAGTTAGACACTCAAAAGTTGTGTAGTGAGGAAAATTCCTTGGACAAATGTAGCAGTTTATAATTTTTGACTGCAGGATACTTCTTTTTCTGCTGTAGCCTGCTTCCATATCATTGTTGCTAAATGTCAGAATCAAAAGGCAGATGCGTCTCTGCTCTTGAAATATTACATCTTTGACAAAACAATCTATCTGAAGGGCTATTTACATTTTTGGGTACATGGATCAAGTGTATAATCTTGCAGAGCTGTCACATTTTTATTGTCAATTAGTCAATTTGCTTGAGCCCTTGCAACTCATTACATTTTTCAACCGTTTGTGTACTGAGAGTGTAATGTTTTTTGCAATACATGTGCTCTTGGCATAGCCGGTAACTTAAGATGACAGAAGAAATAAGAAAACAAGTGCAACATCCTTCTCAGAAAGACCGTAAAACTCAAGATCTGCAATACCATTTCATGGAAAATGTCACTATAGTCTAAAAGCAAAAGGGAACATAGGGAACAGAGAAAATAATGCATGTACTGAAGTATTGCACATGAACTGATGGAAAAATAAATTGGAGCTTTTATATGAAATATGTAAATTGCGGAAAGGACAATCCATTAAAAGCCACTCAGAGAATTATTTGTATTTCTTTCATTAATGTAATCTTAACGTAATCATAAAGCCAATTAAATTATGTATTTACTGCATTAATAGTGAAATTCAGCCTGATTTGTATTTACAGAGTAATACAATTGTCATATACATTGAGGTATATAGCACAAATCATGCATTGCCTAACCTTTACAAATGTAAATGCAATTCATAATTTATATATAAAATCTTGATTCCTCATACAAATGAAGCCCTCAAAATTGTCTAATTTTAACCATACTGACAGTATAGAGAGATTTAAACGATTAATATAAAAGTGTTTAATACTATGAACACACTGCAGATCTAGTTGAAAATAATTGGGGAGATATAGAGAGGATGTTAATTACACAAGCATTCACAATCGCTTCAGTTTTCAGTCTAATTATAATAAGAGGAAAATAAGTCTCTCCTGCTGTTATTATGCTCGGTGTCTGCATAATATAACCTAACCATATAGACAAAAATCAATACAAACCAATGTGTGCAAGTTTTGAATCCTTTGTGTTATACTTAGAATTTTATGTACAGAAATGACAATCTCTGTGTCATGTTCTGTCTCATATGACTATGAACGGTTCTTCACGAAACCCATAGTCAGCAAAGCATGCCTTTTTACACGTCTGACATGTCTAGGAATTAATTAGGACTACATTAACAATATTCTCTCCATAAAATAAGACTTTAAAACATACTAACCATATGATTAAAACTACCCCAAGCGTTTAAGCATTAAAAAAATTCAATCTCTTGTGCATATTTGTGGAAGACACTTTATATACAGTATGTGTGAAAACATTTGATAAAATGAATCTTCAAAGACAAATGACAAAACTTCAGAATAATTTTGGGTCTACTTTCATCCCATTTCATCTGGGTGAACCATAATAAAATAAAAATATAATGGAAGTCAATGGGAGGTCCGCCCAAATAGAGAAAAACCAATGTGAGTACAGTGTGTTCTAAGTGTAGAGTTAAAAAAATTACAATATTAGGGATGAAGATATGAGTAACCTTTTCTGCAGTTGTAAAGATTCTAACACAAATGATCTCTTAATTCCAATGGCTGTAACGCATTACTGGAAAATTTATTTTTAATGCACATTACCAGCTACAGAAAACACTCCTAAAACACACAGGCAGCTCTTCTGACATGTCACTCTTCGGTTGCTTTATTAAAGTCCTTCTCTTCGTTTCCACGGTGATAGCCTTTAACCTCCCAGGGGGAGGCCACTATTGTTGGGTATTCAGGTTTCAGAATGGGAACAGCCTCGAGGGCTGCCGCAAAAGAAATACCGAAACTTTTGAAAGAGAAGGTCCAAAATCATTTAAAACAGTGGATACAATGTGGAGAGTTAAATCCACTGAGCAGCCAAAGAAACATACGTGCAATAGTTGTAGGTTTCGTAGAAAAAATATACCCTTCTAATACAGATAAAATATTTTTGGTATTATTTTAATTCATCATGACTCACCAGACACACTTGAGTGAGTTTGTTATATAAGCACTAAACCACCTCGTCAGTGAGGCGATTGTGCACACATGATGAGGTGATTTAAGCAGTTGAATGTGAAAATCAAAGAGGAAAAAGCCAGTACTGTATGTCCGGGACACTTTCGTCTGTCGTTGGAGTGTTCACTACCACATACTGTGTTCCTAGCTGGGCAAGACATTACAAAGAATCACAGTCCATTAACAAAAGACCATGATCTGGAAGACGACGAGTCACAATACTTCAACAAAAACAACACATCATCGCGGTTCTCTTTGTGATGGGTGTTTTTGGTGCCAGTTCAACTTGCAACAGCAGAATGCAACAATCTGTGCATCAGCAGGCAGCTAATCAGCCATCACTTGCAGGCCAGGCCACCACAAACAGGTCTGGTGCTCAATGTTTCTCAAACCAACACAACGAAGTGGCACAAGTAAAGTGGTGCAAAGTCCTCTTCATCGAAGGGACATGGTGTGTCCGTGGAACAAATCTTCTGCAGAAAGGGAAAGGAACAGCCAAGCTGATCAGGTCTCTGCAACAACACTGCCAGGATTGAGTTGATATTCAAGAATGTTTTAACGGATACCTTTGGAATATTTCATTTGGAAAGGGTCACGTTTCATACTGAAAACATACCAAGATTCTCAGAGATGCCTCCCTTTTTGCATTTCTGTGAATTTATAACATTTAAACTCGAATAAACACACCTAAGTATTGTATTTATTTTCTGTATCCGGATATAAAAGCTGCCCCTTTATTGACTTATACAACATACACTGTTAAGACATGAGGAAAATGAATGCAATCTGTTAAAATGTTTTCTACATTTCTTTTTCTCTCTGACTAAGTCTTCAGTCTTGAGTAGGAAAGGGACACTCAAGGTCATTATTCTGCGATTGCTTCTTTTCAATTAAGAAGCAGTTTTGAGGTTTATTTTCTGCAAAATTCTTTAAAATACAATGCATTACATCAACCATTTTCAAAATATGTTCACCTTGAATACACATGCATCTTTTATTCTTGTAATTTGATTATTTGTTCCTGATCTGTGGTATCTATACGTGTACTGGTGTGGGCTGCCCATCTCTCACTGAAAGAACTAAGTACAACCTTTTGACCTATAATTCAACACTGAATAATCCCTCTCAGGTCTAAGCTATTAAGAAGTCAGACTTACAATTTGTTGAACATTTTTTTTTAATTGCTTGCACTCTATAAGGATATATTAAGGCAAAAACATTTCTCAGTATATCACTATGATCAGGTGTACACGCTAAAGCCGTAACAAATATCCTTACTTCATATCTAAGTGTACTGAGAAAAAAAGCCCACCATGTCTGGCAAATTCATTTTTATTGTATAATTTCTTAAAGGCTTGATTTTACAATTACCAATAAATTAATGATTCCAACTATCGATGTAATGCAGCTTGTGAGCAAGATATATGGTTTGCAGGCCAAAGAAAAGCATTTGGAATGGAATAATTTTCCAACTATACACTGAAAAATTATTCACCCCCCAGGAAAGTTTCAATTATTTTGTCATCTGATCAATCATGACACTTGAGACCCTACACAATCTACGTTAAACTGCCAAAAAAAATGCAGATACTTTAGAAACTACATCAACGAAAACTGAAGTTATTTAACCTCTGGACTATAGCCACCCAGATCTGTTCAGGTGAAAAACAATACTTTGAAAGAACAAAAATATGTATTATGCTATTTGTTTTAATTAAAACTAACACGACTTCAGGCTTAATACATCTGTATTTGTAAGTTCCCTCAGATCTTGAATTTCAAGCCAAAAGCCACAATGATCCTCAAAGATACACTGCATTACATCAATCATTTTCACCACAACCAACATCACGTCATAAAGACCAACAAACTTGAAGCAAATTATCTAGTCTTAAACAGGCACGGGTCAGGAGAATTTTACAGATCATCTACATCTGGCTGCCCTTTCACTCTGAGCAGAAAGCAAAGCAGGAAAGTGGTTCTATGTCTTAAATGAGAGTTAGCGTTCATACATCTACAATACCCCGAACCTTAAACAAACATGTTGTGTAAAGGCAAGTGGCAAGAAGAAAGGCATTGCTGAAAAAAAACTGGAATAGGCTTGATGGTAACAAGACAAAACTTGAACTTCTAGCTCTTAGTGCACAGTGTTATGTCTAACTCCAACAGAGCACATCCCCTAATCTGCTCCATCTCAGATATTAAGGATGGTGGTGGGAGCACCATGTTATCAGGATACAACCCAAAATGTATGGCCAGTACTCTGCTGTCCATCAAAGATTCCCAACAAACTTAAAATTAGAGACATATTGCCAGAATCGATGAGCAAAAATGACATCGCCCTACTAGAATAAGCTAACAAACCAATTGAAAAAGAATAAGTGTACTAACTGTAGCCAAAGGTGCTTCCATCAGCTACTGACGTAGGTGACTAATTTATGATACAAATATAATTCATTAGACAATAGTTTAGTCAGTCAACATTCTCATTGGAACAGTTCCTTTTTCCTGAGGTATGTCATATGTTGGAAGGGTGGTACCTATCCAAAAAAGAGGAAACCTAATCTGTGGTATAAATGCATATGTACATAAAACAAGCCTGAACTAGTCAAATGAAAGAACAAAATAAGCAGATCTTTTCTGTTGTTGAAAACAAACATTTCAAGTATAATAGCATTAAGCAGGAAGATTAATGCATTTATGTAGGGGGTGGTAAAAAACAACATGTCACAAATCTGCTTCAATTTACAGTTAGATGGTGATATACTGTATGCATCCAAGTGTTGCTGCAAATATAAAGCCTTAAAAAAAAACTGCCTGAGCTCACCATAAACACTGATGTATTTACAGGTAGCGAGTAGCTTGTTCTCTGTTGTAAGAGTAATGGACAAAATGGATAAAAACGCTCACTGTCAAATCATATTTAAGGCAATGACAAAAAAAAATGACTCAAGCTCTTCCTATTGCGTGTTCCTAATCTGAGAGTACAGATTACAACTTCAGTAACCAGGTAAACATGAAAAACTGCCAAAGCATTTAGCAGGTTACAATTTTATCTCACCGGTTCTCTGAAAACTAAAAAAAAACCACACGTAAAATTCTCATAAATAAATGAACACCACCCATATATTATCATGAATTAGTCCTGCATTTTAGCTATGGCCTTTCCAAAGCATAAACCCTCCTGCCAAATGTATAGTTTGACATCCCATTTAAAAATACTGGATGATGGTATCCAGTATCCCGAGTGGCTCAACTGATAAGTGCCTGCTGAAGCAAGATTAAGCACCACTGCAATTCAAGCCAGAGTCATGTCACTAGCCAACAGTGACCCGGGTTCCCCAAGTGGAAAAAATGGCAGTGTAAAAGTGTGAACTTGTGCAATTGTGGAGACAGGGCACGACTGTGAAGACAGAGCACAAATGGGGACAGTATGCAATTATGGGGGCACAGCAATCCCTGAAATTTCCAAGGCACATGCAAGCTTGCACTGCTGACTTTGAGAGGTGCACCTCTTCGCCAGTCAATAACTACCACATTGTGCTGCAGAGCCTACAGTATGTGTTAAAAGACAACCGGCTGGAATCTGGGGTGTTTCTACAACTGCTTCATTCTCTCCATATGTGGTCAAGGGTTTCATCATTGTAAGATGAGATGTGTAAACACAAATTGTGTAAGATTTGGTGGGAAATAAATTGGAGATTGAATTTTTTAAAATTAACTCAAAGTGGGATTTAAAGAATAATGACTAAAACAGGTTTAGTTTTCCCAACTTCTGGCTAGGAAAGCTGACTTTTAATGCTGCTCTAATAAAAGTGAGCCTGATGTACAATAAATTCCCTTTATTGAGAATGAAACTATATTAAGGTCCATTTTCCCTTACCTCTAATGACAAGCACTATTGTTTCAATATTGGATTTGCCTTCTTCAAAAAAGCTGTCCAAGAGGCACTTTGCAGGAACTCACCATCTTGCTGGACATCTAGAAAGCCTTGTCTTTTAATTCAGTTAGGCGAACTATGCAAAAATGTTCAAAGACATCCTTTATAATCCATTTGTTTAAATATATGCATCAAAGCCGGCATGTAAAAAAATGTGTGGCTTTGAAACGGTTCATAGGTTATTTTTTAATAAAAAATCATAACTAATTTCAAAGAAGACATGTTAAAAGAGGGCGCTGAGGAGAGAAGACTATTGTGAATATTTAAAAGCCACTTAATTTAACAGCAAGCATTATTTCCTTAGAAAACCCTACAGCTATAACATTCACCTCAGAATGTTCTTTTAAACGAACATATTAAAAAAAAAAGTCTGAACTCAGAGAAAACAGGAATTTCTTTTATAGCTTTATTATATAAGCGAGCTTCAAATCACCCCCCAAAATGGGGGCAAGTGCATTGCTGACTGAAAGGTCTGTAGCAGTCGGGAGAATGAGTCAGAAATGCAGACAAATGCAGCACTGTCACACAAAGCAGCAAGTGTGTAATGCTGAATAACCCCTTTATTGCCCAGTTTAACTGCAAATTTAATTTGTCTATGAAAAACTAACAAAAACCATACACGCTGTGCACAATACAGCACAAATGCTGCATGCTATAATTGTTTTTTTTTGTACCCATTTCCTGGGCTTGCGTTACATGTGCATCGATTTTCAAATTCACACACAATTTAAATGAAACTTTCCCACTGCAAGCCTGTGGAGTAATGAAGTAGACTCTCTCCTGCTCTTCATGGTGGGGGGGAGGGAATCGCACCCCAGAGAGATGAGGTGCGAGGCAGCCGCACTGGCCACTATTGCCGCCAGTGGGGAAGATCAGGTGATGTTAGTATTAAAAAGAATAATCTGAAAGACTGCATTATCTCAGGGCTGGGCTCTTCTAGGAAACTGGCAAGCGGGGGGCAAACAGAAATAGGTTGCAAGCTGTTGTAAACCTATTAGACTTACTGAGCCTTAACCATTGTATCCGTTTTCAATTTCACTACTGCACAAATTGTGGCAGGCACCTACAAACAGCAGCATTGAGGCAGAAGGAAATACTAAACCTCAGCAGGGGGTCTCAAAAGAAATGGCTTAGAAAACTCAGTGCATAGATATGCTCAATCTTAAAAACATTTACTTCTAAAGGTCTTTTTACCTCGGCTTATTTATTATTAATCACTCAAAGCGCTATATTGACAAACTCAACAATTGACTATTTTGCTACTGGAGGGCTCCTGAAGGGACACTTGCTTGTTTGAGGTCACAACCAAAGTGGAAGAATATCTTGTTTATTGTACTGTAAAACAAAACATACAATGCACAATAAAAAAGGCATTAAATATATATGTAACTTTATAACTTTAAAGAATTACACTATCAATTTTGTGGCACAGTGGGTGTATACACTGAGTTGTATTTCACCTAATTTTTTGCATGCATATTAATCTCAGAATGTCCAAAATTAAGAGTAGCAAGCAGAGTTGGTAATACTTTCACCAAACACTAGCAAGATAAGTCCCTGCTTCCACGGGGATCCTATAAGATCTGAATTTTATAGGGTTTTTTTTTTATTCCAGGTCTAAATGTTTTAAAATGTTTAAGTTTTTATTCAATTCATGTAATAACAGGTTATTGAATAATCTGTACTTCTAGCTGCATTTATGATTGTTGGCCAATCAGAGGCCAAATACCAATCCACAATACAAGGGCTATTTCTCAATAAATTAATACATATAGTATTAAGGAATAATGAAGTAAAGACTGAATCCATTTGCTAAGGTGGGTGAGAATGAAAACAGTTTCATTGCACATACCACTTCTTATCCATGCTTGATAAGTCCTCTATCTTGATATTTATCGTAATTTATATTTTGTATGATTCATTAATTTTTTTTTTTAGAAAGTCTGGCACTTTTTTCAATAACGCAAAGCAAATTACAACCTACATGAGTTGTAATAAACTCTTTGCCAACCTACATGGATTGAAAAAAACAACTTGAAATTTTAGAGAATGCCCCAGGGATCTTTAAGAAAATCCTGAGATGGAAGAAATGGAAGATTCACAAAACTGTAAATTTCACCAATGCCTGTGCAATATTTGAAACCGCTGACAAATAGCAGTCATATGCAAATCAGACTTTAACAAAAGAATGCAAACACCACAGAACAAAGTGTTACATCTTCTTCATCGCAGACTTCAACACTAAGCAAACCTGAAAAATGTGTTCACATGTACAACACAATCTAAGGGATTTTATATGTCTGAATCCAAGCAGTATGATCTGCCTTTAAGCTACCTGTACCGTAGCACTGTGAAAAACTTATTTTGTTACTCGTCAGCATCTCCCCTTACCAGGACAGGACACCCATTTTAATTACACACAGAAGCTTTTTCCAGGTTATACTCATTCCACATGTTTAGTGGCTAAGACTCACTTACATCTAAATCTCATGGGGATACACTTCCAGAACAATTCCTCTTGTGAACACTCGTTCCCTCTATTACCCTTTAGATTTCTATACTGACAGATTCACTTAATGTGCTGTAGCAAATAAAACAAGCGTATACCCACCTGGTAAGTATTCTTAAAACTTAGACCTGAGTTCTTAATCAGTATTTCAGTTCCAATCTGCAACTTAACACTGCCATATCCACCACAGAGGTCTTTGTTTTCTAACAAAGATAAACTAGAATTGTATTTATAGAGCAGTGGAGTTTAAACACTAAGTTATTCAGATAATTTTCTTCATAACCTAAGGCCTCACCATCAATCAAAAGGGTTCCTTAAATAACTATATGAGAAAAGGGTAATTTCTCTTATTACAGAAAGGATATTAGTTATAGCAGTTAAGGATATTACCACAAAGGCCGCTAATACATTTATAGTGAACAAATAATGTAAGTAATCAAAAAAAGAAAATTAAATTTACTTCTTGCTGCAGGAAAATCACTTTAATAAAACATGCTGGAATTCAACAATCTTTTATGGATGACAAAATTCCACACTCACATTTGATTCTGTTCTGCATTAAACAGGACTCTCAATGTTCGATACCTCTCAGTTGTTTTTTTTTTACTTTTATGCTACAGGCAGCTGAAATTAAATCTATTCATTTCCTTTATTTAAAAATGTTTCCCCCAGAATGAAAAAGCTTTTAAGTGATAATAGTAACTACAGTATTTACTGGAAATTAGTTTTAAAAGTCCAAGGCCAACATGTTAAACTACAATCAACCTACAACATTTCATGAAGTGGTAGAAATATTTTCATTGTATTTCATCGTTTCCAGAAAAATCTTCATTTAACCTGTATGTTTTGCACAGTTCTGTAACAAATGTAAGATGTACACAAAGGAGCTCATACTACATTTTTCCTTACCTGTCTTCCAAAATTGCTATTAAGTGTTCAGTGTTCCAGTTACAAACAAGTAGGAACTTCACAAATAACAGAATTCACAAACAAAACAGAACCTTGATACATGAATGGGTAACTGCAATTTGTGAAAGGCTACACATGATCTGCAATCTGGCAACAACTTCAACAATTCAAAAAGAACTAACTAAGAAAAAGTGTTTCTCTATCAAATCTATAGGAGCTGGAAATTGCATTGCCTTGTAACATAACACATGGCTTGACAAAAAGCTGACCTCCTGCAGGGACACTGACAAAAATCACAGACCAGAAGCAAACTGTACTTCTCTAATGGATGTGATCAGATCAACTGCTGCCTATTTATAGGCTGGTAATGTAGGAGAGGCTTATGTTTTATAAAACTATTAAAATACCCATAATACAACAAAGATCAGCTTTGAACTAATTTGACAATGCAATTTTACCATTATTCAATTTTGAAAACTATACTTAAAGATGACTCATCTCTTTCTCACAGCCTGACATGATAATACTTTGCGGCTCGGAGGAAAGCTTCACCTATGTTCTCTGCTTTTGAATTCGTATTTCATCTAGTTCCTTCACAAAGACTAAGGCTCCGCAAGTATAAGACTTGCATCTTTAAGCTGGTGCTAATTTGCAGAAATATTGGTTACCACGGAAACAGGTTCAAAGTTCGATGCAAGTAATGGCAGCCCCCCCCCCCCCCTGCAGTAGAAAGCGTCAATGCAGACCTCTAGTCAGAAATGCTCTGCATGCCACCAGGAAACATTTTAATCAGTTAACAAATGCATAACATTTTCAATGTATAATCCCTACCATTAAACAGAAAAAACTGCTTATAGTGGAGTAAATGTATGGTATATTTTGGCTCACTGATGATTTCTAAAGATGTAAAATAAGGATAACACCACACATACAAAGCCACTTAATTTTCTGTTCTGAGAGCACCATACTCAAAATCCAAAATCTGAATGTCCAGGACAAATATTGTACCTTTAAGACTGCTGATTTAAGTTTTCTAATACACTGACCTTTAGCTTAGTGTGCTAAGAATTGATTCCTCCATGGCAACAACCATAAGAGACCATAATACTGAGTGGGTGCTGGCACCACTCTCTTTTAAGCATTGAAGCTTTGTGACTTTTTTTACTTGGGGAGGGAGAAAAAGTCAAAAGGAGGAAAGTAATGCTCAGATGACATCGAAAACAATTTCTAAAAGAAGGCATCAAAGCCGATACACATGTAAGCCATCTGTTTGGCCAAAACAAATGGATAATGCTGTGCATATTTTAACACGGGTCTTGACTGAATGCATTAATAATTTGACCAGTGTCATGTTTACAGGTCAAGGAAGGTGTATTGCTATTTTCTCTAGAGCTCTTTAAATGAGACACTTATGACAAGAAGCTTTTTCTACTTGATAGCACCAGTCCTCATCAGGAAAGGTGTCATGGGCAAGCTGTTATAGATCTAATAGAAGAAATGGGAGATTAAAAACAAGGTCATTCATTATAACAGTCATTTACTGAAGCCAAAAAAGTGTCCAATTTCTTTAAGTACTTTTGTTTTTCAACACTTTTGGCCCAAGAATTCTTCAAGAAAGCTGTCAAGTAGGGAGATGATCAAAATACCAGCTGGCGTCTGAAGTAATGGATTACAGGTGCATTAATAATCATAATAAATTAAATACTTATAAAAGGATGTGCATCAAAGAATGGCAATAGCAAAGACAGTACTTAGCAACGCCATAAGAAAATGTGAATGAGGACCAAATTGGGAACACCATTTCATCTGTCAGTCCAAAGTGCTTTAAAATAAAAAGCAAATTACAACAAGAATAACTTCAAAAGCATTCATGGTAAGGAACGGGTACATTTAAGAGAGTGCCAATATATAGTACATAGTATGGAGCTGGGGCCTGATAATCTGCTTTAATTCCCTTTAACTGTTCAAGACAATTAACACACAAAACTGATTCTCAGTATTACAAATCAACTAAGGCTCTGGCAGTCAAAAATCCAAAAGCATTTTCAGCTCACCTCAACTTAGAACGCTCAGATACCAGTCCATAATTTACTGTTAAGGCTCACTTCTCATGTGCACATCAATAGTCATGAAATAAACTGCATTTGCTATCTAGCTGATAAACAAATCAACCAGTACAAGACACTGTACTGAACATCACAATTAAAATCGCATTTACAATACGCTGTATTAAAACTACCAAAATTCTTTGCATCATTTTCTTCTACATCTGTTTGATAAATTTGCATTTTGCTTTTATTATAGGAAAAGGTTTCCATCGAGCCAAAATAATTGATGTATGAAAAAAAAGAGAAAAATCTCATCATGTTTATTATAGAACCATGAAAGTATAATTAGGGAAGGTGCCAAGAATGACTAGAAATTAACTAATTGCCAACAGAAAAAAATCAATTTGTCACCCCAGCAGATAGACAAAATACATCCTTGAACAGAATATTGAAAACGAGCAGAAGACTAATTTGGTAAGTGCTTCTGAATTGTCAATTTGAAAGCCCTGACTTTAACCACCAAACGCGGGACTATAACATTAGGAAAAAGATAAAATCCATTGCAACTAAATTGTCATAAATTTAACTTGCTGGTACACTGGGAAAAATGATCATTTCTTCATTGAAAACATTCTTGTCTTGTCAGAATCAATTTTTAACTTCTTAATGTTATTCATTGTCGTAAAGATTCTCCATGCATGGTTGTACTTATATCTAGTGTAATAGTCTCAACTGTGAGGCCCTTAGACTAGAATATGCAATCACTAGAATTCCTTTGTTAACTACGTACAGCTAACAATATCCAGATCATACATATTGTACAAATACTTGTTTAAAATTAATTGCAGGAAAAAAAAATTATTTTAAATAAATGATAGAAAAAGAGTGATTGGTAATGGACAAAAACAAATGGAAACACCAGTGTAAAGTCACATCATCCAGTGTTGAGCCACATCTTGCAGCCTGTATGAACTGCATGCAACATCTTTCAGATGCAGTGATGAAGCACTATCCTTCCCTGAAAAACTCAACTCGTGCTTGTTTGGTGGAGGTGGAAAACATTGTCAAGTGTTGCTCCAGAAAACCCCATAAATGCTCAAGTGGGTTAAGATCTTGTGACTAAGAAGGCTGCGACAAGGACAACATCAGTGTCATGGTAATCGAACCACTCGGCATCCACACATGCTCTGTGGATGGTGGCATTGTCATACAAGAAGACATCCCCATTGGCAGGAAAGGAATGGTTCAACTTGGGGTGAATGTGACAACCAGTGTGTGCAGTGCAACCTGACTACGTTACCCTGCTCTGTGGAGTACTTGGCAGGCCATTTTCAATTAAACCCACATCCCAGGCTGAAATGCAGAGTCAATTGATCTGCTCTTGTCATGCATTAGAATTAACACAGACATCAAAATCCTGGAGTATGCGCTTCTGCCCACTCTTGCTCTTGGCTGATGTCATTTCCTCAGGTTTCCACTGACATCATGGAATGATACTCAAACATCAGGAGGTTCAGCTCCTGCCTCTCAGAAGCTCATGCCAAGCTCACTCCCAACAATCACCTTTCTTTTAATATCAGAGGTACCCTCATGCAGCCATGCTACCCATAATTATAGGTAACGAGGCCTGTCTACCATTTTTATACATGAACATAAGCTTACTGGGATGTTATTTGCTTAAGTAAGACATGGGTCATAACAGTGTGGAAGCCCTTGCGTTGAATATATTTGGTGTCCCTAATTAACCCAGGTGTTTCCATTTTTTGTCCACTATCAGTAATTATACAGATCAAAGCATGAGATATCAGTTGTGAGGATGCATACTATAGATTGGGGATGCCAACCTTTTTTAATATAAGATCTACTTTTTCATTTGCCAGTCCAGCATGACCTACCTGTGTGAATTTGAAGCTCTGATATAGGAAAAACGGACTATGGGCACATCAATAGAATAACGATACTCATCACTAAAATGACAGCAAAAAAAAAAGCAAGTGACTCATGCTACAGTGAACAAGTAATGTTCACAATTTTAGAAAAAAGAATAGCATACCTTAATGTGAGCATTGGCACTGAGAAGCTTACTTGAGAACATTTGTAATTTTATTTTTTAACGTGTTGACACGACTGATCATGTTGATGACTCATTCAGAAGTTCAGTCAAGTCTGTGAGGACTGCTAAATCCAGAAGCCACTGGTCATCCTCTAATTGGGCATATTCACCATGTTTAGACGACTTGAGAAACTCTTTGATTTCAGGAAACAGCTGTCTGAACCTTGCCAAAAAAGTTTTTGATTTTTTTAAACAGCAAGCACTTTTTTATATTACTTCTTGATCCCTGATTGTCTGTGTTTAGCCAGGACGTGGCTCACACAGAATGATGCAATGATTGCCGCTTTCCCTCTTGTATTAGAAAACCAACTGCTGCTAGTTGAGAATTAAATTTTTCCACTTTTAGTTGGAAAGTCCACATCATACTCGTTTTGAGTAAAGTTTTGAAATGCTGTTCTATAGGCAATCAAACTATCAAACTGTTGGTGAATTTGTCATGGACAGTCTGTTTCGCGCCATGATGCACTGTAGCGAATGTCGGGTTCGCACCGCAATAACCAAGAGAACGTTTTGGGTAGCACAGACAACTATTTACGGAGCTCCTGTAGCCCCCCCAACAGTGTCAGCCAGCACTCGGGGAAGAGACTTTTACAACCCATTTGACAAGGGTTAAACACACACAAGGGCAGTAAAATATATGACATTACATGCACAGATCTGAATGATTTTTTAGGCTATCGAATAAAGTAAATAGTCAAATAGCCCATTTATCTTTTGCCAAACATTCTTGCCATCCAGTAAAACTTGGCCACCCCTGCTATATACACAAAATGGGAAAGTGAGGCGGGGAGAGAGGAATGGGACCCCCGGGGCTCTTAGTGCAGGTGTCTCTTGATCTTAGAGAGCTGCTGACCTGCAGGTTTTTTAGTTCGATTTTTCACAGTCAATGAGGAGAGACCTGGACAGGATGGTAATATCTTCTAATGAAGCAACTGATTAGTCCAATTAAGTCCTTTGGAGCTCAGCTAGAATTAAAACCTGAAGAAACGTAGCTCTCCAGCACAAGGGATACAGACCTACGGCATCTAAACCATCTTCTTCCAAATGTTCTTTTAACCAGCCGAGTTCACACTGACTTCATTACATAACCACAATCAGTTATACACAAAAATAATTTTGTCTAATGCCATTTTAATCAAGCTATACCAAAGCATATGTTCTATGAAAAAATTAATATAATCTGAATAATCAGATTATATAACCCTTTTTTATTCCAATTTGTTCATTTAGTTTGGATAATTGTATAGACTACTGAGATCGTGGTTAGAAATAAATCTTACAGCTTTAGCTGCTTAAGTTATAAATCCTGCCTTAATATGGACAATATTGATTAAAAATATGCTTCTCTGTCTGTTATATCAACAGTAAAACCCTGTCCTACAAAGTGGCACCTCCCCAGACCTAGTATTCAACATGATTTGAGAGTTCAGTTTCTTCCTTTTGATAAGATAACATCTATTCAGCAGCATATACAGTAGCAACCGTAATGAACGTGTGAGTCTACCCTTTTTTTCCCAATGACACCTGTCAGATATCAGCAACATCAACAGCATGACTGACTCCCAGATCTTAGGACAGATACACTTAGCATGACCTTGGGTGTCCTACACTTCTACATGTTCAATCAATTTTGTTTCTGACTGCCACCCAGAGATTTGAGTCAAAAGGGCAAGCACCTATTTTGCCTGGGGATACTGGTGCACAAATGTCTTTTGGTTTCTGGTGGCAGGATTGTGGCAACTCCCACGTAGGAAAGGCATGTTTCAGAACTAGAGGCAGAACTTCTCCCACACTGAAAACAAGAAAATGGTAAGCTAGTACTGAATAGTATCTCCCTCTGCCACTTCAAAGGCCTATTCAACACATCAGCCCAGCAGGAAATAAAAAAAATGTTTTCCTCAATTAGTACAAGGCACGGTTTACTCTCCAGTACCTGGAAGCCTTCCATGCCACCTTGTACTACAAGGAGTACTAGTGAGTTATGAAACACAGACTCAGCCCATCTTATGATTGAGGGTAGGATGTAACTACAGTACTAGTTTTTGTCATTCCCATTTCCCAAAGGAGAAGCAGGTTACTGCCATGGGGAGAAAAATGTTTTTGAAGATGATAAACAGCAAAGTGTTCTTACTAGTGTACCATGATGTTCATCTGCTGGCCCTAGACAAATATCTTATTTTTTTTGTACAGTGTTCTTATTTTACACTAAAAAAAGCTACAAGAAATCACTTTCATGTTTATTAATTTCCATGCACAATTATGCCTTTTACATTGCAAAAGTAAATCAACTATCAAAGTCTACACTAAAAAATACTTTTTTATAACGTGCTAAAGGATTAGAGATTCTATGAATCACTGCCATTTAGTGATAACTATTTATATGGAAGATTGTTTTAATGCCATAAGGTGGCACCTGTAAGAGGAAAAAAATATCTAGAACTCAGAATCTAATGAACAAGTCCAGGAACGATTGCAGTTATGAGCAAAAATCAACAACTTACCAGCTAGCAAAAAGGTTATCAAACAGGTCTCCTTTGGCATGTAAAGTTTTAGACGAGAGCCACTGAAGACGTACTCAACCACTGCCTCAGAACGTCCAGCACGTTGCAAGAATGGTAAGAACTGCTTTGCTTTCTGAGTTTCCTGCAGAAAAAAAAGAAATTGTTGTGTTAACATATTAGCTGAAGGTAACGCAGGCAAGTACTAAATTGATAAGGCATAGCTACCAACAAACAGCTGAAATTATTTAATTAGAAACTTTTCAATTGATACAGGCCACCATTTTTCCAAACTGACAAATTAATTGGGTTCAAAAAGCCAGGACACAAACTCAGAAGACCAACTATGGCAGCTGTCACAAAAAAAGGCTGTGGTGACTTTTAAGATTATTAAAAGAGAACACTTAAGAACTTTTTTTCTCCAATATTAGCACAGAGGTACAAAAATCATCCTCCCCGGTATTTAATAATAACAACAACAACAATAATAATAAGTAGTAGTATTATAATTATTAATTTCTTACACTTATATAGCACTTTTCTGGACACTCCACTCAAAGCGCTTTACAGGTAATGGGGTCTCCCCTCTACCACCAGTGTGCAGCCCCCACCTGGATGATAGACGGCAACCATAGTGCACCAGTACACTCCCTACACACCAGCTCTCAGTGGGGAGGAGAGCAGAGTAATGAAGCCAATTGATAGATGGGGATTATTAGGAGGCCATGACTGATGAGGGCCAATGGGAAATTTGGCCAGGACGCCGGGGTTACACCCCCACTCTTTTAGAGAAACACCCTGGGATTTTCAATGACCACAGAGAGTCAGGACCTCGGTTTTACGTCTCATCCGAAGGATAGAAAAGAGGCAGATCTCCTTGATGGCATTGTTTTCCGAAGTTAGCACCAATTGGAAAAACAATGTCCCATTTTAAGGAGATTTGTTATGTTAGAATTGTATCACAGTGCATATAATTTTGGAAACAAAAAATAAAGTACCTCCTGGCTAAGTTTAACCAGAAAAATTAAGATGAAATTGGTTTTGCAACCTTCTTCAATTAAGGATGAGTTTCGTAGAAAAACTATTTTTAAAAAACCTTCGAGGAACATGGGATGGATCTACAATGATACCTTTGAAATGTACCATAAAAAATACATTACTTGGACAGTAGATTTTAGCTTTGGTCTCTAAAACAGTGCAGAGTACTGTTGCAAATAGCCAAATTCCCATATAACTAAGTCCAGCGAATAATGTTGCATAACATTCGTTACAATATAAAAACAAGACTGCGTTGAAATGCAGATGCTGGGCAGTGGACACTTGGGCAGGGGGGCAGGAGACACGTGCATAAGCAAATTTGCAAATGTTAAATTTGCAGATATTGAAACTCTACTGTATAATACTAAACATTCATATCACAAAATCATGACATCGTAGGCTCCCTGACCAATGAATACCAAAGTAATAAAAGTTATATAAAAGTCCGTATTTCACAAATATTTATGGAATATGTAGAATGGACATAGTTGTCCAGATCTTCTGAATATATGAAACATGCTTATTGCATTTCTATTAAATCTGCTAATAAAAGGGGCGGAGCGGTGGCTCTGTGGCTCAGGATCTGCGCCTGTGGCTGGAAGGTTGCTGGTTTGTATCCTGCGGCCGGAAGAGGAATCCTACTCCGTTGGGCCCCTGAGCAAAGCCCTTAACTCCAGCTGCTCCACGGGCGATGCATAAATGGCTGACCCTGCGCTCTGACCCCAAGCTTCTCTCCCTGTCCGCGTCTCTCACAGAGAGCAAGTTGTGGTATGCAAAAAGATAAATTCCTAATATAAGAAACTGCATATGGCCAATAAAGTGATCACTCTTATAAAAAAAAACACTTTGCCATTTTGGGGTTTCCTCAACTTCAAACATGCTTACGATTAACCCTGTACAGTGCATGGTTAATGTCCCACATCCACTACAGTTATTTTCTTTAAACATTTGTCAGGCTTAAATCAATGGAACTTAGAATGTTTGTTTAAATGCACTCAATGGGCTACAGGAAAGGAAAAAAATTACCCCCTACCTTGTAATGGGTTTAGAAAAATAAATCCTTTACACCCTGGACAAGGGCATCATTCACAATCCCCTCGTGTGAAGGACATGAGCATTCATTGTTTACACTGACAATGGTATTTCTGAGTACAAACATGATTAGCGTGGGAGCATGTGCCACCACAAAGAGCAGAAATCAAGGACATATAGATTTTCAACTACAAACAGGGATAAGAGTAAGCATCACCTCAGCACAGCTAATCCATAATCATATTCTGCGGCACAGACTAAACCACCCCTACCTTGTCAAAAGGCCTTTTATCTATCCCCCATTCACTAATGAATGAGGCCCAGTATAGGATCAGGGGCACACACTTGGTTATGAAATGCTCCTCTAGAAATCATAATGTGCAGTAAAAGTTGCATACGCTCAACAAGAAGCTGAGGGGTTATAAATGCATGTGTAGGGTGTAAATATTCTACAGCTGCTGCACTGTCCTGAAGGACCTGTGTATTTGAACTTTTTGCAAATTCAAAGTATTTTTCACTAGAAGTCTTTGCTGTGGTCAATGGAATATGCAAACACTATAAATTCCAGGGGAAACCATTACAAAAACTGTTTTACAGACTCATTTTGGAGTACTGAGAGAGCAGGACATCTACTGGCTGTTTACAACCATCACTCATAGGGAGCTAATTACATTTAAGTGGCACAATCAGAGTAGGAAATAAAAACAGACCTATGTTACTTGCTTGAAAAAGCAAAGCTTTCAGCTGACAGACTATGTAGATTTGTGGATCCCCCTGTATATTACTCATTCATCTAGGGATTATTTACTCTTTTCACAGCAATGTTTATTGAGAAGATACCCAAGGAAGCCAAGCAGACGTAGCCAAGCTTAACTCCAACCTTTCTGGGTTCAGCAGCATGGCAATAGCAGCTGATAAGTGTCAAAAGCTTAAAAAGAGGCACAGAGAAGTCAACTGGATTAGAGACTGCTCGCTGATCTTTGGTGACTGTTAACAAGTTCAACGCCAGTAATGTTGCATTTGAATTGAGACTTCAAGTCAATAATAAAAAATGCTACTAAGAGGACAGGAGGGTAATGATTCAAATGTTTTTAAAGTATTCCGAAGCAAACATTTTCAGAAAACACAGGTTAAATTCATTTTTGATAGATCGATAAAACAAAGCAGATTAAAAATCGCAAGAATGATGGAATTGCAAGCATCAATAGAAAAGTCAATTACAACTGTAATAAATGCAGATAATGATCAGGAATAGTATAATACTGTCTTCATAGATTCTGTTTCATTCCTCTTGGAGCGTCTGTTTACTAGTCTCGGAGCTTTAGGTGCCTGACATCATTTAGGTTCATGTGACAAATGTTCAGTGGGGCTCAGGTGTGAAGAGTAGGGAGTACCCTATAAAGGCCTCATCCTCGTCTCACAAGAAGGACGTTTTTAAATGAGCAGCACAAGGATGAGTGAGCCAGCAACCATATCACCCTGCAGCTCGCAACTGACAACTCACTGAAGCTAAGCAGGTGTGACCCTGGTCAGGACCTGGATGAGAGACTCCTGGGAAAAACTAAGGCTGCTGCTGGAAGTGGTGTTAGTGGGGCCAGTAGTGGGAAACTATAGTGTGAAAAGGTGCCGTCCTTCGGATTCAGATGAGACATAAAACCCAGGTCCTGACTCTGTGGTCATTAAAAACCCCAGGGTGTTTCTTGTAAAGAATAGGGGTTTCACCCCAGTGTCCTGGCCAAAGTTCCTGTTGGCCTTTACCAGTCATGGCCTAATATTAATCCCCATCTGTGAACTGGCTGGTGTGAGGTGAGCATACTGGTGCGCTATGGCCATCACATCATCCAGGTGGGGGCTGCACACTGGTGGTGGTGGAGGGGAGTCTCCATTACTTGTAAAGAGCATTAAGTGGAGTGTCCAGAAAAGGGCTATATAAGTGTAAGGAAATATTCATTTGAAAGGAGGTTCCAAGACACTCTTGCCTAGCCAGTCTCCATGGGGGGAATGTTGCAAACTCCTGCAAACTAGTTCTAACAGTGGCCAAACATGCAACCAGCCAGCAACATTCACGATACACCCTCTGTTCATGATCTAAGTTAACCAGCATAATGAATTTACTATATCATTGATGTTCAATAAAATATTAAGACACCCTACTACAAAAAAATTCAGTGATCCCTTACAGTTTCTTTTGCTTCTCTGCATAATGTTATCATTTGATCAACCACACCATATCTTCTACAAGCAACAGCTAAAATGCTCTTAAAAGTATTTCAAGAAATCCATTCAATGTTAATTAAATAAAACCACAAAAATAAGAAATTTTACTTAACAGTTATTTAAAGTAGACTTAACAGCACAGTGCTCTGTCTGAAGTGTCTGGGCTCCCCCATGGGAAGAATGAGCAATTCCCTTAGCATGCATTTCAGTCACTTATCCTTCTGACTTCCAGGAGTGAGAAGAATGTTTTAGTTAAGAGTGTTACAGAACCCCAGAGAGAGATTTCTAAAGTGGCACATGTGAGGTAAGTCTGTAATATGTTTGTGGATTTAATACACAGAGGATGCTCTAGTTAACAAAACTCAATGATAGTAGGCTTGCTGCATCATTCACTTAAAAGCACTAAAAGGGCAACCTTGCTAGATTTCCAAAATTCAAAATTTGATTTTCCACTTAGGAAGGATGCAAGTCATTCTGGTGAATAAAGATTTGATTATGAATGAGATGCTGAGTGTACAGTTGCAATCTTAAATATTTGTAAAAGGATGCTTTACAAAATGGTGCACTTGCAACTGCATAACAAAAGCAGGGGACATTTTCTTCACATGCATACTTCAGAGAACGAACTGCCAGATCTGTGAGCTAACAGCCTCATCTGCAGCACAATCTGAATTACACTTCCTTTTTTAGTAAAAAGAAAAGGACAAAGGCAGTAATCATTAGGTAACCACAATAATTCCAAATAAATTACAAATTAGCAGATATGCAAGGGTTTAATATTGATTAAATTACTACAATAATGTTCATGACTAAAATGCTGATCTTAACAAGGTCAGCAAAATTGAATTATAAATTCAAGCATTACAAGGAGTGACTAACAGTGTTATGTTACTCATTTCATTATAGACTAATAGATTGACTAATAGTGATAAGGGATTTGGACCCATAGCTGGAAGGCTGTAGGTTCAAATCTTATCTGGGGCACTGTTATTGTACCCTTGATTAAAGTACTTCACTCAAGATTGCTTTGGTAAAATGTACAACTTTATAAAATGTGTAAAAATGTTAAGTCGCTTTAGATAAAAGTATGAATCAAATTTTTAAACTTTAACTACAAACGGCTTTTAGAAAAAAGTGTCAAGAGTATATGGGAATACAGCAGGATGATGCAATCCAAGTACAGTGGCAAAGGTCAGTGAAAGTGGAGGGGACCACAGCCACATACTGTGCTTTCAGCACTTCAATGAGATAAAACAAAAGAATGTTATGAAATGATCATCATATTTCTAAGTGCTCCAGCCCAAAAATCTGAAATGACAAGACAAATATGAGAAATGCCAAGAGAGTTTGTGATGGGGTAAAATTGTCTGACAGCAGCATTCATAGATTAGGACAGGATAAAAGCGAAGGCATAATGCTGATTTTTCTGATGTCATGCTTAGTGATATCCAAAGTGTCTGTCCATTTTTCCATTTCTCAAATGATTCAATTAAGTATGGTTAGAATTTCCAAATTATCCATCCTACATGTACCCTGGAGGTTAGTTCCTGCTACAACAAAAAAGAATCAATACAAGCAGACAAGAAAACAGGACAGGTAATTTATACTCCTCAAAGTTTCAGACAAATATGGTCCACCTTCCCTTACACAAATCTATTACATCTTCAATATACTGTCTGAGAATACTGTATGTTTCAATTATTCTAGTGACAAACAGTATAATAGAACAAGAAAGTTTGGTCTTATTTTAAGAATAAGAGAGATACTTGACTAGAGAATCTGAATAAATTTTTCATAAACAATAAGGCTTTAAAATTTTATAGAACTGATGCAGTACACCGTAAATATCATGATTTGAAATAAGGAGAAAACTATATAATATCCATGTTCAGTGATGTGCTAGAAACTGAAAGAAGCTAATGTATTTCATATTGAGAACTAAATAAGACCCAATAGGAAACTGGCTTAAAATACAGATTTAAATACAAAAATAGTCTGAAACTGAATGGCACTCCTACTATGTCATATCCAACATACTGAAGGTTACAGGTTACATACAGGCAACACAGACCACAGATCTGATTGGTCGGTCTGGGGAAAGGACTTATTTTAAATCGGTCTAAATAACTGGACGAAGCTCCAGCATATCAACGTGCCCACATATACATATGTCTAATAGCCAAAACTGATAAGTGACAAAAACGTTTTAATCAAAAATAAACATCACTGAAATGAGTCACTGGACAATGTACAATTAGAATACGGCACTGAGGGTCCACTTTGCTGTCTCAGGACCTGGACATTGACAACCAGAACCAAAAGTATGTCCTATAGCGGGACATGATTGCAGAATAAGAAACTAAGTTTTTACACTGGCCTAGTCAAAGTCAAGACTGAAACCCCATTGAAATGTTGTGGCAGGAAAGGCAGCCCTCAAAGGAGTTCTGTAAGGAAGAATGGGCCACAATTCCTCAAAACCAATTTGAAAGTCTAATTAACAGGTACAGGAAACATTTAGTTGCAGTCAGTGTTGCAAATGACTGATTCTATGGGATAGTGAATGTTGCATCTTTTGAGAATAAATGTGGACAGAGTACCCTTTGTGTGCCATTAGGCTGACTATCAATTATTAAGACGTAAAAACATTTTAGGTATTAATTTTTTGAAAAATCCTAAGGTGCTGAGAAAGTTTATGAACTCTTTATATTGGAAAAGATGGTATCCACTAAATACTATAAATGATTGATTTAATTCGTATAGTGTTTTTCATCCGAAATGTACTAAAGCATCTTATATATAGGTGAACATCAACTTCATCCACCACTGAAATGCCGACCTAATCAGGTGATGCTCAGTGGTAATTATGCATAAGCATTCTCATTACACAGAAGATTGAGTGGAGAAGAAAGAAACTACCAGCTGACTTAACATAGGGACAGCAGATAGACAGGCCCACAATGGAAGTTTTCCAGGACATCCAAATAGTGCCATGGGATCTTTAATGACCCCTTGTCACCATACTTTAGCACTGGCTTGGAAATTCTGGCCCAGATGGAAGAGTGACCCTACTAGACCTCCAACATCACTCACATCAGAAATCTGATTTTAACTCAGGCGTCCAATTGCAGTACCGACCAGGCCCAGCCTTGCTTTCGTTCTGAGATCAGACAAGATCAGGCTATAAGGTGGTAAAGCTGCTGTATATTAAAAAAAGAAAGGCTCCCTCAAAAACATGAATAAATAAAACTGAAGTGTTAAAATGAGAGAATATAATAGTGTGTTAAAATGTCAATTTCACACTTTACATTCAAGCCTAGCTTTCACCCTGATAATAACACTGCTAATAATCATTTTGGTACGCAGCCCTACCATGATTAATATTTGATATATCAACCATAATAAAAATTGCAGAAGACATACTTGCAGATATTAATATAATTGCAGAACAATTTTATTTTCATAAAATAATTCATGTACTTAATGCATTGTATGGATTGTTTTTTTTTTACAAAAAATCACTTTCAGAAATCATAAAATAGATTTATGTATAAAACAAAGCAGTTTATTTTAATGGAAGATTTCTGGAGTTATGTTTTTTCCACTGTAAAAAATTAAACACAACATTAGCAAGAAATTCATGTAGAAATCCTCTTTCCAGGTTTCATCAATTCTATTTTTAATTTTCTTGAGATTCTCATTACTGAGTAAAGAAGATTTTAATACTTGAGCATCACTTTTCTATAACTTGAGTGCTTTATTCAATGTTTGGTCATTTCAAAATTGTATTCACATTTTGCCGTTTGCATTTAAATCAGAGGCTAGATAAAACTTCATACCCGACTCTCAAAGATCGCAGGAGATTTATATAAATACATGGGTGACTATTTTTAACAGATATAGCCACTGTGTTGCAAGGACAGCACTGCAATGTTAAGAATATACTGATTTCAAATTGGTGAGACAGAGCAGTGCTAGTTCAACATTAGTGCTCGTTTTCTTGGGTGACAACAATTACCACACATACTGCTCAACTCGCATTCTCCATACAAACTGTTACAGTCACGAGTATAGATATGTTGAACAATTTATCTAATAAGATGAACAATTTACGTAATAAGAAACTGTCAGAAGATATGTTACATATCCATTGTAAGCACTTTAATTAAACATTTCCTCATGCACATATAGTTGTCATATTGTCAGAGAGCTTTAGTATCTAAGATACTAAGAATCTTTAGAACAGCTTTAGGTTGGCTCTTTTATCACCCCACTCTGAAGATCATTCCATAACACTTCAGTTGTTTCAAGGCCAGAAATCAGTAAAGTCCAGTAAGCTTAAATCCTGCTGCTGTTGACTGAAATCAAGTATACAAGGTTTAGACTATCTGTGTATAGGTTCATTATCATTAAGTCCACAATTGGTATTAATCTGAAAAATAAAGTTTTGGTTACATAGTTGGGGAAAACAACCACATGTTGAAGGAGTTTATTATGCTCTATATTTTATAGCTTCGTACCAGCAGAGACACTATATAATAACATTGAAGGTATGAAAAAAAGGTTCAACAGAACACATTAAAGTGGGAAAAAGAAAATGATAAAAGCCCCACCAGTTCACAAGTTCGGAGAAATTTCTGTTGGGGAAAAAACATGACTCCTCCCAAAATTCAAGCAAAACATAAAGGAAGCAGTTCACAATCTTGGAGGTCACGTGGAGAACGAATAGCAACTCATTCACAAATATTCTGGTCATGTCCAAAAATACAATAATATTGGAAATTCATACAGTATATTTTGCGTTTAATAATATAGCAAGCATAGACATACCACTTAAATCCTCTGTTCTGTATTTGGGTAATTTTATTTTTGACAACATGGAACTAAACGATAGATATTGTATATACTAGGAATTATTTTAGATGTTAATAAGAAAACTATCATGAGAAAATGCTGGTATACTAAAGATCCCCCAACACTGGAACAACAGATCAATGTTGTGAAGGAGATTTATATAATGGAAAAGATCACCTTTTCTCAAATGCTGGCATGCCTGGATTGGGTTTGTGGCCCCATTGAGACCCAAATGTGTTCTGTGAAAGAGGATGAAACTGTGTTGTCTAGATTTTTGGCTATTTGTTGTGTTTTTGCCGATTGCATTTTTTGTTGTAATCTCCCATCCATGCCAGCATAATGTGAATAGTTCATTATGTAAAAAAATGAAAGATGAAAGCTGAAAATTTTACTTTGTATTGAATATACTGTAGTTGTAAATGTTTTCATTGTTTAATAAAAAGTTTTGGCAGAGCAAGTTCACTTTTGTTCTCTTTCCCGATTTAAGTCCCTCCACCCAACACGCAAATTTACAAATTACAAATCAGAAAAATGGGAGCACCTTTCTAAGAATTATTGCAGTACAGAAAGCATGACTAGGAGGCGTGGTTTCCTCTAGAAGCATCAGACATACTCAAAAGGGCTGATATCAGGGAAATGTTCACAGGCCAAAATCATGATGTACAGAGGCCTAATCTAAGCAGACAATCTAAGCTTGTAAATGGTACCTAAAAGAAATTTGAACCTTACCCCAGAAATATCTGCAACACGGTGGATTGGAACCTCCTTTTTGCTGTGCAAACCTTTCCCATTCTTAATGGCTCTAAAAAAGGAAAGGAAACGCGTTCATCATACCAGTTTTTCAATATTCACTTTGACCAAACAAAAAGGACAATGGGTATTAGAGGATGTGTAGGCAAAAGTTCAAAACATTTGCATAATGCCGTATAATGCTAAGTGATACCAGGTTATCTGCGAATCATGCCATGAAGAAAAAACAGGATCCGGGTTTAAGATGTTAATCTGTTATTAACAAGGAACACATCCCAACTGCAATAGAGGCCTGTGGCAAAGAGCAGTTAATCAAGGTGTCTTCACAAATATGTTCATATCACTATTCATATTAAAGAATATTTAGGACAGTATGCAACCCATTAATTTATGCAAGATAAGCAATATTACATCAACTAGTACATCAGTACATCTGATGAGCCTGTTTCCAGAAGTGTAATTAAAGCCCAGGCTTATAAAACTTCAAACACTTAAAAACATATCAGAATGCCCCCTTAATATTGAAGCCAAACCTAATACTTTAAGCCAAGAAAAATAAAGTTTAACTGATGTATCACGTGGACAAATTCAAAACCATTTACATCAGATTCAGGAAAATGTCAGCTTTCTATGGTCTGTCTGCTTCATATTAACCTGGACTCTTCTGTGACAAGCTCCCCCCCCCCAGAGACACAGCCTCATCACATATGCAAAAATAAGTTTACTAAAAGATTAAAATAAATCGTTAGAAGTCTCCGAAAACGTAAGCAGGCTATTTAACAAAGTAAGTCGACCTGATTAACACAAGAGTCAGTTGGTCTGACTAATGAAAATTGTTGAGAGGTACTCATCCAGCTGTCATTATGTTAGAATTACAGAGACATTTACATGGCCTCATTCTACATAGAGACTATTACCCACTTACACTTTTATAATGCAGCATTCTCAAACAATCAATAACACAATGACAAGCCACATAACATAGTTCGACCCAATGGCTGACTTGCATGCTTGCCCTACATTTTTACAAATTAATGAGGCAATCTGCATTTTGCCCTGTCCAATCACTGTGAAATTTAGACTGCCCCCAGGGTCTTATTACATGCATATGACATCTGAAGGGTAAGCAGTGATAATATCTATTGCACACTTTATAGCAGAAACATTACTCAGATCATGAACAATATTTTTTAAACTCATTAGCAAGAAGTGTAGGAAGAAAATTGTTTTTCATTAAAGTGGAAAAATGCATTATATATTAAAAGGTACTGTGTATTGGATTACAGAGACCTTTATCTTACATTTGCGAAGAATGCCATGCACATCTTTGAAAAAATAAAATCACTATATAATGAAATTTAACATTTAAATGTCCTTGCTATATTTAAAGAGAATTTTGGGTTAACAGAGGTGCCTGACTGCCTTCACAGATCCTGTGCTTTTCTGCTTGGAAAGCTAACATTCAATATTCACACTACAACACAAAATTAAATTCTATACTTGATTCAAAAGATGAAATAAAGATTGGTTTCCTTAGCTATGTTTTGGCTACGACAACATTTTAGCATTCGGGACATTTGACAAAGTTCAAGAGTCACAGGAAATGAAGGCAGGCAAATCCAATATCACTTAAAAATACATGAATGGGTTCACATTTTTCAGTCCAGTCACAAACAAAGGACAGTCTGGCAATATTACTCCCATTCTTCATTTCTGATCAAAACACCTTATTAGTTGACGGTACTGGTTACAACATTGATTGTATTAAATCAATCTGAGGGAAATAATAATGAGCCAATAATCCAATAATAACAAATTAACGCACAATTAAGGTATACAAAAAATGATTTAATATAACCCTGTATATATATACCCAAATATACCCAGGATATATACCCAAAAAGCAATAAGAATAATAAGAATAAGAACCAAAACAGCTACCTTCATAGAAATATTAATTCAGACTAATTTCTGACCAACAAGAAACATGTAAACACTGAATAGCAGAAGGTCTAGTACTAAGACCTAGGAAAGCAGTTAATTGCATTAATCTACAGAATCATTGCTAATGATAGGTGGAAAATTCACCAGCAAGCAGGGAATGAGTTAAAGAAGTTATAATTTCCAAAAACCTTCAACAGATTGTTACACATAATCACAAATTCAATTACTTTCAAACAACTTCAATAAAACTTCAATTTTCAAGTACTTTCAAGATCTATTTTGCAACTTAAAAGTTAGAAAACGAAGCATTCTTCGTCAAAACCTGCGTAAGACCTATACACTAATGTTTTGAACCATAAAACTGGAATGTGGACTTCATAATGCGTTATATTGTGCAGTGAGATCATTTACAAGAAGCCTTCTACTGAAACCGCTATCAAAAGGCCCTTAACACCATTACAATACCACCATTAAAGCAATGATGTTTTTACAGACTTCAGAAAACCTTTCATGGTTGCTTCTGTATGCTCCAGCTCTCTACTTTTCAAGAAATAGAGAAGCAGGATTAATAACATTTTGCTAATTACCCAGGAGGTTATAGTCAATGTCTATGCAAAATCAGCAGTCATGCCAGCTGGAGACATCAGGCTACAACTGTAGAGAAGCCTGATGGGCTTGTGATTCGGTTTATGGATTTTCCTTGGTGCCCAATTCTGTCATCACCCATGGTCAAGGGTTCCCTTCGTTAGCTCACTGAATCTGATGATCTTGTCATGTAGTGAACCAGTTCTGGACCAATCGCAGATTTATCCTGTCAGACAGTGCTTGTACAGTCAAGCTGAGTGCCCTCTCGCTGCAACACTCAGGGCACGTGACCTCTATGAGAAATAGTATCATGGTGACGTGATTAAAAGCAGGGAACCTTTTGTCTTTCATGCATGTGCACATCACTTTTGCCTGTACAAACACTTCTCTTCACCCTTTGGAAATTCCCACTCAGGGAGCAGAGGTGCAAAAAGAAGACAAGAGTCTTAACATTTACTACAGGCATATCCCAGCCCCAAACAATTATATTGAAACAAGCAAATAATAATTAGGGATTTGACAGTACAGCAATATGCATCAGCCCCAAACATTCAGCACTTCATATTGATCATAGTACTTTGATTAAAAGCCCAACCTTGTGCATTGTGCACAAAAAAAGGATTCCAAAATATCTGATTTTTAAAATACATCTAGCACAAACCTTAATATAAAGCTTGCAACTAGTTGACTTAGCGATACAAAGTGTTAAGAATTCACAATGAACATCTTCAGAGAGACTGTTACTTAGTTTAGAAATAATTATCTTATCAAGCATATATTACAGCTAACATTGCTGAAACATGTAAAAGTTTCATATCAATATCATTAACAGTGCTTAACTATGAACCTCTAATTTAATTTGCATTCCCACATAAGGGTGGTGTGAGAATGCGAGATTTGAGACAAAGAAATCCGCCAGTTTGCACAGGGTCATCATAACATGTGGAGACAGCATTAAAGTTGTGGGGAAGAATTATTACAGAAACTGTAAAGATCTACAGTAGTATCAAAAATCTACACTACTTGTTAATTTACATAGTTAACAATCACCCCAAAAAAGTCAGCTGAAAAGTGGATTTTTTTAAATTAGAAATGCAACAGCTTGTTATACTCTGTCCTATACATGAATGTACATAACTGTAACAGTAAAATGTCTTATATTAAAAAAACTGAGATCTGGGGAAAGGAAATGTATAAAATACAGGGAACGTATGTACAGTATCACAATTCATTGATCTTGAAAGATCAATGAATCAAATGATTTAACAGAATGAACAACACCATTCTATCCCACAGCATCTTGGTGAAACTTTTATACAGTACTTTAAATCTTAAGTTTATATCAGTCTCTTAAAAAGAAAAAGTACAGTGGCATTAAGGAAATCTGTTAATTAACAACACACAAAATAAGCTGGTTGTTGATGGATCCAGCACTACCGCAATTCAGTCCAGATTTAAACCCAGAAGAAAGCCGTTTCATTTCACACAAGCAGTTTCTGTCATCTGTGGCAGCGCAATGAGTTCAATTTTCTGTCAAGGCAGTATAGGTTCTTACCTTGCCTCTGCAGCAAGCAGTTCATCGTAGTGCGATGACCTCTGATCATCATCTTGACGATAGCGGATCACTGTAGCCAGTCCTTTACTAACAAGAGCCTCTGCAATGTTACTGCAAATAAAGCAGATAAAAACAATGGAGCACAAGACAAAAAAAAATCTCGACACCACCCAAAATTGGTGGTTCTGGCAGTTTTGGTCTTTATAGCATATAAATTTACATATATTATATAGCCTGGGACATCCCAGCTCTATCATATGGTCACAACCGGGAATTCCAATGACTGTTTTATAATAGCAGATGAGAACAATGCCAACAAGTACAAGCCTCATAACCCATTACTTGCTCAGTGGGTCTATTGGAACAGGGTTATCAACTTTACGATCACATACTGTAGCCTCAATCATGGCACAACAGAAAGGGGGGAAAAAGGTGCTCTTCTCCAAGAATCATATTTTCACAGTCATTGAGTGTGATTGAATTTTACGTTCCAACAAAAAAAGTTGAAACTAAAAAACCAAGCAGACAACCACCACCTCAATACTAGTTATTTTACAACAGTCCTTATTTTCACTCCATGGATGCAATTCCACATTCATTGTGTGATGCCCCCACAGCTCGGGGAACAGTGTTTAACCATCCAGTCTCCGCTGTCTTAGGTTCTGGTTTAGCCAATGGTCAAGTAAAAAATGGATTTTATATTCCACTACATACTGAATAAAACTAACTTTAAACTGAAAGTCTTCACCTGCAGTTAGGATAAAATGTCTTATTTCTGTGGGGGGAAAAAAATGAAACCGAAAAGTAATGAAGAAAACACTTAAGCAATTCTAATTTAGGAAACAAAGCCCTGAATATTAGCCATGCTGAGTAACGCACAAATTAAATTCCTTAATTTTCTAGAACAGCTCCCAGGACATGCTGCAAAATACAGTGCTGCATTCAGGAATTCGTATTTGATTTTTTTTATGTATACTAGCAAATCCAGCCCTCAAAGGTCAGATTACTGTTACTTTTATTTACCTCTTTAACTATCCACTACTTAAAACGTCTTAGAAATTCAGTTCAAAGTGCAAAAATGAAAAGCAAAAACATAGGAAGCAATGAGGTGTTCAGTAAGGTTTTGTTCGCTGCAGTGAGGCCCTGTCAATAGCAGCATTCACTGCATTAAGAAACTGAGCACTGCATTTTAAATTTCAGATTTCTTAACACACTCTGCTCACAACAGAAAGAATATAAAATGGCTACTGAGCGCCACTATTAGAATTAATTTTTAGAGAAAAGAAAAATTGTATGACAATGATGAGAAGCACTTAAACCCCAAGGCCAACAAAGTGTTGTCATTTTAACTTTAGATAGCATATTTTGCTGTAAAACATTTCTAAATCATTAAATTGTCAGAATTGTAAAGACTGCTGTAATACATCTACATATTCAGAGCAATTATACCCAAAATAAAGCAATTCTTGAACCAAAAATATTTTGCAAGGTGATGAAATCACAACAACTTTGTCACTATCAGTGATTAAGGTAGCAGAGGTACAATGTGGACAGGGGATAAGAAATAAGAGGTTCCATATGTTACAAATGAGTTCATTCAGCCTATCCATACTATTAGGTTGCTGGTAGCTAAGTGTATGTGCTTCAACAATATGGCTACATAACTTTGTCTTGTACCAGACTTCCGCAATATCTGCATTATATTCAGAAAATGAACTTCACTGATTGGGAACTAAATAATCCAAAGTTAAGATTCACATTTGATGAGTAAATGAGAACGATATTCCATAAGGCAGTTTTAAGAACTGCCATATGGACTAAAATGAAAACGTAAACAGCTTTAAAAACTGAAGACTCACGAAAAAACATTCTAATTTCACCACTGAAGATTTAACTTGAGCCTTTAATAACATGCCAAGTGTTGAATTTTTTTTTTTAATTGGCAATACGTTTTCCAGAGGTGTCGGCAAAGAACAGCAAACAACCCTGTTAAAACTGCAAATCTATAAAAGAGATCCAACATCTACTTATATAAGTGATGAACGACAAAATTCCAAATCCAGAACAGCATTAACCAACAACTTTCCTAGTCAGATCTAAAAAGCAAAGCACCAGCTCCATAAAATATAACAGAACTGAAAAGCTAAAGCAGAAAAAGACATGCCTTACATTTGTAAATATGAAATACATTTACAATAAATCAGATTCTTTTAACTGATTATGCATAAAAAAATAATTTGTTACGTTTTTAAAATACTAAGGAGATTTGTACTAATACAGGAGAAGAAATCCACAGCTTTGTTACACAGATCCCAACCTGGTTTGTGGCACAACGGCTAACTATTATCTACTGAACAAGGTATGAAAGTAGGTAGTATACATTTGTAAATTCTTTTCAGTACATTAGAGGATGATGACACTAACTTGATCCAATCCCACAAATAAGATTCCAACTAGCAGAAACTGGTGTCAGTAATTTCAACTGAACCTTTCTGGCATTTAAGAAGATTTCTAATCAGCCGGCGAAGGCAACATGTGGAACAGAAAACACAAGCATGGCCTAGGATCCAGAATACATAACCATTATAGTATCTGAAACCCTAAATAAGATCATTTCTGTGCTGTGCTTCGGACAGGATATGGATTGAAATATGACAACTCATTACACACCAGATTGTCACAGGCTCGCCCTTCCCCAGCACAGTCACCAGGGTTCAGTTCTCAATAGGTGCCAAATTAAACCAATTCACCATCAGAAAGATACAAAAAAAGAGTCCTCGTTTATAAGGCAGCAGACAGTTGCAACAAAAGACCAAACTGCATTCCTACAGTGCCCATTACAAAAGGACTAGAGCACCTTCCTCCCTGGAACCCACAAGAGAACTCCCCCAGCAGAGCTCACCTCTACCTTATTGTGGAAACTCCCACTTAAAGATACTTTACCCCTTTTCACATTTTCAGCTAATAAATACCACATTATACCAAAACAGCATTATACAATTTTGAAATAGAGGGCCAATGCTCTTCAGCATGAGGAATTTTCAGCAATGGTCTTAAAAGCTGCCTATAGGAAAAAGGAACCACAGCAGAACACAAAAAATATTAACAAGACTGGAAAGAAAGGGTGACAGCTCTAGAACAAAGACATTTTGGCTTAATTTTGAACACAACAGTGACCTCCAAAAAGGCTTTGACTTTACTGCCCCGATATATTTTAGATTTTCAGTAAATAATTTATATTTGTGTTCAATCACAATCAATCACCAATAAAGGCAAGTGAGCCAGGTCCAGAGGCAGCCCTGCATGACATTACATCCACCATACTTCACAGATGTGATGTCCCTTGAAAGACTTGTAATCCCCTTTTCTTCACACTTTAATCTATCCATACTTTGGACAAAATTTATCTTGGTTTAACATGGCGGGTTCACCTCTGTGATTCAGAGAAAATTCTGAAGTATAGTGGAGGTAAAGTCATGACCTGGGCATGCATGGTCATCTCTGGGTCTTGCTCACTTGTTCTTACTGATATTACTAAAAATGGCAGCGGAAGAATTAATTCTTAAGTTAAACACTGTCCACTTTTGCAGTAGTAAATAGGGTGGCATGTCATCATACAGCACAACTCAAAACAGTCAATGCAAGAAGCAATTCATTTGGAGAAAAGGTGGAAAATCAAACTAACCAAATCACTCTACAGTGAGTATGCATTTTAAATTGTGCCCATATTTCTTCAAAGGGATATGCAAACAAATAATGACTTTTAAAATAATCAGTTTACACAGTGAAGGTCTCCCAACACTTATGGTCACTTGAAATCACTGGGTGGACCATGAGGTATTGTATGTTTCTGTTGTAATCAAATGTAGAAATGGAATTACACAAACATAAAACATTGTACTTATCACTTTTGATAGCCTCATCATGAATACAGCTTGTCCCAATATGTTTAGAGGGAGCAGTATGTAAGCACCCTAACCTAGAAAACAGAAGCGTTTGACCTAAAGGAAAGAATTATCCCGAAAAAAAAAAAAACAAGACATTGCACATTTCAGTCTCTGCTTAAGAGGCAAAAGGAGGAACAGAGGGAGGCTGACAAAAACTATTGAACACATTAAAATCATGTCCTGGATTATGGTATTCAGCACCAATCAGTTTGGAGCAATATGCATTTCTAACATCGCATAAAGCAGCCTTGTATTATGACTGATGCTGTTTCCAGGCCTCACAGAACACAGATAATCTAGTTATTTCCAACTGTATTCAAACTGATTACCTACAGACTTTATGGAATGCACTTCATCATTATACCATAGAGAACGTGAGGAAAAAGACACTCAGCATGTTCTCTCAAGTGCTACACAGTTCAGAGGACCTAACAATGTTGTATAACGCAGTCAAACTATTCAATGTTTGATAATGGTAGTGAATGCAAGATGCAATGGTGATTGTAGCATTGCCTCAGAAAGATGCTTTATAATTTGGGGGTTTCATGCATTTGAAGGTGTTCAGATGTTTTGGTTTTTCAAAGTGTAATGGAAAATAGACATGGAATAACAGCTAATGAATTGCATGAAGAGGGCTATGTCCAGTATCATAAATCTTGAACACTGCCAGTACCGATAAAATAACTAAATCTTTATTGTAGCTGAGAGAATTTGTCAGAACATCCACATGTAACAGCTCTATTGAAACTCTTTTTAAACTATTTTTTGTTTTATGCTTTCAAAATGCTTAACTCATAAACATAGAATAAAATAAACGCGATCAAGCTGTGGTAAAAACTATGATTCTGGCTTTGAAAGCACAGATGAGGAAACGTCTGACACTACAAGAAAAGAAATGGTCTGCAATCAGATACCGAGATGTAACAAAGAGCATCACACTGCTTCAATAATCTGTAATTTAACAGGTCTTGCATAAGACTTTCAGTAAGGCTGACCAAACTAATAGGTCCATTAGTACTTACAATCAAGCATATACATTTGCAATAGTCAAATACTGCTTAGTCATTTCCAAATTGCTGGGGGTGTACATCCCTGCAAGGAGTGTCATTTATATATAAAATGACACTGAAAATCAGAATTATTAATTTGAAAAGATGTCTCATGCTAGAGTGCACATCTGATGTAATTGCTTTCATTTTTACATACTAATCTGTTTACTGGTTTTAAAAATCAGCCACATATATTCAAACACTTAAGCTAGTGTAGAGAGATACAGACAAGAGAGTGCTTCAAGATAAACAAATTGCATTGCACAGTGTTTTCTCTAAAGGGCACTAGGAGTACAATTCAGTCATCCCCTATTAATGATAGATATAAAACCACTGTTTCGCAAGTACAGGTTTTCCCATGCCTCCTTTTTAATAACATCCATGCTATTTTAAATGGCAGCTTTCAATTTACATTTATAAAATACTAAATGTTTTTAAAATATGTATGCCAGTAATACATTTTGCGGCAGGTCAAATTTCCCAATATTAAGCTCCTGTTGCTTTAGGGTATAGAAAAAAAACTTAATAAAACGGATCAGCAAATACTCTGTATGTTTCATTCAGAGCATGAACTGACAATAAAAATAGTTTAGCAACCTTTCACTGACAGTAATGAATTGCAAATAAAGTTAAAAATAAAGTCTGAAAATTTTGAAATGTCTGTAATTCCTATATTAGCAGGAAATTCATATAAAGTTTAGTTCAGAAGAAATCTCTGAACAATTTGAGTTCAGTATACAAGATATTTTTATATATCACATAACTCTACACTAGTTTCTGCAGTAATCATTGCACATTCAGTACCATTCTCTGCACAAATCACATTAAAGACCAGGATACATACTATCACATAGACAGCATTAGGTACTTGTCTGCAGTGGTTTTACAGATAACATACATTTTTAATTAGGTGGAAAGATGTTAGTAGAACCAAAGAGAGGACACAGTATATATGGAGATGGTTAATATTCAAGTCTGTTTGAACTTAAATTCAGTAGGTTTCAGGACTTACTGATTGACCAACACTGAAGATCTACAGTGTGCTAAAAAAGTTGGAAATGTTTTTTCTCTCCACAACAGGGAAAATGGGAGAGGACAGAATATCCCCCTCCCAGAAAATTACATTCCTTCAACGGGTGAAAAAAAACCGAGCTTGTGCAAAACTATGAGGCAAGACACTACTTTCCAATTTGGAAGTCAGACCAACTAATGAAATAACTGCTACCAAGAAAAAACACTTCAAGTATTGCCACTTTGAATTTGGAGTTGCACACACAAGAAATGTTGTTGAGGGTGATTTTGTCTTGCCTCCCCTATGTGAACAGAATGCCAAGCATCCTATCCATCTCCATTCACTGCAAGGTAACAAAGCAACCCCACACAAACAAAAGCATGTAATAGTACCTGACTTGTGTGTGGAATTAAACTCACTAAAAATTTAGTGCAGTGAATTACTCAGCCACAATTTTCACAGATTGACCGCTGAAAAAAAATAAAAATCCAACTTGCAGATCTGTTTTTTCTTTCATTTCAACACTCATTTGGCACTAATTTAAAAAAATATTTGGACCAAGTCATAATTAGATTTATCCATCCTCAAAGCACACAAGTCAGAGATGCAGGATAACTATGTTTTGCAAAACAGGGAGAGGAATTTGAATAAACACTTCATGTATGCAATTCATACTTACAACTCAGTTGTGGCTGTAGTTGAATCTTATTGCCAGTCTTTTTAGAGCATGCATTTTATATAAAGACGGTAAGTTACAAGAATTATATACTTTGATATACAATTATGATCCGCGGTAAAAGATTAAACATAGCTGAAAAAATATTTTGCTGCAGAATAAGCATCTATATAAATAAATAAAGCATCTCTTCCATCTCTCCAAGGACCTCGTCAAGCCACTCCTTAAAAAAAGGCAGAATTTGCAGATGCTACAACATGGCTGGGAAGCACCCTGTTCTAGGTGTTAAATGTATTTCCATGTACTTTCCACTTGTGTCTCCTGAATGGTTTTTACTGATGAGTCCATAGGATTAACTTTGAGTATTGTGCTTATACTAATGGTCTTCTACCTTATGATTCAAGAGTAAGGGGTTTACGTCTTTCAGCCTGTCAGTGTAGAACATTCCTTTAAGGCTTGAATTGCATCTAGTTTTTACTCTCAGGACTGATTCCCTATTGCACACAATTTTTTAAAGGTGTTACTATGAAGGTTTTACCGATATATCCTCTACTTACCTACTATTATTCTATTTGCCTTTTTTGCTTCCATACCTTACATAGAAGATGTAATTAATGTGGCAACATCAGCTACTATGTTCCCTTATATTAGTTTCTTCAAGTTCAATGTTTTCCATTTTGTAACTAAAGATCGCTTCAAGCCCTTGCCTACAATGTCAGCTGCAAGTTTTTTTTTACCTACACATGAATTTTAACTCGTTAAAATTTGCTGCTTTCTAGTCTATTTGTGTATCATCTGCATACTTGACTAGTTTTACGAACTATACAAGATTTCAGAATATGAATATAAAGTGCCTTTCAGATTTTTTCCATATACTCTATGATAAAAAGAAAACAATCAGCACTACAGATTGCATAATCTGCCTTGTTTAATACAAATCTAAAAGTTGTACATTAATAGCAATAGCACTGTACAGAAAAAAGTCATTTGATGTAAATTAAATTCCAGAAAAAAGAAGAGTAATCTATTTACAGCTCTAAGCATACCTTTAAATAAAAGGCAACAAATGTACCATAACATACGAGAATTTGGAAGAGTAGTGGAATTTTCTGGGACTCTCAGACTTAGAAGCCTCTTAAGTCTCTTTTCTTAGGGAAGAAATGGAGGTACACCCAGAAGACCTCATTATTGGCATGCAACACCATGCTCTCTGAAGACTGCAAGCAAATGGTCATTGATCTCTACACTTCGGGAGATAGCTATAAATGTATCCACAAAGAACTGACTTCCACTACAGCTTTCCGCCAGAAAAAGCCTACTAGGAAAAGGAAGCAAATGTATCACATCACCACAGACTGTGAAACAAGTGGTTTGGGAATCAACTGTAAATCTCAAGGCAACAGCTGAAGAGCTCCCACACAAACTGGTATTTTCAGAATACAAAATGTCAAAAACTACCTTTAAACATCACCAACATGAATGTGGCATTCAAAGCTAGCATACAAGGAAGATGCCTCTACTTTGGACAAACCACAAAAAGAGGCAACTTAAATTGGATAGACTACATATTAATGACAACTGGAGAACCATGTTTAACAGTCAGATGAAACAAAATGGGAGCTTTTGGACAAAAAAGATGAAGCGTAAATGAATAAAGACAAATATCCCTGGGACTTATGATAGTACTAAAAATAACGTATTTTTTTAGCAATGTTTTTTATTCACTGAATTTTGAACAATGAACAATTCTTTGAACAAGTAATTTTTACATTGAATTTTGTTGTTGATTGTTTGTTCCAATTTCAATAGAGTATGAATAAAATCTGAAGGGCACTCTAAATTAGAAAGAGCAGTGGTCCTCATACAAATCTGTATGGTACTCACCCTAATCAGATTATTTAATTTATCTGTACAGTTTTTGGTCCATAAACTAGTTCTGAGTATTTGCACACATATTACCTTGAATACACACTGCCAGCAACTTGAGTATTACTTTTATAAGGAAGATTATTAGAAGCCTTTTGTTTGTTGCTGGTTGTTCAGAAACCTCTACATTTTAGTCATTTTAGCCGAACACCCCTACCTTTTTAAAAAAATGTTTTAGAATCTATTTTTGTGCTATCCCTTAGAATCTTATGCCTTTAACCTTGCAAGTAGTAGAAGTAAAGCCTACTGATTCGTAATTACTTGGTTCAGTTTTGTCATCATTTTGATGGATGGGCACTACAAGAGCAATTTTCAAGTCTACAGATACTACCCCTGTCTTGCACAAAGAGTTTTGTTTAATGACCTATGAACAGTATCTTGTTTCTCTGAGTATAATTGGCAGAATATATTAATATATTGGATATTTAGCTTAAGTGGTACTAGTATGTGTATTAGTTTTGCTACTAAAATATTGAAAGGAACTATTACTGTCCCTACTTTGTCTTGGCCAATCTTATATGCCTTTTTCCTGTGTTTGCAATGTTTACCTTGTTTTTCTGTAACTGAATCCCATTTCTTTTAAATAATTTTATTAAGTGGTTCCTTTCTCCTTGTTTTTTTCCTTAATTGATTTTACTATTCGGGCTACTGCTTTCTAGTCTTTGACTAGATAAATCTGTTCTGCTCTTCAAGAGAAATATCATTAAACGTGCCATGCATTCTCCACAGATTTCATATCTATTACATTCACTTCTTATCTCTGAAGAAGCTCTGCTTCTAATTGAATTTAGTCATAAAATGTGTAAATACATTGTACATAATATATTTGAAAAAAGAGTTAATGTAGATATCATGATCAGACAGGTACAGACCATACAGATACCTAAAATTAACCATCTTGAGCAGAAACAATTTCACTTGAAATCAAGTGTATGATAAGTTCTTTGTTAAATATGTGTATTGTCAAGATTAATCATTCAAAGCTTCATGTTGTTCTCTTGAGCAATTATCCTATAATTGTGAAAGAGTCAATTATCCAAGTTTCTACCCTTGGTAACTTCAAGATGAAATAAAATAGCTAACAGGGTTTCAAGGTCTTAAAAGGCTCCCCCCAGCTTATTTACACAAATTAGGAAATAATCAAAAGTTATTAAAAGAACTGTTCATGTCATATGTATGAACAAATGCATTAAAAAGTTAGGTAACATACTAGTACATCTGGTTATCTTTGATTTTTAAATTAGCATAGGAATGCAGTTTATTTTTAGGATTGTGAATTTGTAAAATATAATTCAAATCACTGCTGCAGTCACTGGCTGTTGAAGTAGAAAAGTCCCAGTGTCCAAAGTCCAAAAGTCCAAAAACTATTGGTGTAACAAACTGAAATACTAAAATTCTGAATTTTCATCAGAAATAGCTCATTCTATCAATATTATGTCATCGCTAAGTAAAAAGGACAACCCACTTCATTCAAGATTGCATTCCCCCATTCAGCACTGAAAAAGTCCAGCAGGATGAAAGCAAATAACTTTCATCTTAGCAGCATGTTCACCTAACCGCATCAGTTAGAAACAAAGCTCCAAAACTGTTTCAAAATCTATATGATCTAATGTAAATGAATGAGCCATCAGGTTATACTGAATGATATACAGGAGATTTATTCTATTTATTCAATGGTATAATTCAATATTTATTCAATTGTGTTACTGTAGCTGGATTGAAATCTTTTATATTGAAGTATTTAAACCACGAGGACACTGACTGAAAGATCAGAATACCAAGTAAAGATTCGCTGAGAGACGATCAAAATTACTTGCAAAATGAACAAAAGCAAAAAAAACAGCCATGTTTTAAAAGGTAAGATTTAAGTACAGTACAGAAATCGATATATTAAATTATCCAATACATGTAGGTAAAACCTATTCCTTATTTATTTCTATAACTATAAAAATAAAGATGCTCTTAAAGTGTTTTTTTTTTTCAGGAATTAATGCAAGCCTTTCTGTAGCATGCATGTTCATTTTGAAAAATATTTAAAATGACAGAACATTAACATTTCATGACTAAGATGCAGAGAAATTATTTAATTGAATTGTACTGATGTACAGTTTAGCAGCCCTTAAAAGATCAGAATCCATTGGTTTCTCCGATCTTAAATAATCCATCAGTTTGTTCAGCATATCTTTTTTGAGCACAAAAAAAGTTATCTTCCAATGTCAGTTCTCCAGACTAATGGTATTTTTCCCCTCTCTGGGGAAAATCTATACTGTCCAGGAACTGCACCTAATTCAAAATGGCATTTGCATTCATGGAATATGCCTCTGGGAAATGTAAGCAGATGAGCACATGCAGGGTGTTTATGGGAAAGTATAGATGTTTACAGGAAGGTACAAATGTAAACTACTGCAAGATTACAGATGGCGCTGGACAAACCAGAGTTGAATATCAATGGAGGATTTCCATATTGAATAAATGCTGCATGTAGTTATGCAAAAGAGTCATTTTCCTTACGACATGTTATGTAGGTACAAGCTATACAACTACAACAAAAACTCCTAAGAGTAAAGCCAAAAAATACCTTAACACACTGCTAGATGTGTGCAAGCTCATTGCAATTAAAACGTTCTAAAATAATGGTAGTTATTGTTGGTTAAAAGTAAATGTTCAGAAAAATGCCAAAATCATTCAGAACACAAGCACTGAAAGTCTGAACTTTTTCAGACAATTACTAAAGACGAGTGTGAAAAGGGGGACTGTTAGATTGATGGGATTTATTAACTTTGCCTTGACAGATTAAACTAATGAATAACTTATAGCTCATAACTGATACCTTACAGGTAAGATTATGTGATTTTGAATCATCTTAAAATGGCACACTCAATTTAATTTTACTATATGCGGACCTCTCCGTGTTTCCTCTTTTAAATTTGGTAGTACAAAATATTTCTGAAAAAGTACAATTTCCGGTGCCACAAAAGCTCATTAAACAGCTAACTAAAATATAAAAAATTGATGTAAGCAAACAGCAAACTCTTTTCAACACATTGCATAACTTTAAAGGTAAAGTGTACAGTTTATAGAATGAACACAAATCTGGAACAGACTTACTGTCATTTTAGCACTTGGGTGATCTGGTGAGTGAGCCACTGACTTGCTTGGCTGAAGGAACGACAGCCTGTCTGTGAAAATTAGGATAACTGAACCCTCCTTAAACAGAATGAGCCGATGAGCTGCTTTAATGGCAATAATGGGGAGGAGGTAGGGGTACAGTGCAGGAAAGGGTCACTTATGAGCCCTGTTTATACTCTGAAATGTTAAAGCACAGTGGTTCTCAACCTTTTTCAAACAATTCCCTGACGCCTTGGTTAACGCAAAAACCGCGCTCCTCCTTGTTGTATGGGCTAATAATTTGATTTAAGCTTTTTTCTAGATTTACTGTCATTTTCTAAATTTGTGAACCTTATGTAACATCAAGGAAAAACGTTAATATATAAACAGGAAAACAGATTGATAGGTATTATGTAAGAGTTCACCTCAAACATTCAGAGTGAGCTCTGACGCTGCATATTTGCCACGGTTTTTTAAATTCTCTCCTCCGTGGAAGAAAGAGGACAACGGAAGTTAGTTTTAATATAAAGGACTTATTCTTGATGATCGAGAGTGCAAAAAAACTAGTCTCCTGAAAACAGGTGGATGAAAATGGGACAAGGATCCACAGAGTTCGCTCGCCCTGTTTTGGGGTAGACAGGAAAGCATTTATGCCAAATATTCTCTAAAGTTAACTGATGGAAGATGTCTCAGGCAGTTGACAGGTTTAATTAATGGTCTTTACTATTAAATTACTGTGATTAGATCATACTTTCTGTTTATATTTCTATTTATGAATTGTTGTAAACAATTGCCACGTAATTGGAAAAATTCAGTATGTATTTTGAAATTGTTGTATATAAAAAGCTCTCATGCCCCCATTTGGATCCTTAGATGGCGTGAGAACCCCTGATATAGGTCTTGTCTTCTCTCCTAAATTTAGGTCATAGATCTACTTGAAGGCGGCGAAGCAACAACAAAAAATCAAAATGAAATGTAATACAAATGCCTTATATTCATACTCGGCGAGTACAAAGGTAGTCAGCTCTGGTTTAAGACGGCAAAATGAAACCCTTAACCAGGAATGTCAAAAGTCATGACTGGCCTTCTTTGGTCCTTTAAAAGGTGCAAGGCACTGGTATTTTAATTCTAGATCCAGATTTATTTATATCTGGGTATTTAATTCCAGATTTAACTCATCATCTGTTTCAGGGGTTTAAACAATTGCTTTACATTTAGAAATTGTTGTGACTCATAAAACCCAAACAAATATGGCTCTTTAGGACCAGGTTGGCCACCCATTTTCCAGTAAGAAAGCCACATAACAGACCCAAAACGTAAGGTTTTTTCCCCACTCATGGACCACTTTACTTCCAGTAATTTACTTGCTGGTTGAGTCATGCAGAATGCTCGGCTCACAAGTATGAAGAGTCAGAATTGCAAAAACAGGTAGAGAAATTACATCTGAGACCCATTAATGTCACGTTATCACATAAAACCGAATATACTGAAATAGGCGATTGTCTCTGAAAACAAGTAGAAGAAAAACTCACATTCCTCCAATAGTGACAGTAGAACAGGTGCGCTCTGGAAAACTTGGACCAGTGCCGGTGCCCAGGTCTGCGCCAGTGGTAGCTGCTCTGATGTAATCTACTGTGACATTGACCTAAAATTAAAGGAATAAAAATTGAGGGGAAAAAAAAATCAAATATTAAAAAAAGGACAGATGCAAGTCTAAGAGACTACAAGCTTTACTCAAATTGAGTCTGAGTCTGAGGTTTTAAAGTGCAAAGGTGACAGGTGAAGCTTTTCAAGGAGAGGAAACTGTGGGGAAACATTCTAATCTCAGACTTTATTTAATCCAGCATTCATCAATGTTTTCTTATGAAATGTACAATAGTCCTTTCATACCCTAGGACAGTTTGCCTTTGCATGATTTCAGTAGGATTCCTGGGTATCCCCAAAATACAAACCACCAGTGTACGCAAAGACAATCAAGACAAAAGGGCGAGATGCTGCTAAAAAACACAGTTTAAATCCAGAGCTTCATATTGGACTACATCTGTCTCTAAGTGAGTTTTTATCTATAGGCAAGTTTCCAAGGTCACTGGCAGTCAGTGTGAATCAAATCAGTCTAACGGTGGGTCTCCCTAGAGGAGATACGTCCACAAGAAGAATGCCACAACATGGAGATTGTTTATGACTTTGTACAGCAAGCACACTCAATGTCACCCTTGTTGCTCTCACCACCTCTCCCAATCTCAAAGGAATCTGGAGCAGAAAAGGAAAATGATCCTGTTTAATTTTAAAACTAGATGCTATTTACATTATTCATTAAAGGACTTGCCAGCCCCTACTATACAGCATATGAGGCCCAAAGCTTATCTGTAAAAATTAAATTAACAAGAAACTAGAAGTTGCAACCTGCAAAGGTCATTAGGAGAAAATCTTTTTTTCCCCTGCCAAATGTGAATTTACCCAGTGTAACTGTAATGTCCAATCTATCAAGGTTGCAACTAAAGTATAACCTAATCATCAATGACACTGAAAGCTGAACGTCAATTTTTTATGTCTCATTTTAGTAGATTTCAATCCAACACTACAATAAGCACTTCAGACCTAAATGATGAGATAATTTACATTTTGCCTTAATGGACATTCAATTTCATTTAGGAAAAATGCTGCATTCATAGCAAATATTTTAATGTGCCATGTACCTGTCAAAAAGATACCTTAAAAATGGATTGAGTCAAAAACTCATAAATTATATTCAAATTGTAGCTTTTAAAGAGTACTGAAGATTTTTTTTGTGCTTTCTCTGCTTTTATCTTAATCTTTTTTTTTCTTTAGTGAAGGAAAATAAGAGCATAAAGGCTGCAAAAAGGAGGCAGCCATTCTGCTCTCACTGCTTGTATGGCATTTCAGCAGCTCTGGAACCTAAAATTGTATTTGTCTGTTTCTTCAATTGCCTCGCAGGTGATGTTTGCACTATTGACAGAACATCATAAGAATTTACTACTTCCAAGCCACTCAAAGCAGTCTCTGATAAAGCTTCAGACATTAAAAGTATATCAAATGCTTCATGCTACACATTTGTAAGATGTCCTAATTAGGGCTGGGCGATATGGCCAAAAACATCACGATAATTTTCATATCAGTCGATATCGATAATTATCACGATAAATGTCAAATCATTATTTCTTTCAAGTTTAAAGGCAGATTTTTTCTCCTGAGTTAAAGTTGGAGAAACCAGACAGTTAATTGGTAAATTAAACAACTATTTTAACACAACAAACACTTGCCAAACAGCAGAAACATTCAACAAATCTGAGGTAGAGAGTATTCAAGTCTTTTTTATGTCAAAATATGCATGAGTAAAATTTACAAAACAAATATCTTAATAGAAAAATTAAAAACTGCAGTGTGATAAAACACAGATAGAAGTCTGCAACACGCATGTGCACTCGCGCAGTATTTTGTACGCATGCGCATATCATGCGCAAAGCATAAACATATATCGAACATTTATTGAACTTTGGTTAAAATTATATCGAGGACAATTATATCGCGATAATTATCGTTATCGAATTATCGCCCAGCACTAGTCCTAATGCAACTCAGTACAATTTTGAAGTTTATTCAGATGGTCATCTAGAGAGAAGAAAAAAACTCAAGGTCTACTGTGTCGCAAAAAAATTATTTTGAAGGCCTTTTAGAATCCAAACACAGACCTGGTCAACGAATGCATGAATCTCAAGACTACAATAAAGACAGATTATATAAACTGAATGTAAAACGGCACACAGTACATGGAATGAGGAATATTTTAAGCACCAGTCACAGAATGCATATTCTAATATCTCGCTGTCCAAGAACATCACAAAGGTAACTTTTAAGCGATCACAGCCATAGTTCAACATGTGTCGGGCTCTCCTTTCAGCATATACAAGTCTTAATCAACACCACTTTCTCATTTTAAAATGTTTTTTGTGCAACCACAGAGACTAGAACTGCCCCCTACAGTTTTGTGCCCCCCATTTTGTAAGTTACTAAAAAGGTACAAGCGCTACAAATAACAGAATCCATCATCTTTGCCTATATATTTTCTTGTTGATAACACTACATATTTTACTTGACAGTCTTTATAAATTCACAAATACTCTTATAAACATGACAATTTCAACCTCCTTCAGAGGGAGCACAGGAATGCCCTTACAATCTAAATAAAAAGTTTAAAGAAAAATCTGGTGTGTTATTAACATGTGATCATGTAATATTAAATTAAAAGGAAATAAATGACCTTCACTGTTTCAGATTGTAGATTAGGTAGTGCAGAAAATGAGATCATTTCCAAATTAGTATTCTGAAACACTCTATTTAAATAAAAAGGAAACTAATATTTTAAGAGGGCAAGCTCAAATGTCACACTCAGATACCCAGAAGACTAAAATTAATGCAGACAAAATAATTAGAAAAGAAACGTGATCTCACAGATATTAAGAACACTTGTTTTAATCTTCACTCAAAGGGGCTTTGAATAATTGCAGTAATACTACTGAATAACCATAGTAACTACACAGATTTACACAATGTACATACAGGATGGACATCTAAAGGAAAAGGGATTAAATGTTTGCCTTGTTAGGGAAAAACAGACTTGTGTACAACATAAAAATAGGGGTTTCTACCTTATGCTAAAGATGAATAACTGCCCTTCAAACATCACATACTACTGCTACTAACCTGAGGAAAATAAACCCATTATTTCCCAAGCAAAAAGACTGGTGGTATTAAATAGTTACATCATCCAATAACAAATTAGGATAAAATACCAGTCAAATGCACCACAAACTCCTAAGATTTAGTCAACAATGTTGACTATGTACAAATTTACACCTGTAGATTTTTCCCCCCAAAATTCAAATATTTGGCAAACAAATCCCTAAATAAGATGCCAATATATATATATACACACACACTGATATTCAGCATAAGTTCAAACAATTCTAGAAATAGACCAAATATTTTCACTCCATTGTGCCAAACCAGGTTACTATAGCATCAATTTAAAATGTTTCTTCAAATATTTGCTCAAGAGAAAATTAAGTCTTCATTGTGCAGAAAGAAAAACGGGATTCAAACAGGCTACTGTCCTTAAAATAAGAACCCATACTTTTACACTGTGTATTACAGTAGGCTACTGACTACTTTTAGATTTTGAACATTTCCCATGCACTTAATAGATGTAATTTCTTCTGTAACATATTGGCTAGACTGCTAGACTTCCAGCAAACAGACCAGCTGCCTGCACTGTTTACAATTAGTTTATAGTATACTGTTGGAAATTGTTTCCAAAACAGACAAATAATAAATTAACCAAGATGTTGAATCATCAGGTAAAAATTAGGTATTTTGGAGGATATTCAAGGTGACAATTCCACTACTAGTGGACAAGAGATAGTCATGAATTAGTACAGAGACACTGAGGGAAAACCATGCATTACACTACACTAGCACTACAGTTCCTGAAACCAGCAGGACAAGCAGCAACAATCAGGGGATTTCATAATTCAATATCTAAGCCCTATTTTAGTTCACAACAAGTCATCTTAATTTTGTCAGCCCTCCACTCCATCTTTTATTTCTCTCCATTATAGTTACAGTATCTCCCTGTTGCTGGTCTGAATGTATACTGATGATACCAAAACGTTTATCCGATGGCGACACCGATAAACCATACAGCCTACACACTGCACATGATTGCACACAGATCAGATCATAAAGTAACCAATCAACACCATTGTGTGACTAACAGGTGAAGATATTTCCAGAACAGATAGTGGGCGTAGTGATGAGGGATCATAAGAACAGTTTTAAATAAAGAGAACAGGCTTAAACAGAACTGAAAGGGATGCAAGAGAGGTAGATTCCACACTGAGAAGAGGAAAAAACCACAGACAAAACATTGCTTTCTCTCAAATAAGAGAAGGTCATTTAGTCCATCTAGCTTGTTTGTGGCTTCATCTAGCTGAAGACTAGAAGGCTTCTATAAGGAAACCAGGGTATCGGCTTCAACAATGTGGCTGGATTGCTGGCTCCAGACTTACAACCATCCTAATGCTAGTTGTTCTCCCCAGCACAGGCCCGGCTCTGTACACTACTTAAATGGATTGATTTGATATAAAAGGGGTAATTGTGTGCCTTCATGTTGACTTTTTTTCTGTTTTTTTAAGCAGCAAGGACACCTGCAGTAAACTCATGTAAGTAAACTGCCAGTCACAAGCACAAACCAAATGAGCTGGATTGCAAATCAAAGCAGGCAATTTGGTCAAATGTTCTCATGCTCTTGAACACAAAAAAACCTTCCCCTTTTGAAAGTGCAAATTTGTTCAAATATTCCAGTACAAAAACACTTTATAGGCATAAGTAATTCAGAAAATACGTAGTTACAAAAAAAACTTAGCACCCTGAATTGGGAAACTGTTAATTAAATATAATTTTGTTAAATTAATAATTGCTATGATGCATCATGTAACTAAACCTAGTTGAACAAGTAGCAAAGATGCTTGAGTGAATCCAATTTAGAAAACAAAGGGTGCTGAAAATGAGACGTGATGTATAAAAAACTACATTTTGGGGTAAACGTAAATATTAGGATATCCGGAAATACACCTGAGCTAACTGCGCACTTATGCAAAGGAACTCTTTCCAGTCAAAACCAGAAAAGGTTCAGATTTTAATTTTATAGGTAGACCATCTAAATTTCATGGTATGTCAATTTTATGATAAATTATTATAGCCGTCAAAAGTCTACCTTTTTTCCCCCCCCATGCATCTCCATCACAGGCCTGTGCTTTGGGACACAAATCAACAGACGGCACTACAGTCATGTATAAAAGGAGGCAGTTTTATAATTCAGGATTATCTGAATGTGCACTTTCCTGATAAGTGGATTAGTAAGATATTCCATTTGACTTTCGGAGGTTGGGAGACATTACAGAAGCCCTACTTATACAGTTAGCCAAATCTTCACTGGATTATGTCTGAGTGAACAGTATTTCAGCTGCAAAAGGGGAATAAACTTGGCTATAGAACTGCCTAATTACCCACCACAAGTAAACTTCCCACTTCAAATACTTCAATAGATGAATGTTTTGTAGATGCTAAACCCATGACTTGTAAAATCTTGAGTGTGAGTTGTTGTTTCTCCAAAATATATTTTGATTAAAAAAAAACTGCAGCAAACCTACTATGATGGCATTGTTTAAAAATGAAAGCCTCTGCCTAGTAACATGCACTGATTCAAACACAATACACACTGAGGAGACATCTAGCTACAGTGTTTGATGAACCAAGATGCAAACAAAATCCTTTTGCCGAAACCTAGTCTTTGAAGTTTCTGACAACTGTATGCACAGTTGTCACATGCACAGAATTTAACATGACAAAACGGAAGCATAAGCACACTAGTCTAAAGATTCAACAGATGGCAAAATAGCTGCAAATTATGTACAGCTTAAAAAAGTATTTTCTTCACCAGTGATACACACAGACAACTGTTATAAACTTTGTCACAAGGGCAAGATCCATAGCTGTCAAAGTACATTATTGTTAGAAGTATCAGCATTAGAAGCCAAGAGACTGACCTCAAATTCCAGGAAAGACGGTGTTTTGAATCTCACTTGGAATTTGAGAAAATTGTAACCACATTAAAAGTAATTATTTGGCAATTACTTTCAGGCTGTTAGTTCTCCACATTGAAAACAATTGTTAGAATATTTTTTCATTTTACAATATCATTTACATAACTGTAAAAATGATTAGCAGTTGTACAAAGACAATAGAGGAGTCTACCTCGACACTGAAAAATTATGCCTAAATAAACATCACTTCACCTCTTAAAGAATATAAAATGCAAAATGGTCTCCCAGATTTCCTGACTTTACAAGCACACATCTGCAGAATACTACCAATATCATGTAAAGCTCCTCTAAAGTTAGTTCTAAGTATTAGTGCTGAAAACCAAATAAATATTTAATTTCAGGCGACATTTTTTGTAACCCTCTACCATGTATGATATTTACATCCACAAGGATGACCCATATTATTGTGCAAAATACAGATCATGAATTTTAGTCATATAGTGCCTTTAAAAGCAATAACAATACTTAAGAATGCAATTTAATAAAACTATCAAGGGAATTCAAAGTCTTTTCAGTGGACAAAAATAATGTAATTTAATTTCCACATTGACCGCAACAATTGTTTTAAAATATTTTAATTTGTTTCTTTTGTAACTTAATTTCCACGTGTAATCAGTTAACTAGATATATATAACTATATTGAGGATATTTTCCAAATCGAATTCTAATGATTAATTATTCAATAGGGAAATATATACAGTGACAAGCAGTATAGACACAGAGACATAACGTATTCAAAACCAAGGACAGGAGGCACCCTTTTACTCAAAAGGCTGTTGGAGTCTGGAACAAGCTACCCAGCCATGGTTTTGAAGATGAAACCCTGGCTTCTTTCAAGAAATGACTGGATAAGATACTCAGATCAATTAAGTAGAACCTACTAAACAAGTATCTTGGGCTGAATGGCCTCATTTAGTTTTATATGGATTGAAATGTGGTTCTATTATGTTTTGATTTTAATTCCCAAAGAAGAAATAAAATGTAGACGTATGAAATAATTGTGACCTTGTGCTATTTTAAATGTACTTGGACTATAATACATAACTGAGTACTTAAACAAATCTAACCCAAACAGAGGTTTTATTTCTCCATAATCAATAACGCAGCTTTCACTGTATCATCTAGCACTTTACCACCCTGAAAAAGTAACAACTGGAAATAATTAAGTGCTTGGAGAAAGGAGAAAACTGAAACAGGGTAATGTAGGAATTCAACTGTCTTCTGTGCCTTAATGTTATAGATCAGCCTGAGTGACTCCAGTTTGTGAGAAATTATGAGACAAGTAACCATAAGTGTAACGCTCATATAACTGGCCTATTTGATTAACTGGCACCCCCATTCCCCATGGATGCCAGATAAGAGCTTTTACTGTAATGTCATGCAATCGTATAGAGCTTTTTATTCCCAAACACTTTAGACAAAGGAAGGGACTCACTTTATTCAATACCGAAAGACAGCACCCACCTGAGTGATGTATAGCAGCCCCTGTGCTCCAGCGGTTTACAACACTATTAAGGACATACAGACAAGGGGGTGCCATCATTAAAACAAGGTCCTGACTTCTGGGTTGTTAAAGATCTGGTGGCACTCAATAGAGACCAATAGGGATTATCCCTGGATAAGAATACATATGTTCGGCCTGGCATCCTATTTAATTAAATTCTACAGTTTATGCATTCTGGCCTACCCAAAATTTCAACCTGAACTGGGGGCAAATATTTTCCAACTTCTCTGTCCAATCTTGCAGTGGAGCTGCTAGCGTATAACTGTTAGTGCTGCACTTTAGCTATGAATGAACAATGTCACCAAAAAGCAAAGCACTTTGGGGTGTCTGGAGATGAAAAGCACTATATAAATTCAACTGCTAAAATCCCAAAACAATGTACTGGCACAGTTACAGTATATCAAGAATATACCCATTCTTGGGTATGAAACTGCTTAGATGCAGTATAACAGCTTGGCTAGGAGCACTACATAAGCCATGAAGATAGCTAACTGTGTAGTGAGGGATGACCAGGAAGACTATCAAGTGTTCATTAAGGTAAAGGAAGGATTAAACGGCCTGTATGCAATCAGGGACATGAAACTGAGATGCCATCATCACAATATCCTTCTGAAAGGATTGCGTCTTAAATTCAACACCTTTTCCTTTGGCTCGGATACCACCCAGAAAAGCATTCAGAGACTTCGAAACCCAAAGAAGGCTCCAGAGCTGAAACGCAGTTTCTCTTTACTAGCCCATTGGGTAGTTAACTATATGGTCCCAAGGATCTCACTCGGGCATGTACTGAAAGAAGCCAGGGTTTCAGCTTGATCCATACTCCCACTCACCTTTGCATAAAGAAGTGACTACCGCTCTCCGATTTCACTTCTCTCCCGTATCATTTCTACTTGTGACTTTCGGTATAAAAAGTGAAACATGAAAGTCCACTGGAAGTGGAAACTTCCAAAACTTTTATTAGGTCATCACTGAACATTTTTTTAGTTTTGAACTGCAAGGACTGTTATTTAAACATGTCAGCATAGGACACTCCTCTAAGCCCCAAAATGTATATGATGGTTCTTCCCTGAACTGATTCCAAGGGCTGCAATAATTTTGTATAATGTGGTGACTGAACATTAGCACAATATTGTTAATGAAGCCTCAATAGTGCACTGTACAATTTAAGCAATATCCCTCAATTTCAAATTTTTGCCTCCAACTATAACTCCTAATATATGCCTTTTTATTGCTTCTCCACATTGTTGAGAATATGTAAATGGTATATTAACATAAATAACTTTCTGAAGCAGCTTCTTCAGGCTCAGCATTTCTCATTTTGTTTTTGATATCTGCATATAACTGTCTGTTGTTAAAAGTCATCTCTCAAGCATTTGCCCATTTTGAATTTCCTGGGCTGCTTCTATAGTGTTTGCAAATCCTTCCATTTTGATATAATCTCCAAACTAGACTATTCCTACTAACTACACTAAAATCTAGATCAGAGGAACTCAGTCAGATCGGCACATTGGGTTGGGTACAAAAGTTTTTTTTTTAACGCCATCCATCATGGCAGATCTGTTCTTCTGTTTAGTAGGCATGCTTGTCCTTGATATTTCCATTCCCAACAATAACAAACTGGATTATACACCTATTTATAAAATAAATTTAACCTAAACCCCGCAGAGCAACATTTCACAAAAAGCACATCATTTCAGTTTTTTTATGTTTAATAATTTTAGACAAATATACCTCACATTGTCCCTGGTGAAGTTCCAGAAGAAAAGGCAAGCAAAACACATTTAGTGATTAATGATCAGTTTATTTTTTCTCTAGAACTCAAGAGTGAAGAAAAATGGCATTGCAGTCCAGGGAGGATTCACTCTATAGGAAGAGGTTCTAATGTTCTTTAGTCTTTAAAAAGGCATGCTACAATCATCTTTTATAGTGTATATTACGTAAATACAGCCTATATTACGTAAAGAAAATGGATCAAGTACAGTACACTTTAAAGTACCCCACACTGTGTTTTCAATCACACATTGGAATGACAAAAATGCAGTCAAACTTGAAAATAATACGTGCAAAAAAATTTGAGGCTTGATCCAGTTACACAGTTTAGCATTTTTCACTATCCAAATGCACCATAAGTGGGATTAATAACCTTACATTTCAATAGAGCATCTTGCACTTAAACAATCAAAGAATTTCACAGGTAAAGGTTATTAGTTAGCCTCCACATATATTACTCCTTTTCTGAAACTGATAAGTGTGAAGCACTGATTAAAATGGATATTGAAGATGCTCAAAACTATTTAAATATGTATAAGGGGTCATTAAATTAACCTTTAGGGAGAGAGAATCTCAAGAGGAATCCTTAAATCAATATTTTTAAAAAAGGTGCATGCCTTTGAGCTGAAGGTCAACAATAGTCAAAGGTAGGGCAATTTCTGACCAAGTTGTCCCTAGGGATGAGCAAGTCACAACCAGCTAAGGCAAGCATCTGTTATTCAGGGTGAACCCAAAAGTTCACCATCATCTGAGTACAGGCTACAGCACTGGCCAGATACGTCTAGATTTCTTCAAGTGGACACCTCTGTTGCCACGATTACCATAAAAGCCATAGTATGGATTGGAGGATTGATCATTCTATTGCAATGCCCTGTAGAAAGAATAGCAAACCTTGACAGGTCCATAAAAGCATATTCAGGGCAGTGTGCATATAGTCGTCCTACCCTCTGTACTGGTTGATGCAAAACTGAAGTACAGAATAAAATGGTATTCCTAAGCTTAAAAATATTACACCTTGTACAGTACTCAAGAGTGTTCTGTTGGAAGGTAAAACTCTTATCAAAAAGCTTTAAAAGCTAATAAGCACCCCCATGGCAAATTTAAAAATCTGAATAATTCTGTATAACTTTCATAAGTCTTTATATTCTCTGTCACAGCTGAAAAGGGTTATAAATCACCATCTCAACATGATGTTACTGTACCATGTTGTCTGAATAATACAAACTTGTTCACAAAAGATTTCCACAAGGATTGACGCTACTCCTGCCACCGAGTAGGAACTTTGACTGCCATACTGACCCTTGCCATTTTTGAATGGAAAATCCTGGAAAAACTGAAGCCTTCAAAAAAGCTCATTTAAAATGTTCCATTTTCACCAAACAGTGAGACAATACGAAAGTCCCAGAACAAGCAAAGAAAAATGTCAAAAGGCTGAACTCAAAACCTCACTACATTTCTACCTGGTGTCCTTTTCTTATCTTTAACTGGTACAGACATGCTTAAAACCACAGATCCATAAAATGATAAATACCCCCTCAAAGAACCGAACTTTATTTCAGTCTCTTGTAAAAATCCTCTTATTTTTTTTGTAATGGTACACTTTAAACTTTATTAAGTGACAATACCCTTTTACTTTACCGTTTATTATGACTGATGAATTAAAATTACAAATCAAACATTTTCATTACCAACACTGTGGCATGTTAAGTGCCTTACTTTAATATAAATTGACTACAATAGAATCGTTCAGAATAGCAGATAGAATGTTTTCACAATTTTCACATTGTTTCATCAAAAACATTTCCAAGCGTCCAAATTAGGAAACCATTTACATAATTAAGTACTTTAAAATTAGCATGGTTAATATTATTTTTTTTCATTACAGTGTCACTGTGGGCATGCAAATGACAATTAAGAATTCTAAGGTGTCTTATTCTCTTCAGTATCAGAAAAATAAAATCCAGAACTGATTTTCTAAGATTATACTACTTTTTGACAAATGATGACATTTTCTGTTGGCACAAGAGATTTTTAAATGTAATTTCATCAAATGACTTATCACCCTGTAGTCCATCAGAATGATCTAAATTCACAAATATCAAAGGTCCTGTATGTTAAGTTAAATAAGGAGCTCAAATCAATGTTACCTATGAGTTCCACTGTACTCAATGCAACTAACATTACTTGATAAATGATGTAAACAAGAATTGTCAGCTCATATAATTTCTCCAGGAGTATTTAAAAGATACAGGAAGGAAAAATTAGCCTTTACCTTTTTCCCAATGAGCTTCTTCCTCAAGAACTCTCTGGCCTCAAACATGTATGGAATATCATAAAGGGGACGGAATCTCTTGTCTTTGTCCTTGTTCTTTTCCTAAGGTGGAAAAAAAGAGAAAACAGTCAAGACCGCAAACTCTAAAACACATCCATATCATTGCTACTTTTAAAACCTTCGATTCCTTAACATGCACATGTAGCTGTCAAATTTCTATCCTAATAGTGCTGTCCTTATTTTAGAGAGCTCCATCTCTAAACTTTTCTGCTTTTTCAATCTCATTACAAAATTTTCCCCTTGAGTGCACCAGCATTAGGACTGTCAATAAACAATGTGAGTAGTCATCTGTGTAAGGTGAGTTTATCTTGGAAACCCCATTCTTTCAAAGCTTTGAATCATACTGCCTTTTACCACACTAACAAGTACATTTTAATATATAAGCACCCTTCTTAAAACTCATCTCAGACGATACTGATGAACCTCAATAATAGGACAGTACAATATTTATTGATATGTATGTCTTTAACCCCCCTTGGTTGGAGGGACAGGAAACTGGCCTCATGAACAAGGAAACTGATACTTCTCCGATAATGCAGAAGGCTGTTGCACTGATAGTGATGACTGGGATATTGAAAGCATGTTATCATCACAAATAAGTCTAAAGGTCAATTTATACTTTAAAGCTGGTAATTGTCTATGATTAGGATTTGTCCGTCTTTCTCCCAGATCTCTTTTATAAACTCCACAGCATATTCACATGGTGTTTTAAAGGTCTACAACCATTTTAAAAGCTCGCTTTTAACAATTTAGAAGAAATAAAATGTACAATTTGACACTAATAGAACCTAGAAGTCTGAGACATTGACCTACATTTCGAAAAAGACAAAGGGACTTTTTTTCTCATATAAAAACATTTTCCATTCCCATTTTTACTATTGCCTAAGAATTCTATACATTAAACTGTATAGTTTTGGACATCTGCAAGAATGCCGAAGGAGCCGACAAAGGGAACATCCAGAAGAAATGAACTATTATTTTCAAGCTGCAACATATGTAGATCTTGTGACTAAAAGAAAATCCAACATTCAATAATTAAAGCATTAAGTCAATATACAATACTAAACCCTCTTCAAAATATGACGCGTGTCAATGTGTGTCAAGAAACAAACAATTCATACATTTGTATTCTAAAGGAGGATTTTATTTTGAAAGCTCATTTGTTTCAGGTTCATTTGCTCAACTCACTGTAAAGGGCAGATCAATTTTAGACAAACCCTACATGCAGAACAATGAGGCATATGAATGGGCAGAAATAAGCCCTGCTCTTTAGAACTCTAAAATGTCTTTCAATACAAGTTACTACAGTACAAAAAATGATCATTTCAATAGGAATCAAATTAATAGCTCTGAAAAATGTATTCCACATAAAAAGGCGGCGTCCCGCATGCAGAATGTAGGCATATTGAGAGTTACCTTTTCTTTCTGCACTATGAAAAGAGCAATTTTTAATAATCTATTTAATTAAGTGGTTGAAATATATCTAGGCTTTACAAGACAATAAACATGAGTTAGTCATAAATCTTACAGTGCAGCACTCAAAAATGCTCTTGTCCAACATCCCTTTTTCTTTTCAGTTTTTGAGGACTACCACTGCTGAACCAGTCTTTTATCGCACAATGCAGTTACTGCAGGAAATCGTTTCACAATGACCCACTGACAAAACAATGCCAAGCTATTACATGTGCAGTTTGACAATTCGGATTCAAACACAGAAACCCTCGTTTTGTGTTTACTGCCAATTGGCAAAATGCTTCTCTAATGTCCTGCCCTTTTCATTACTGCCAAAAGTTCAAATGTTAAAGAGCACGAAAGCCAATTAATTTTAAATTGAACCTTTTTTGGCTTGCATTAGTATTGCTTCCAAACTTTAATGACCTTAATGTAGGCATGAAATGGAATCAAACCTGGTAAAAACAAGGCGAGGTTAAGATGCATTATCCAAATTATGTCTGCAATCTAGGAAACAAGCAAACAAGTAAAATAATTATGCTTTCTACAGGTCACTGAGGAGTGTGGTCTGCAGGATGATCAGCCTTCTGGACAGATGTCCCATGGGGAATTAATGTGTAAATGCAGTTAACTTGTTGTGCACCTTGAGTGCTATACCCCTGAGCTTAACATGCAGTTTCCTAAACTCTGTTGTAACATACACTTAAAGTTGCTGGAATCAGGTTGACACATCCGATAGAATGGTTAGACGCACACCATGAGCCAACAAACTTCCAGACCGCAGAGGGAGGCATAACTGGGTGATGGACAAGGCTACCGGGAAGCAGATGCTGCACACAGGCAGCAACACCAGAGCTTGTGGCGTTCCCACCACTTCCAGGCTTCAACACTAGAGAGGAATAAATAAGGAGACACAGTAGGACACTTTACAATTGTACCACTCTGCTTACAAAACACACTGGCTCTCAAAAACTATTTTTACTCCACAAATTACCCCCAACTCTCTTGACAAACTCCCAAACACAGGCCACAGACTCCTTGTTATGGCATACCCAATGACACAATCAGGCCTTGCTAATTAAACATGAAATCACAGGAGGTCCTGAACATTGCTAAAACAAAGAAAAAATGGTTCACTTATACTCCTGGATCAGGATCCTAAAGGTAACAAGACAAAACTCCAAATACACTGGTACTATAATCAGAGTATTTTTAATCAGGGATTTGCATTTATGTAAAGTGTCATTTGTGTGGTGGTTGATGCCAGTCTTGCTCATCCTCCTTTACCCTAATGCTCGGTATGGTGGCAGTGACCGATGGACACTTCAATAACAGTGGGATCTCAGATTCAGGAGAGTCCATTGTATGAAAGCCCGTTTTCTTCGTAATGTTCCTTGACTGTCTCAGTGACTATCGTCACAGGAGATTTCAAAAAGAAGTGAAACCTTCACAGACTGCATAAAACTACCCAAGACCCAATAACCAAAAAACGACCATATTGTGCTTCAGGCGCTGCTGAGAAAAAAATCAGAATAGCCAAGTGGAAGATGAAAAGGTATTTATTCTGAAATAAAAAATTATGTAAAGACTTTTTGTCTTTACTACAACAGTTAGAACTGTAAATGCAGGAAGTTTGAGATAAAAAGGTTTAATAACAACACAGACAATAAATGTGCCAAGTAAATATTTCACAGAGGTTTTTACTATGGAAGACGTTAATAATGGACCTCATGTTATAGAAAAAGCTTCTTTTGTATTGCATAATTTTAATAGCTGACATTAAGGTTCAGCAGGGGCAAGGGCAGCTAAAACTCAAATTAAGTCCTAATGGTATTTTTCCAGTCATACTCAAGGAAATGAGTAATGCTGTTCATAGTCGCATAGCTAGTATATTTCAACTAAGACATTTATAAAGGGAGACAGAACAAGGAAGCTATAGACCAAATAGTTTTACTAGTAATGTTTTGGAAATGATACTGCTAAACTAGAAGAATACTAAGAAAACAAAAAGGCAGAAAAATAAATTTAATGAAAGGTAAGATCTTGTGTAAGTAACTTGCTCTGAATGAGCAACAAGGACAGCAGATAAAACCACAGTACACGTTATACATTTAAACTTCCAACAAGCCTTAAATAAAGTTCTTTATAAAAGGCTGATTCTCAGATTAAGAAACAATGGAATGCAAGGTAATGTATATACATGATAAATGGTGTCCTCCAGATTGAAAGGATATAGCAGTGGTGTGCCACAGACATCCGTTTTGGGCCTCTTGCCGGTCTATCCAGCAATTTAGAGCTGACAATTTAAATTAAAAATAATGGAAAAAACACATTCAAAAAATAATATTGAAATAATTTGTGACAAGCAATACGCTTATAAAAAGTGTCGGGTGATCTGCAACATGCTTCCCTGCCGGGTGGCTGAAAACAAAACTCTGCACTTTCAATACATGGTGTGATTAAAATTTAGTTTCAGTTAGCTATTCAACTACCAAACAAGGAAGATCTCTCAATTGTCTGTGGTTAAATAAGAACAAAGGTTACAGCTCAACATTTATCCTTTGCCCTTAAGATAAAATAGTCTCTGCAAATTTGGGGGAGACTATACAATTTCAGAAACAAAGACATGGGGAAAAAATGTAATTAACTACAAAAGATTCCATGCAATATGTAAATTTGCGCATATGTTTATTTATACATTTACTAACATAACTTAATACAAATGAGAAAGGTGCCAGAACTAAACATTTTAAGTGCACTATTATTCCAGAAACAAGAGTTTTTCTCTAAAACAATATTATCATTAAGTAGTAGCCTTTGTCAAAGGTGATGTAGAAGGAGTACATTTATTCAATAAAACCTGTATTCATGTAATTTCTGGTATTGGTGTAGCAGTACAGGAAGCTCGTTAAAGGCTAATACTACAAAGTCTTGCTGGAGTGTGTTAGCCATTCATAGTCAATCATCTGCAGAGGGTATTTATAGTCATTAACACCTGCAGCTGGTGGTCTACTCAAAAGAACAAAGCATCCAGTAAACAGCAACCGAATCACTGAAACGACTTGCCTTTGTCAGCCACACTGTGCCACATCACGGGCTGAGAGGTCAACAGGTGAGAGTGATTGAGTTGAATTCATGGCAGTTCTTGGAGGTGTGAACTGCAGATCTCATCTTGATGAATGGGGGTTACATGGAGGTGAATGCAAACTTCGCTCATTACTGAACAGTATTTAATACCCTTTCAAACCTGTTCTGTGATTTTAAAACAATCACGCAAATACCTTCAGCTTGGAATAAGCAAATAATTACAAAGTTTACATTTAAATGCAAGTGCACGTGCAACTGACCTCTGACCCAAGCCCAAAAGACACTATCTACTATCAAACACAAATAGAAGTCTAAGGTCTCTGAGACAAGTGAAATCCATACGACTAATCCCCTAGAAAGATCAAATGTTTTTTTAGGAAAAGATATTGAAACAAATTTAGGGGTTAAAAGCACTGTTTTGTTTTGGATGCAATTGATAATATTTAAAATAAATGGATAAAAAGTATTCTACAACATGCTGTTTTTGTTTTGTTCTTCAGAGTTTAGGCTGTCATATCAAAGTACCATAGCCTTATTTCAGTTTCTCTTTAGTGCATTGGTAACTCCTTCAATGGAGTCACATAAATCACAGAAACTGGCAAAAGCACTCTAATGAGAAAGACTGCAAGACTGAGTCACACTCCATATCACCCACACAATCGTAGTTTTCAAATCTCCCCAAAGCTGAACGCCTAAGAATGTCACAGAAATTAGGAATAACAAATGTAGTACCCTATGAAGAGAAAGTATGAAATGTTGTTGGCAGAGGACGTTCCATTTACATTCCAACTATAAATATCCATGGCAATTTTTTTCTGCAGAGGAGCGTGCACGAGGACGAGGATGATTCTATGTTACTCACTGTGGGGTCACTGCTTGTACCGCCGTTTTTGTGAAAAATATAATGTGAACAGAAATGCATTTAACAGGATAAACTGGAGATGGTTGTTAAAGCGAAGTGATGGGAGGTAACTCAATCCAGTAACAGAACTACCAATATCACTGTGAAAATTGTATTTCAATGGAAACATTAGGCACACCAAATGTAGAACTACCAATGCCATATAAAATTGGTATCACTCATTCAATTATCCTTAAATCTCAAAATAATAAAAAGATGCATCTTGCATATTGCCAAGAAGGCTTTACATATAAACAATAAGCTAATAAAAGACCCTTTCTGACAGAATATACGACAAAGGTTTCTGCTTTTAAGTCAGGCTGGTTTTCCACACAATCACAACAACTTACTTTGCTGTAGTGTGATTGGGGGGGAAAAATATAAACCTCACACCAAAACCAATCATTTCTTTGTATTGAGTCAAGTGCCTGTAAATACATAGAATTTGCTGATTCTGCAAAAGAGAGAGGTCAACTATTTTATTTTTAGCTTTCTGCCTAAAATGGGTTTCACAATATCAGTAATGCAAGCAGAGTGTTGATTTGCTTTAGAAACTAAAAATCCTGTTAATGAAGAGAACAATCTAAAATCATTGTGTGGCTCCTGAACTCTCAACCACTGTAAAAAGGGTTGTCGTTAAGCAACCTCGTTATCTGCTGGTGATTAATGGCACTAGGCTAAATGTGACATTGAAGCAGTGAGTGGAGAGCTTTCCTTTAAAATCAGATTGTGGTGTACTGCCGCCAGCAACTACTGTATCATAGACTTTAGAGCCCAGCAGTTAAACTAGACAGTACTGTAGAAGCTGTTGCTTACATTAAACGGCTAGTTACTAGGCTAATGTTTATTTGACAAAGTAACAGGATGGGTTTTGGTAAATAGTTTCTGAAAATATTCTGCATTGAAAATGTCAGTACAGAATTGTGAGTCCCTGCTCATAATGCAGCAGGCAGGTTTGATACTCATACAGGGAGATATTGGGTTAGATGGGTCAAACAGCCATCTCTCATTTTCTTATGTAACATTTGTTTCATGAACTCATGTAAAAAAATAATTCCACACTTTGGACAATTCATGATAATGATTCACTACAGTAAAAAAAATCAAAAGGATGTTTCAAAGTAGTTTTGTCTGCCCTCAGAGCCAAGAAAAGCTGGGCCTGGTCAGTGCTGGCAGGCAGACAACCAAGGAAAACCAGCATGCTGTAAGCGGTGTTGCCCAGTATGGTGACAGGGGCCGCTGTGCCACAGGTGGTGTTCTCCTTCCGATAAGATGTTAAATCAAGGTCCTGACTACTTGGACATTAAAAACCCCCAAGGCAGTGTCCACGAGGGAGCATCCTAGACAAATTCCACTATTTGAGCAATACGTCCTGCTTAATATTCCCTGTAAATTCCCCTTGTGAGGCTATTTTGTCTCCCTTCCCCACTGATCTGCGCGCAGCTCTCGTATACCAGTACTCCACCAAACAGCAACCCACCCTTGAGGGTGATGGACAAGGTTGGCTCCTGTATTCTACCCAGCTTCTGTCAAGAAATGTCTGGATGAGACCCTTTGATCATTTGGCTAATAACTACCAAACTGACTGGTATGTTCAAATATGGCCCCCTCTTGTATGCATCTTACAAGAATTCTTAACTGACAGACTAAAACACAAACAACCAAAGAAAAACAGAAGGACAACTAATTAAAACGCAAGCTCTTCAGATAAACCGACTATTTAAAACAAATCACAGGAAGGTAACATTTCCATTAAATTACTCAAATCTGACACACTGTTAGGGCCATGTTGTAGATTAAAATTTATGATCTCACTAGTTATCACAATGACCTGCTTTCAGTCAGCTGTTCAATGTTTTCAAAGTAGCACAATAGCACAGCACAACATGCTTGCCTTGCCTTGTTTCAATCAGTACATTTTAAACCTTCAAACTGATGTGTACTGTGCTGCAGCAGCAACGTGAAACAAAGATTTAAAACAGCAGCAGTATAATCATCAATATTGTTAATTGACTAACCACAGTTTATAGAAGCGAAGCACTTAAATGATATATTCTGACTTCACCTTTCTTCCAGGGAATGTATCCAGCAATATAAATCAGTGGATGGTTCACAGGCAATCAAACTGACATACTCGAGCACATTCCTATGTGTTGTATTTTACCAAGAGCAATGTCTTGCACACTGAAATCTATCAAGGAAAAATGTTGAGTATTTTCATTTGCTTCTTTTGCACACAGACATTTGTCTATTTTGGCAAAGGTTTATCCCCCCCCCCCCCACAGTTGTCAAACAAAAATGAGTGAAAGGAATGATACAAACTTCACATAACACAAGCTACTTGGAATTATAAGAAATTACCATTTATACAAGAGGAACATGTCAGGTGAAGTAATTAATTAAAGCAGCTGTGACAAAATGAAAGACTACATATTTATCCTGATCAACACCAGCTCTAAATAAGAAAAATAAATTGTGACAGGAGTGACCTTTATTTTTGCACTATTGAAAAGCTGGATTTTTAATAATGCATCCACTGAAAAACTAACTTTTGCCCTGCTTACTGTGCATTTAATGGATGCATCTGAGATACAATCATCCTTAATATAAAACCCCCAAATTTAAAAAAGTGAAGAACATAGGCAATTTGTTTAGCATAGAACTAATTAGCCTGTTCAACTTTTACAAAGCTATTAATTTACACTATACCAAAATTAACTAGCTCTAGATAAAGGCTAGACGTTTGTATTCATAATTAATCAAAAGAAAATGCTGCAGAAATTATAGAAACCAGCACTTCACTGAATTTTATACACACACTTGAATAGATACAATAAAATGACTTACTTTAATGAGCTTGACTCATTAAACTGCAAGAAGCTTAGTGAGTTTAGAAGTAAACATTCAAAAGACTACAAGCTCCCATCAATTTATTTTAAAAACTGACTATAGCTGATGGCAAATTAAAAATACCCATTGACTATTATAAAAACAAACCATTACCCTTGTAGATTTTAAAACTAATTTCAATTTTAGCATTTCAAACTGAGCTAGGTTAAAAAAATACATGGCAAGTAAAAATATTTAGAAATGATAGGGACAGTTACAATAGTGGAAATTTAGGAACATTTTCTAAATACAGTTACAATCACTCTTCTAATTTTCCTGCCTTAAAATTGCATCCTTAATGAGCTAGCAAAATAATGTTAGCATTTAAAGCAATCATGAGCAAAGCACGATAGCCTGAGAGAAACTGTTGCATAGTTACTGATATTTTAATGGTTATTTGAAGCATTTTTAATGACTCACAATCCAAAAGGCATACACGCCATGGTGGAGCGAAGACTCGACAAAGCCATCTTTTTTCCTAGCAATGCCAGGAGCTCTGTTCGAATAAGTAAAATTGCACATGTTCAGGACGAGAGGAAAAAAAGCAGGACAGAAAGATGTGCATCGATAACTGCAGCATGCTGTCCCCAACAGCCACATTAACCCAATCCAAAAAGGACTTCCAAAAATAAGACGCCCTTTAAGAATGTACAATATGAAAGTTTAACCATTTCAATATTCCTATCTGCAACTCTTGGGTGAGAGGCACCTTCGTAATGTTAATAAAAGGTTTTATACTTAGGTTGTGGTTGTTTTTATTTTTTCCACGAATGCTAATTAACTTGGCATCCAGTGATCCCTCACAAGAGAAATACTGTACCACATTCAGGGTTCAGTAGCTCCGCAGCATCAGGTGATTGGATTCATTAGGCAGGAAATGCTAATAGAGGGGGAACCAAACACTCCTGGAGGAATAACATTAGAAACTGAATAAGATATTATAAGGAGGTACCGCAACACATGGCAGAGGCTAAAGACTTACAATTACACAACAACTGAAGAAAAGGCTGTAATCACTGGGATATACCTGAAGCATACTACATTGATGTTTGCAGATTACTCCCCAATCCTGCAAGAGATGAGTCACGAAAACGCTCAGTGACCCCCTCACAGGGTCAGTACACTGATGCAGGGTTACACATGAATTTTACACCAGGAGGCACAGAATTAGATCACACTGAACAAGAGACGTACAACAGAAACCAAGCAAAGAATTTTCCAGTTAAGATTTTGGTTACATAAATCACCAGATATAGCCAGACAAAAGACCAGATATAGCCTTCACATGATTATTAGGAACCAACATGGGACAGTGATGCCACAATATAAAGCTTTTGCCATAACTGAAGTATATCTAACAATTTAGTTATTAAACCAGTTATTAAAATGCAAATAGCATGTGAAAATTAAAAAGGCTATTATCCATTTTTCCCCCCTCTTTTGCAACTTAACCGCAAAGGCAGGTTTGCTAATGATGTCACATTGCACTGCAGCAAGTGCTATTGGCCCATGCCCTGTCAATCACGGGGAGCTTCTGTCCCCAGCAGGGTAAAATTGTTCATATCTAATAAGTCCCCTGTGCTCTGAAAAGGCTGAAGGAGATAGAAGAATTAGAGAGGTTAGGCAGCAGCTGTCAAAGTTAATTTCTGTATTGGTCAACGCATCTGGCTTGGAAAGTTTCCAAGACCTAAAGCTAGAGACAGGATTTTTAAAGGCAGCAAACCATTCCCCCTTCATTTTTTTTTTTTTTTTTTTTTACAAGAGGAAAATGAAAATGTATATATGACATCTGCAAAATGTTGTTTTTTGAGTTACGTCTATACCAGGCATTATGACTCACAAATCACAGAAAAAGATTTACATCACAGGTAGGGTCAGACTTGCTTGCCTCAAGAGCCCGCTGGACTGCAGACTGGTGTTGCAGCAGACAACCAGATGAGTTCCATTAGCTTTCAGCTCAAGTAAAGTCACTCCGGGTGAAAACAAGAGATTGTTTTTCTTTTTTTTATATACTACAGTCGCCTTAAATCTTTAAACAGAAATTTACCAAGAAAAGTGGCAGTAGTGCCATTTAACTTTAAACTACTTAAGCCTTGTGTACTTAGGGGCTGCAGAGCTACAACAAAGTGACTCTGAAGAACCAATAGGAAAACTATGACCAAATTAGCAAATGTTTCTCACTCACCCCAATGTCGTTGTAAACCCATACACTTGAATAGGCAGGCAATCGCCAATATGCATTTCACTAGGTAAGCTTATCTACTGTTTATCCCAGTAGGAAAATGCCGCCCTTAGAGAGAAGCACAAGCAGCTGTTTGAAATCCTGTGAAAAACAGGAGATTTCTTTTGAGAATACATGGATAGAATCTTTTTACTTACACAAAGGTCACCTTGAAATTAAAGCCTGAAGATCAGCTCCTTTGAGATCCACATTTGCCAAGATACAGCATTGGACTGACAAGGAAAATGTTAAAAGCCTATGAAATGGCACATGCAATAGATAACCATCTTATTAAATATTTTAAAACCATTTTAATTTAATAAATTCACCATACCGTCTAGATGAAAAATACATAAAAAGGATTCCTCATCTTTGAAAGTTGCATTATGAATAAAAATACTTTACAGATGAATTAAAGCCATGACCTAAAGTGTCAATCAAGCAATATATTTTAGTTTGCCCTTAAAGTGACACTTGTGATTACTGAATTAGGCCTTGTTGTCCACATTGAGCATTTTGAGCCCTTTCATTAGTTACTCTGAAAATCATGAGTGACAAACTTTGGAAGGGATACACTATCCTACCATTAAAGAACAACCTGAGACATTCATAACCCATTTGTACTCCAAGACAAATTTCAGGAAGAAAATTACAAAGGCAGGTATCTAATCCGAGGTCAAAGTTCCTAACTTACAAGCAAAGTTCGGATTTCTTTCATCTGTTACAAAACTGAGAAAATACCTTTCTTATTACAGAGCCTTTAAAGCAGTAAATTGGACTTACCAGGTAATCACCTTTTGTAAAGCAATTACACACTTTTCACTTGAACCTTCCTATTTAATTTGATAGCCTTAAGTAAGAATTACTGTAAAAAATCACTACAGACAAATTTCATTTGAGAATTCAGCCTGGCATTGCTTCAGCTCATTAAAATCATGGAGGGACTGAATCATGGTCTTTAACAACTTAGTTCAAATAAGACTGCTTTAAATCTCAAGTTAGATGCCTTAAAACAAAGAAACGTATACAAGGGAATAACTAGCACACTAATGTATCCTTTTAGATGCCAAAGCTTCTAGAGACAGTTACATAACTACTTATGTATACACACTGATTCACCCCTGTCGCCTCTATTCCAGTTTCTCCTGCAAGAGAAAGCTTGAACAGCAATGTATAAAAATACTCCACAGACAGCAGCAAAGCTCCCAGTGGGCAGGAAAAGAGCCAAAACACTGAGTTTTTTAAGGCCACGTGGTCACTGCAAGAAGGGCACAGAAAGGCAAACACACTTGTCCATACAGCATTATTTTTAAATACGTTTCATAGTCGCCTCTCAAAAATAGATGGCAATTACATATTCAATCATTGAATATGTAATTACTACATTACATCTTGTCCAAGCTTTACTCAAGCCTCATTCATGGTGGATTCTTACAAAATTGTGCTCAGACACAGGAAAGTGCATAATGAATTCACCCTCAGACAGTCAAACTCTTGTTTCCTCATGTCAACTCAGGCTGATGTCCCAAAGCAGCACCAAACACATTAACAGACTCCATAGCTTTTAGTCATGGCTTGAGGCCAGCCAGCAGCTCCATTCTGAAACAAGGTTAACATAAGGAAAGCTTTTCTCTTAAACATTCTAAAAAAGCTATACTTTGGAATCCAACTAATACCTAAAACGTCTAAATGGAATTGATTAAGCGGATATGCAGATTTGGCTGCCTGACCCGTGTTTTCCTGCTTAATGGAATAACTCAATTTTTTCACCTTTCAGTCAGATGTAATTAAATTTGAACTCCTTTTATTAAATATTTAATTTTAAATTCAAGTATACAGTTGAGCATAACGTCTTGGATAGGATTCTTCATAAATTGGCCTAACCTCATTTTATGCAACTTAAATTCACTGCCATTATTACAAAATAAGCTATAGGACGCAGGCTGACAAAAAGTTTTCAGATAGTTTCAGACAGTTCAGATAGTTTTCTAAGCAAATGACTTGCAGTCCATGAGAAAGCAGAACCTCATACAGTCATAAGAACTACAACAATCTTAACTGTCTGATGGAAAAACAGCATTTTTCTTATACATTTAATACTGTAAAACAAGGACGTGGTTTGAAGGTGCACAAGGACAGAAATGAATATTTCATTTCATTTTTAAATCTCAGTTAAGGGACACTGGAATATAGCAAAGCTAACAAAACTGCTTGGATGAATAAACAGGTTCAGACAGAAATAGGAATAATCTACCTTGGTGAATAACTTATTTAAACTGCTAGAAAAACACAATCCTAACTATATTAAGGGAACTGTTTGCCATGGGATATAAGCTGCAAACTCAAGTTACAGACTGGAAAGGAAATGTGACATTACAACAGGAAAAAAGGGAATTCCCCGATGGATTTGAGGGATACAAAACTAGCTTGACATCTCTTACAGCTAGGGAATACCTCGGAATGAATGGCACTTGTCTCCAAATAGAAAGCAGAATTGGATATCGCACATTAAGACTGAATCTACATACTTTGCAACAACAAGCACGTTCACAGAGGACAAACATCCACTGGAATATTAAAACATCTCTCAATAGGCAAGCTGTAGCATTTAGCCAGCTTCTTTGTTTATTTTACAAAATACATTGTATGGATGAAGACTTGTCATTCTACAAATGTGTAAAATCCAAACAGAAAAAAGTAGGATTGGGAAAATAAATTTAAGTACAGGGACACTAATGTAGAAGCTAAATTTGTAAATTCCTTATGTTGTCTTTTGAAGCTCTCCACAGCGTTCTTTATTGTAAAAGTTTAATTCAGATGCAGTGTGAAATAAAATTTTTGGAGTGTTAGGTTTTAAAATATAATCCTTGGACAGAAAATTCCAAAAAGTCAAAACTGACTAGAAGAACACTCATTAGGCACACCTATAGAAATGTTCACTTTCACTTCTGAATCTCGTACCTAAGAGCTATCAGGTTACAAAATGTCTTAGCCCAAAAATAAGTACAGAAATCCTGCATCTTCCATTATTTTCATCCTTTTCAGATATTTAACCAATGTACTAGTTAACAACCTAAAATTCGGGGTTTTGAATTAAAACTCTCCATGTACATATTGCAATGACTCAAGGGGTGTTGTCCTAGAAGGACACTAGCTATGAAGCATCATACATTTGCTAACAGATTTACCCATAAGCCACTAAATGGTCATGAGAGAATGTCAGCATTCAAAATGGCATCAGCCACTGATTACTGGAGCAGGGAACAGCTGTGCACCGTTCCAGCCTATATAAAATCCACTACCAAGCCAGTAAAGAAAGTGTTGGGAAGAAGTGCAGGGTTAGAGAAGACTGCTATAACAGAGGATATCATGGGATTGCTTCAGAAATGGTACAGACCTAAGACTATAGGAGAAATTTTAATAGCTGGAGCTAAGGACAAATGTATGAAATTAAATGCAAAACAAACATCAAGCCCAACAGACTGTGAGCACAGAGAACCCTCATTTCAAGAAATGTTTCATATTTCAAGCAAAAAAAGCATTACTGAACAAATTGGCAACAGGGTAGCTGCCCAGTCTTTTAGTTAAACCAAGTTACTTTTCACCGTTTAATTATAAAACAAACACTTTGACTCTAGGTGTGTCTATGTGCCCAGGTAATGATCTGTTGACTAGGTCCAAGTTTTATGGTTTGAACAGAATTTGGGAAAAAAAAACTTTGAAGAGCAAGTAGAAAAATAGCTACTTAAGAACATCAAGATGAAATACATGGGGCAAAATTGTAATTTTAAATGGTCAATTTTGAACTACATCTATGGACACAAAGATGTTGCTTGAAATTACGTTGCTTTTAGACCATTTACAACCTTCAATGTTTATATAGTGTATGCATGTTGTGTCCTGTATGCAATCCCCCATTTTTTGGAAACAAAACATAGGACCATAATCAGTGAGCAATTTTTGCAAACTTATAATCTGCCCATATTTAGAGTACACAAAAAGGCAGAATGAATATAACTATATATTATTTTTGCTATAAGTTTCTATGTCTACTGATACTATGTTCTAAATTATATTTAAAATGGAAGTCATGTGTCAAAATTGCCAAACTTCTATTTAAAAGTATAAAGAAATCAGAGGTGAAGGGAGCATACAGTTCACAGATTGTGGCAGGATGATGTTAATAAATCTATGTACCGATCAAGTTTACTAAAGCTGAATTTCATTTGTTCAAAAGGGGGATACAATTTCATTAATCATAAGCACATAAAGTACCTTGATCTGTATCTCAGTGGACACCGTTGAGCCTCAAACAAACTCTAGCTCAATGATTAGCAAAGACATTTTTCTAATTAAGATGTGCAGTGAACTTTTAATTCATAGTGCCACAGTGCTTTCTGAACAAAATAATTCAACAAAAATGATTTGTTAATATAAACATATTTCGTGTCAGTTTAAGGAGTTGAAGAATAAAATTAACAAAAACACAACCAGCAAAACACAGCAAACTGTAATGTGATCTACCTGATACAACTGGCATAAACATCCAAATCATAAAGATTCCTTTATTTGACAACATCACAGAAGAGGTTTTTCTTTACCCATTGCTGTTGCGTAAACATATGCCCAAACCCACAGGGACAACAGGAGGAAAGAGAAAAGGGTGACGTTACACATGCTCTGCACTGCTGGAAAGTTGGCAAAAAACCCGTTTGATAATTCAGCAGTAACCACAGGAGGTTCATTAATTGGCCAAATATAAATCTAATGCTAAACATTACAGAAAATCTAAAATGCGGAGTTGGAGAAAAGGACTGTTTTATGCTGACAAAGCCATAGGACATGAAGAATCTTACAGCTGACAATGTAGACTTTAACCACAGTTCATCAAAAGTAATTACATATTGCTGAAAGGGAGAAAGATGTTTGCGCACTACACTTGCCGTACGCCAGACACAAAAACTGTTGTACTATAAACACAACATGTAAACAATGCCCCAGCTTTCACTGCCAATATCTTGAATGAATGAATAAATGATCGATATCACAAGAGTGATCACAGTGGTGACTGTTATAGCACTTATTGATCCAAACCCTTTTAGTCACACTGCAGAGACTGAAGCTCTGACATTTGCATCATGACTACAGCCCTGTAAATTTCACAGGCAAATCAAAATCGGTAACCTGAGTTTCAAATCTGGAACGTCAAAATGTCCATCAAGACACCACTAGTAAAACCAACCTAAAAATTAAATATGCATGCTACTTCCCACTAATTGAAAGCTTTCTAATAATGAGATTAAGACAAAAAAACAGTGAGTAGAAAAGGTATACTTGGTATACTACTTTTTCGCACTTCTGACAGAATAAATGCCTCACAAGATGAAAAAATAAAAACCCAAAGCTACATTATTACCTCAGAAATGTCTTAGCAAATGGGAAAATTCATTCAGAACATCAATAAAGATTACAAGGAGGCAAATGAGAAAAGGTCATTCAGTTCATTTCACTCATTTGGTTGCTGTTAGCTAATCATACCCTGGGTTTTATTTTCACATCCTAAAAGACCCCAGAAAGCTGCATTCAACATGGGAAAAATAACTATTCAGTTCTGTATACTTTTTCACAATTACCAATGCTGAATCCAAATCTTAACTTATCATGTGCAGTAGGCTTTGACACTGCCCTTCGTAGAAACCTGGAAAGCAGAACACCAGAACAAAATTCTTTCAATCTCTTATTTTTCAAGAATAAAGAAATTGGTTTCATTTACCTTCAAAGGTTCTTTCTTTTGAGAGCAGAAGCTAACTGGTTTGCCCATCTTTCTTTTCCAAAATGTTATTTTGTGCCCAAAATTTAATTATAAATTCTTAATCTAAAAATCACTTGATTTAGTTCAGCATTGTGCCCATTTTTATTGCTTCCCTATTCTCATATTAATTAATATGAATCGATCTAAATACCTGATCCTCCTCAAAGACTGCCCAAAATCGCCAGACGGCTGGCCAGCCATTAACAATCTAAAGTTGTCACCATTGCCTTTCTGCTACAATAGTAAAAGGTATTCCCTACAAATTTGTAAAGATGAACTGCGCAACAACCAACGTTCTAGCCCTGAGGCTCTTCCAGCAAAGAGGCTTAAGGTTACATATAAAGGATATAATGATCCAGTTAAATATAACTATCAATTTATTATCTGACTTATGTGAGAAATGTATACAGTTAAATAGATTATGGATACAGATCAGGAAGAGCAGTGGGTCCCTGTCTGATCCCTGGGGCACTCCACCAATTATCTGAACCCTACTGGAGGACCTCATCATCACTTCTTACTTTCTCTGCATTAATTCACTCTTAAATCGATTGGCATTAACTACTGAAGACTTTTGGTTTTCAATTTGAGTGTTTATTATTTCAAAAAGGCATTAACTATGGTTACAGTACAGCTGTAAAAACGCAGAGATACAAAAAAGCATGCAGGATGATGACATGGGCAAATCACTTGCTATGCTCGTACATTTTTGTAACCAAACCCATCACTCATCATTTTAATTGAAGATAAAGTGGAAGAAAGTATTATAACAACATGGCATCCTCGCACTGATTATATAAAGGGAACAATCTTCAACAAACATTTATTAGAATCATTATTGGAAACCTAGAGTTATTAGAATCTCATTAGCAAATCCCAATTAAAAAGGATGAATCAAGCTGCTGCAACCCAACACTTGTAAAAAAGCAACTCTTCTTAATCACTTTCATTATCAAAACTGACTCCTCACTGGATCCACATAATTGGAAGTCGACCATTTTAAAGTGATTTGCATTTCATCAGCTAGCTTTGTAAGAGCTCACAGAAAAGTCATTGTTCTCTCATTACAAGCTTTACATTTCATAAAAGCCAACAGCGTTCTTAAATGGTAATGAGCTTGATAATACACAACATCCGCAAACAAGTAACAGACAATTCAGTTAGCTACAAAATGGGTATGTGACCAAAAGTTACACATTTATTCAGAAATGCAAATATCCTGTCACTTCACACATTTTAACCTCTCGTTACCACAAGGTGCTGCACATTTAATAAAAAGTTGAATACTAGTGACTATCAGGCCACAGCTAAAGGGATCACATACCAAATAAAGGTAAGCTTGTAAGCTGTTCACCTTATTTTAGAAAAGCTGTCAGCAAGTGAGACTTTTCTAAAATATTACCTTAGGTGAATACTGACAGTCTCAAAGACAACCAACTCTTTTGACGAAATGTAAGCACGCAGTCCTAAGCTTCCAAAAAAAGATGGAGACAAGTTACAACAAAAGATTCCCGATAAAGAAACAGCGCAGCATAATAGGTGGGACTCTTGACAGCAGATAAAGTCTGTGATGCTCTACAGACTGAGAGAAAGGTGAGCTTGGTTATGCAGGTGATCCTGAGGTTGACTGCAACACCATTTGAGAGAATACTACATGCCATGAATACAAGAATCTTGAAATCACGGCAGAAATCACAGCCAAAAATGATCTGCTGCTGCACAGTTCCATTTATTCAATTGCAAAAAAGTCTGATACTTATTACTTTATGAACAGTAAGCTACAGGGTGGGTGTGCATGACTGAACATGTGGATAAGTATACAGTACTGCAAGGTATAAAATCTCAATATTTAAAAAGGTAAAATATAGGCCATTCAGTAATTAACTACACAGAGTTTTATATCGGCACCTATTCATACACACAGCAATAGCAAAGCTCCTGTACTCCAGTACTCAACTCAACAAGCAATAACAGAAAATAATAAATCCAGAACTAGTCTTCATAGGTCGTCACCAGAGTATGCTATGCAATTGTCTCTGAGCTGTCACAATGGGTATCTGCATGCAGAGATGCCTGCCAACAGCATGTCTAAGATACCACAAAGCTTGTGACTTTCCTGAGGATGTGTACTTAAATGAATATATATCGATGACAATTCTGACCAAATAAAACATATGGCATATTGCAGCAGTAAACCACGGCAGCCCAGCTATTTGGATTTGTCTACCCAGTCTGGTATGGCATTAAAACCTTTCAAAGGTAAACCAAATATAATTTGCAGTATAAACTGGAAATGACCAGCAATAACAAAACCAATGCCATGCAAACATCACCAGATGTACATGCATGAACACCAATATCTTGCTTTGGAAGGAAACAAGAGGGAGCCTTAGTTACATTTCTGCCAAATACAATGAGTGATGTATTTTCAGGTTCTTGTCCAAATGGTTAGCACTTTCTTAAAATCTAATTATCCAACATGTCCATCTACAATATATTTGTGCATTTACTCCTCATGTGGCATTGTAACAGACACATACATTATTGAAAATGCAGTCTACATTACCTTTCATTCAAAAGTACAAAAATTGTTAAATTGATAAACTTTAAACAGATCAGAGACCGAAAACTAACACTCAATTATCAGATGTTACAGGTACAGTAAAAGCTTCAGTTGTGTTTTTTACACTGTAGTCACTCAAATTGCATTACAGATTTCACAAAATCTAGCCCTAAATTGCCCCCGATGTAAAATTTAAAAAAGTACAAGGACAAAAAAACCTCTATAGTTAGCATTATCACCATGTATTTGGCCTAGTCAAGAAATGAAAATTGTATTTTAAAGGAGAAAGCCAATAGCAAGGTCTCCTCAATAGGTATTTACTGATGAAACAAACTTAGAGCTGTTCACTGACCCAGAACAAGATTACTGAAACCATTAGACTGCAGCATCAAATCCTGAGAAAGCAAGGCCAGCTAATGTACTCTTGGGGGGAAAAATGCTCTCTCATTCACCCCTTTCACTCCCTGCTCATCCAATAGTGAAATGGCTGCTAAGAAGTGCCAGTTTATGACAAGTGAACTAATAGCCAATAGGTTCAGATGTTGACTTTGAAACCTCTTGAATCAAATCAATTAAAATGAAACAAATCACAAATATTATGCAAAAAAGTGAATTAGCTCACTGTGCCATAAAAGATCTAAATGGCAAGGCTACATTTCAACACACAAGAAAGCAACTTAATGTAAATGAATTTTCAGAAGACTTGAAATCCATAAAAAATTGAAGATATCCCTTTGTAGAACTTCTTTAACAGCACAGCACTGCCGTCAAGAAATGCATTTGATTTTAACTAATTTCACATAAGACATTCAGCATTGAATTTCAACAAAAATCTGTACGATACAAGACACTAAATATTCTTTAAATGACATTCACAGAAAAACAAGTATAGTTGTGTAACTATTGGGGTCATTTTCACCAATGACAGAAGGATGAATTATGACACCTAAAAAAAGCACCCACTACTTTTCCAAAGAATGAAAGTGCCTTTGAAAATAGACAAAGCAATTACCTCTGCTTATTCATTTAGAATGTTTTTTCCCAGTTTGAACCAAAAGAAAAATGAAAAATAAAAAAACAAAACTGACTAGTTTAGACATCTATCAGTGAGCTTTTTCCAGTAACAGCCAGCACAATATTACATCACAAAACCCTCACAGCAGACCTCAAATTCTGTTTCCTTTGCCTCAGTGGAAGTCATATGCAAAACTGCTAAGGAAAAGAACAGGTTACTTCTCAGACCAGAGGCTGTCCATAGGCTAAAAGTCAAGAACACAAGAGGTAGAACGGTAAATCCTGTTCCTGCCGTTAGATGAGTTGATATCATTTTAAATCTGACCGACAGTTTAAAAAAGAAAGCACACTCAATTGTGAGTGCAATACTCGCAGATGTACAGTAGATCCGATCATAACCAAATGACTCAACATACTTGGCCAAACCCATGGCTACCTGTGTTACTTGACTCCCCCTAAAGTGAAAATATCACTGTTGCCCAAAACAAGTAGAGCTTAACATTACAGCTTGTGAAACAGACATGCTGCATTACATTTCTAGAAATTGTTCCCCCCCAATCTCAACTGCCTTGCTTGAACTATAGTATGTGCAGGTTGATAAACACTTTATATAACTCAGAAGTTGTTCCTGGTTTGTTTGCGGGCAGCTGGTCTACATTACAAGTGCAGGCACCTGCTAAGTCTGGCAAAGCAATCTTGAGAACAAAGGCAGAATACGCTATGACTGAGTCTTTCAGGTTACTTGTGTCACAAAGCAGCAATGCTGGTTCTTAAAGCCTAGTAGGGTCAGGAAATAGAATATTAAAATCATACTTATGTGGTGAGTTACTTGCCTGCAGGTATTGTTTCAAATCTCATCTTTTAAAGACATTATTTAATCTTTAAGCTCCAACATCAGCTTTAAAATCTATGTATTGTGTCGACCAAATATAGCTATTAAGGATTCTATGTTTTACATTGGCAATATCCAACCGATGACATAAAAATTAATCCATCTTGTAATTTATACAAGTGAACACAAATATACTAGCCTTTAAACCTAACCATAAACTGAACGTTTAATAGGAATACAGGAATTTGTAAGACATTAGGAAGTCTGCCAGCCCATACTGTAGTGCCGTGTGGTAAATCTAAAATAAAAGAGGAACACAACCAATTGTCAAAGTCAGTAAAATCATAACATTTTCAAACAGTGATTGCAATTGTTGTCTATCTTAACAGGAAAATAGGTAGATTAGTTATTTCTAAATTAGATTTTTTTAAAAACCTGGACTGCTATAGAACAATTTAAAAATGTTCTAGGTTGCACATTTCCAGCAGGAGGTAAACTGCTTCTCACATTAGCGAATCTCCACACTTCATACCAGAAAGCTTTTATAAACTGAGTATTCATGCTTCATTGGCCATGCTGTCTAACAATTTTAAGGGGGATTTATGAATCCTTCCTACCATTAAAGGTTCAAAATAAAAAGTTGGTTTAAAATGAGAATTCACTTAAGATTATACTTGTAAAAAAATAGCTTATTCAAATTCACATGGAGAAAAGAAGCCTGCACATTCATTGCTATATATTGCCATAAATCTTAATACCCATCTTATTATACATAAGTTAAATGTGCTAAAGCTAAATCTGCATCTAATTATGTTAAGTTCATTGTCCCTTTTCTAGCTTTTACTTCTGCTAGAATATACACTTTCAACAAAACATCACACAAATAAACAGAACAAACTATCAAACATTTTCACATTTAAAAAGATCCAGCAATAAATTTACTTCAAATTTGTATCACAATGATGTTGCTCACCTTGCAATATACGTAATAGGGTCAATCCAGTCTCTTCCTGTTTTGTGTTCAAGTCTGCCTAAAGAGTTCTTAAGAGGACCAGAACAGTACAGGTACAGCATACCTGACCACTGAAAAGACTGAACTAAAATTTAGTGGCAAAAGGGCTAGATTTCTTTTCGCAGGTGAGGAAAATTTTTATTAGCATTTGCGAGGCAAAGTTCATTTCTTAGTAATGCGCAATTGTGTTTGAGAAATTCTTCCTGAAAGTGTGCACCAGTTTGAAAGAGCAGGTTTCCTTTGAAAAGTCGTTTGTTGTGTGGAAACCAGCACTCTCCTTAAGCTGCCACGTTTCTTTAAGCTGTTGCACATCTGACCCACCTGCCAAAGGTAAGGGTTACTTTGAATGGTAGCAGGGTAGGGCTGGGCGATATGGCCAAAAACATTATCACGATAAAAAATGTCATATCAGTCGATATAGATAATGATCACGATAAATGTCAAATCATTATTTCTTTCAAGTTTAAAGGCAGATTTTTTCTCCTGAGTTAAAGTTGAAGAAACCAGACAGTTAATTGGTAAATTAAACAACTCTTTATTTTAAGAACACAAACACTTGCCAAACAGCAGAAACATTAAACAAATCTGAGGTAGAGAGTATTCAAGTCTTTATGTCTAAATATGCATGAGTAAAATTTACAAAATAAATCTTAATAGAAAAATTAAATACTGCAGTGTGATAAAACACACATAGAAGATGGCTCAGACTGCAAAGTTTAAAGTGCTCTGTTTTATGTCTGATCGGAAAAAGCCAAAATATCTCCAAAGCTGAATGACCTTTTCTGTCGACGATGTCATCGTCCTTCGAGCTGGCCGTTGGCAGCACTACATTTGCTTCAGTGTCGCTCTTTTCTCCACTCTTAACTACAATCCTGTCAGCCACCACCGTGTGGGTAAACACCATGTTAGCTGCCCGGTCTGCAACACACACGCGCATTCGCGCAGTATTTTGTGCGCTTGCAGCATAAACACATATATCGAACATTTATTAAAATTATATCGAGGAAAATTATATCGCGATAATTATAGTTATCGAATTATCGCCCAGCACTATAGCAGGCCCCATTTCAGGGTCTTCCTGCTTATACAAATCCGTAAACAGCAGTTTATATGACAGCTGTAAATATTATTTTGCCTCTATGTTCAATGACTTTATTAGTCCATAACTCTGCTGGCCATAAAAAAATAGGTCACATTCATGATGTTAGGGGTTGAATTATCAGATACCTTAAACTGGTATCTGAGCAATTCGATTTTTACTCTTACCCTTACATACATCACTCCCAATCACCTTATTTCGGATCAATACCCTGTGCAATTTCCATGTAACTGTACTGCATGCAAACTATTGAGAGCAAAAAGTGAATACCATGTAACAGGGTGCAGCGCGAGTGCATGCACTACACAGGGGGCTTGGAAGCAGAAAATAAAGGATGTGGATATAGAATGTAGTGAAAATATCAATACATGCATACCTATAATGGCTGACAGTCACTGACAATGCAAGCAACGAATGCTATGGCAGGAGTAGCATGCACCAGTAATTGCTGTAACTGCAATTACTGGTCAATTCAACTCCGGTCAAAGAATACATTGTCATGACACTGCAACAATAGGCTGGACCCCGGAGTAGGCCCTGAATCTTCAATCGTTTAAAAACATAGGATATACATGAGAGTACTTCTAGAGCAGTGATTCTCAAACTATGGTACGCGTACCACTCGCGCCGCCAGGTGGTAAGCCATATGACGCAGGATCTTTGTTGTGTGCACTGAAAAATCGGGATGGGTTTTCATATTTTCTATTTTAATATGCGTCGAATACACAGCCCACGTACTACAATACACCTCGCGCTACTACCTGAGTGGACACAGAGCTACAATGTAATTCTACAGGAATTTGTTTGAGGGTATGTCCCATGAGGACTTTCTGTTCTGTAAGCCGCTAGCAGAGAGCACATATTTCAGCTTCTGGATGAACTTATCAAAGAGAATGGCATCAACTGGAAAAAATGCATTGGAGTTTGTACAGACGGTGATAGAGCAATGACAAGCCGACACAGCGGTGTAGTTGCACGAATTAGAGAGGCTGCTCCAGAAATTAATGGACGCATTGCAACATCCACCGCGAGACCTTTGCCGTCAAGAAAATGCCTGAGGATTTAAAATCTGTTAGACTCCGTTGTGAACTGTATCAATGCTTGAAAAATTTACATCTGCTTTGTTCAACTAAACAGGCTCACCCCTCTCACTGAAATGGTGCTTTAATATTGTTTATGTTTAATTGTTGTTGTTTTCTGTTTTTTTTCTGTGAAGCACTTTGAGAAGCCACCTTTTAAGGCGCTATACCAAATAAAGTTAATTATAATATTTATTATATGTGTACGTGAGTGTGAGTGTGCACGCTCATGTTGGTCATTGAGAATTTCTGGGGTTCCTATGAGAAGATGACTTTTAGGTGGTATTTGCATGCTTTGGTTTGTTCAGGGGTGGTACTTGGTCCAAAAAGTTTGAGAAGCACTGTTCTAGAGCAATCAACATTTCTGTGCAGGACTGTTTGGTATAATGTAAACTAAGCAAGTATTTTTACTTATGCGAGAAAACTAGCTTGTATATTACATTTTGGCATCATAATTCAACACTTTACCACAGTGTGAAAGACGAAATATTTTTGGGCTCTAATCAAGTTTCCATGTTCTGAGTATTAAATAATTTTCCTTTCTGGGTTGTTTTAAAATTTTGCCTTTTGTTTATTTTTAAGTAACCATCAGGCCTGATCATCCGTCACCATGTTAACATGCACCATTACAGTAAGGACACTCCGATTTATGTGCAGACTGAGGCAGACAAATCTAGGTGTCAGTACTCTTTGAAGCTTTTCAGTCAGCCTTCCAACTGTTCCATAAGACTAAAACAGCCATGGTGAAAGTGACTGATGTCCACATAGGTTCAATCCACCCTGTGCTTGTTCTGGTTGACCGTACAGCTGCCTTTGACATTAAATCATGTAATCCTCTTAAATCACTTAGAGACCTACAGCACATTAATATATCTGGGGTTGCTCTTTTTTTGGGCTTGAGTGCTATATTTCTGACCAAAAGCAATTCACGATGACAGCACTCACACTTCCACAATTTATTCCGAATCATAACAGTTATTCAAATACCCAATTACCAAGATAAAAACATTAATTTGATCTATCTTCAGAAATATTACAATCAATTCCAAACATGTTGCACTTTTCTACATAGAGCACAACTCATAAAATGCTAATATGTATATTGACACGTCAAATACTTGCAATTTTGTGAAACCTCAGCTGATAGCCGATATCTGATTTACCTGCATGTGATCAAAATGAGCACTGCCACAGAAAAGCAGAAATTGCCACCAAAACATTTGCTTCACAAATGTGAATACAAAGGCTGTAGGGATAGATTTTTCAGGAAAATGTTGCAGTATTCCAAAAATATAACATAAATCCCCACTTTACCACAGGCATTATAATTATGTCAGTATTGAACAATCAAGGAAAGAAGGAAAGTCAAGGAGCTTGTTTCCAACTAAAAAGCTCAGCATATTTTTGGGAGACAAGCAGCTGTTCAAGAAGTAACTAAGGTAAAAGAGCAAAACTTTCAAGTCAAACAGCATTGTAGTATTTGTAGGAACAGCATTACATTTGTTTTGCTCATTTTCCAATGCTCAAATCCTTGGAAGTGAAGCTGAAGGAGGCAGACAAGTACAGCAAAGTTATTAGACAGTCAGAGAATTGACAAATTCAGAGACAGTGAAGCTCATATTGTGCCCATTGTCATTTGACTATCTGAAAGCCCCCGAAGAGTTACAGATGGAGCTCATTGATCTCCAATGTGACTTTGCCATGAAGGACAAATTCAGCTCAGAAAATCTGGAGAAAGCTCTTTTTTGCTTTGTTCCATTAAAGTAATTTCCTAAATACAAAGCAGCACAGAAAACAATATGAATTTGAATGATATTGTCCAACAATATGAAAGGCACTATACAAAAAACTGTGCTCGTGTTTACATTCATAGAATGCATATAAAAGTATAAGGGTACAGTAGCAGTTTGCAGCAGGCAATTGCCTTCTTGATACGTGTCAAGCCCCATCACTGATAGCATCTTTTACACCCCCTTGTTTACTGATTGAATGGCTGTCCTTGGTGATCACATCCAATTGCAAGAAGATAAGAATCAAGCTAAATTACACGTGTGAGCATGCAATCCAAATTATGGTAATTGCACAGTCAGATTATGCAATCCCTATCTGCCATCTGACTGCAGGTGATGAGATCATACTCAATGTGCATTTAATGATAATTAGCATCTGTGCTAATTAAGTTACACAAGAACTAGAATGATGTGAATCTTTTAATGCAAAGCGACAATATAACCACAATCTAGCAAGTTTTTACCAACACCATTAAATTCAATTCCTAAAACTCTTGAAAACTGCTTGCATTAGGGCGGAGCGGTGGCACTGTGGCTAAGGATCTGCACCTGTGACTGGAAGGTTGCCGGTTCAAATACTGCGGCTGGCAGAGGAATCCTACTCCATTTGGCCCCTGAGCAAGGCCCTTAACCCCAGCTGGTCCAAGGGCGCTATATAAATGGTTGACCCTGTGCTCTGACCCCAAGCTTCTCTCTCCCCGTCTGTGTGCCTCATGGAGAGCAAGCTGGGGTACGCGAAAAGAAATTCCCAATTCAAAAAATTGTATATGGCTAACAGAGGGATCATATCTATCTTTTTACCGAAGCAGGTGATTTTAGTTAGAGAGCACCTGAAATGAAAATGCCAACACCCTGTAGCTCTTAAGAACCACAGTCGGATTTCCCGACTTAAAACAACCAATTATAGATCACATTCAAAGGCAACAAACTGATGATGAAAATATAAAGCCTTCAGAACTGTGGCTCTAGGATCAGGGGTGACCACGCCCGAAACAGAATACAAAACTGATCAGATTTAGGGCTGTTTAATTGTACCACCATGGAGAAGTTAATTCATAACTGTTACAGGTTAGTCACCCAAAAAAATTGTAGATCGCATTGCATTGACTAAATCCCTTCAAAATGAAAAATTTAAATTAGAACTGGGCAAGAAAAATATCAAAGGCTTTCAAAATATATTACACATCTTTAAGAATATTTGATTTAAAAATGCCCTGCAGTACTGGTTCATCCCACAATATTAGGAAAATACTCATGTCATTGAATGACCACTGAAATAAGAGGTGATTTCATATAACTGGTAACTCCCCTAATGGCATATAACTTAACTATAAATGTTATTTCAGATCAGACTATTAGTAACTTCAAATTACCACATTTTTGCATGAAAAAAAACTTTCCTTTTTGCATGAGCAACACAATTTTGCAAGCAGATGTCTAATTAACCTGTGCCTGAACAAAAATGTATTACATCTGCCTAAAGCCAGTCAGCTTCAGAATTTTATCAAGCGGATGGTTCCTCTTTCTAGAATCCTGTTAAGTTCTGAAGGCCCTGAAAAACAGATGTTTATTTCACAAAGATAATATTTATTTGCAACCATGAAGGCATAATTTAACTATTCAATCAGGGGGAAAATATACTGTACTTACACAGAAGTAACAGAATACATCCTAGTTATGACTATGCTTAAATCCACAAGAATAGGTTCTTAGTTACAGCCTAGAAGCTTCAGACAAATGTGTGTGCAAAACAGAATCTAAAACCAAAACTTGGCGTCCTAATTACAGCAGAATGACTCATTTCTTCTTTATATTGAGTTGTTTCTCTTTGTATATGGTATGTAGCATGGGCACTGGCCAATAACCCATTCAATGTGAGCTTCTACTCTTTTATAAATGCTGTCTGTCATTGGGGATTTCTAAGTGAACTGCTTTCAACCATCCCGATTTCTTTCTCTAATCAGCTCCAATGTAATGCTAGTTTACAGTTTTACTATTGCAGTTCCATCCAAGCTTTGTTTTAATTACAACTTGGGTTTTCCCTGTAGCTCAATATCCACCTGCTGCTCATCCTGACCGACAGCAGCTGAGTGCCTGGCAACACTTTCAACATAATGTTTCTTTCTGTGGCGTACCGAGCAGTGAAACATGCTGTGGCTACCATTAGAAACAGCTGGCATAATTTCTAATGATTTGGAAAGATGATTTGGAAACAATGAGGATTATATCACAAATCTTGGTCCTAACGGCAGAGATTTTGCAGATCTGTCATCGGGAAAATCCTGATCCCAGCATGAGCTGCGTCACCACACACTTTAGGCTTGCCTCAGCCCTCTGCTTTCTGAGATCTCAGCAGGGAATTGCACTTGTAACAGAAAAAGATGGCTTTTGGATCTTGATCATGCTGGCTTGAGGCCCCGTCTTCTCAGCTATTTCACAAGGGTGGTTATCCCTGAGGGGTGAAACCTTTCATACAGAGATGCGCTGGATTTTATCTAACAAGAATCAGACCATAAAAGACTATGGTCAGTTCCCAATTGTCTACAACTGCATTGGGATGGAATTTTCCCAAAAGACCACAGGTATCAGTAGACTAAATCAAGAGAACTAAAAGATTTAAAGTACAAAAATATAAGGGTACAGATCAACCGCAACTAATTCCTCTTCTCAGAGCATACCTTGAATACATTTAGCCTATGTGATAGCTTCTTAATACATCAATGAATTCTGCATCAAGAAGCATTTCAAAATGATGGCACAAGGCTTAATTTCATCCATGCATGATTAAAAAGCAGTTCAGTTTTAGAAAAAAAAAATCACAGAAGGCTTTTACAAATCGCACTTAGCGTATTTTTTTCAATGACAGAATCTTTCAGGTGATTATATGCACAAATCACTGAATGGCTTGCTAGAAGTAACAGATAAAGGCTGGAACAACCAAAAGAGGCTTTGCAGTAAGGGAGCCATGTGGCGAATTGGCAGTCAAACCCATTCACTGCAAAGCTCCTGCTCCAATATTCTTATTACAGGAGCACCACTGTGTGGCCAGTTCTGCTGCTATTGCATGTCAGAGATTCTCTTGATGACAAATCTAGTTAGGCAAGGCTGAAAACAAATCCAAATGCAACTCTCCCGATAGCTGTAAAACAATCTTTCCAGTCACAATTCTTCAGTACGATAAAAGTAAGTTACTAACTCATGTAAACAGCTCAAGAAAACCTTTCTGATCAGCAACTCAGAGGTCCCTAAGAAACAATACTGAAATGGCAACCAAAGCCTTTTTAGCTATATTATGCGCTTTAAGGAACAATACCAGCTCAGCATATTTTTCTCTTTTTTCTGAACTTTACATTAGAGTGTGGAATAAAAAAGCATCAGGAATTCACAAGTTAACAATAACCCCTACCTGCTGATTAGATTCTCCCTCAATTCTTGGAGGCCTGATACTGGAAAGATGGATCGTCTTGTGTTCTCCAGAGTTCAGCTTCACCACGATGGCGTCCGCATTTACAATCTGCATTACCTATTTAAAAAAACAAACATGAATGAGTATTTAACTTTCAAATCGAACAGAATCTCTGTATTACTAAAACACATTGCAAACTTAAAGCATTTTACTAGTTATAGGAAGGTGAAAAAGCAAGCTCTTTAGAATTGACACCTAAAAAACACTTGGGAACATAAGAAATTGCTGAGGGAACACTCCCTTTACAGAAACAAACTGCTGTGAAATTGAAGCCAAGCTATAGGACAATGGTATAATCATGCTCAAAGATGTACACAGTGACTTCCAAAATCCACATAGTTTACTCTCCTACACCAAAAATAAATCCTACCACCCATGCACATTATCAGACCTAGAACAGGTACCAACATATCTGTATTTGAACGATCTCTGTTTCAAGTTGTACACAGAGGTAATGAAAGAATATTCCACAGAATATCATATACAATTACTAGGAAAATGTGCACAGTGAGAAAATGGAAAATATTAACCAAATATATATATATAATAGGCGTAATTATGCTTAAATGTTTTAACAGTTGATAGCCATTTCAAAGTTTTTCAGCCCCAGTTCATTCCTTCCTTAAACAAGAAGTTCTATTTGCTGAATTTAGGAAAAACAAGATTGTTTGAATTGAAGAATACAACCAAACCATCAAAAAACAACTGCTTTTCAATTACTGCTTTTCAAAAGTCATTTGCAGCTTAATTCCAAGTAGCCAACTTGCTAAACTCATTATCCAAACTCAGACGGGTTCTGAAAACAGATGGCAAACACTCTACTCGGCAAAAAAAATTATGTGGTCTAGCAAACAAAATTCAGGTGAATGAGTGTCAGGCAGAAGCAAACGAAGTAGTTATTTTTTATACTCACAAAAAAACTGAGGGTCTATTCAAAGGAGCAAAGGCAGATCTTGGGAAGAGCCATTACTACCAGTGAATGTAACCTCACCATCTTCTGACCCCTCCACATACCCCTGCCCTGCCCCTCCCCCGGGAAAAGAAATCTTGATGGTGCTGGTCCTATTTTTTTAAAAGGACATTTCGCATTTACCATCAACACAACCAGCTCCCCCAGAAAAGTGTTTAGCTAAGCGCTCGATTCTTAAGCAAAAGGCGGGTGTGCATCAGCTTTGAGCTTACCTCTAGAGAGAGAATTAGCAGTTTTATCATCCACCTGTCTGCGCTGACCTACTGCCTTTTGACACAGCAGAAATTAAACCACAGGGAGACGAAAATCCATTTCAACTTCCACAGGCTGGCCTCCTAAGGAAAATCCTATCCTAGTAGGTCCAATATATTACCCTTAGCATCTAATGAGGCCCTCACATTCATTAAATATATGAAGGTTTATACATGCTGCAGCCCAATAACACCTCTTAATAGTCTAACATTAAAAAGCTTTTAGAACGAGCTAAACCCTAACTAGATCAGCAATGTCTAATCTCATTTTAGATATCCCTGCCTTCTGTCTTAATTGCGAAAACATAAGTGTGAAATAAGGAAAGGGTTCCACTTCAATTGGATCTGATAATTCTCAATCAAAATTTATGTTCGTCACTCGTCTACAAAATAAGTTACACCGCCTTTCATTCATGAAAGGTTGTACTGCTGTCATTACGTAGGCTGGAAACATCAAGCATCGATTTGAAATAACCAGCAGGTACTAAAACAAAGACAAATGGAGAATACCACAACAATTTGCTTACTATATTATCTTCAGTATGACACAGCTTCCTTAGTATTTGTAAAATGTTTTAACAGTAAGCCTTATGAAAACTCTTAAAAGCCCTCACTACAATTTTTGTCTTATACAAGCACCTTTACTCAGTTCAATTAAACTCAAAGTCACTTCAAATGATGGTGCAAGTAAATTTTTAGAACAGGATTTAAAGTTACAGTGAACCCAAGTAAAACAAAAAGATGGAAGCTCTAGCAAATGCATAATACTGGTTCTCACTTTTATGTTTAACTGAAAGCCCCAATCTTTGTCATAATCATTTGGCATATTAATATCTCTGGTATTCTATGGCACAAATGATATTCCATAAGCTGCCTATGGCCATAACATTTCATATGAAGCCTATGATATCTGCCTAATTAAGAATATTTACAGTGAAAAAAAAATAGAATGATGAATTAACTGTCCAAAATTCCTCTTAAAAGCCTTTCATGAATTTGCTTCTCATTTTACTATTTACATTCATAATAACTATTCTTTCACAATATTTTCTTGATGCAAAAATATACCACAAATGCATATCTGTGATACTAAGGATGTAAATTCCCAGCTAATGAACAGCTGTATATGCAGAACATTTTGATGAATCCAGCCAAGAAATTAATGCAAAGCATTTTTATAACCTGATTTTCCAGAGAAGAGCAGAAGAACAACAATTGCACCACCTAGTGTGTATTTACCCACCAGCTCTCCATCCTTTAAAGCCTCTAACCATATCGCGATTTCATTTTAAAGAACATGGTGAAAAGGTACTGTGATTTTTTTTATCCCCATAAAGGTTAAACTAAACTAATATTCTATTATAAGCATCTACCAATGAAATAAAAAACAATCTCTATTAAAAAGGTCATGAAAGATTAATTATATGCTACACAGTATGAGCTTATGAAGGGAGTGTTTTTCAAGAATCCTGTCAGTATTTGAATGAGAAGTCACTAGGATTACAAATCATTAGCATGCAAAGCTTATTACAGAAACACAATGGTCTCCAATAGTAAAATTTGATTGAGCAAACACTGAATCTTAAGACATTGTAGAATTTATATCATTCCCACAATTAGCTATTAAAACTCTTCAGCTCTTTAATAGCTATTTCCAAAATAAAATAAAACACTCATTACCATACTTGAGTACTGTGTATACAGTATAATAAAATTTACCAAACTGATTTCATGGGCCATTAAATGTCTATTGCTTTGTTATTCCAAGAAAAGCATGATGCCATCTTAAGGATTCAAAACAATGCAATTTACAGCATGCAATACAGAAAATATGTATGTACTGAACCTTGTATTTTTATCATTAAGGAACCATTAGATATAAATTTTATGAACCATGAAAAAGGGCAAAAACCCAAATAATATTTGATTTGCTCATTTAGGTTGCTAAAAAACCTGAGATGTCAGCAAAATGCAAGCATAAAAAGACTAACAAGTATAGAAAACTGTGTGACAAAACCACTCTTGCACATACACTTTATTCTACAGTTAAGAAACATTTTAATTGCTCAAGTGGAACAGAAAATGAAAAGCAAAATAGACATTTAAGCTTTATATGAAAATGGAAGTTAGTAGAACACCTCTAGTTGAGTTAAATTTTAAGTTACAGAAAAAATATGATTACAAGAGTTTCCATTACAAAATGGGGAAAAAAACTGGGTGCATATAAAAATACAACAAATTAAAAGGACCATATTTTTGGCATAAACACTTTATTATAGCCTGCTTTCTCAGTATACAATTAACAGGAGCAAAAGTTACTTTTAGAATCACCACACTGTTGTAGTGACACTGTCCCAAAGCAACAATTTGAACATTGCTTTCCTATAATGTCTTGCTTTTAGCCAATCAGCAAAACAAAGATCCAGCTACTGAAACACTTTTTTAGGCGATAAGGCTTTTGTCACATACACACAGCTTGTTAAAAGCTCCTTCTAGGTGTAAATATCCCTTCATCCTCAAAATATGACAGCTACATGGACACTGCACAATTTAATGTCACCTTCACTATCAAAAATATTTGTAAGTCTCCCTCCCCTCAACCGCTGACATTAATGAACTAGAGTACAAAATAACTTAAAATACTATTAGAAATTTCAAACTATCCATTAAAACTCACCCAGCAGCAATGCAAGCTATCCCAAATATCTAGCAAGGGACTGTCCAACATTAAGCATATTGAACCCAAGCCAGGATTAAATAAATGACACTCAACCTCAAAAGGCTAATTCACAGTTAGGTTTATACTCCTAAGTGGGTAGGCTTATTCCCCAGTAAGAATGTAAATGATCTGTATAATGATTAAGCTGCACATCTCCTTTACACGCCAAGAGCATTTACTAAGTCATTTACTGCAGCACAACGCAGGCCATGCTGTCCACACATTTTTCACAAGGCATTTGAGAATTTCTAATAAAGCTTACCTTTGCTACAAACTGTTTATCTTTCTGATCAAGGTTAGCAGTGGGAGCCACATAATCCTTCCAGATTCTTACTTTCCGTTCTTTGGCTGACCTGTCCAAAAACAAATAATGAAATAACACTTCAGGAGAGGAAACTTCCGCAGCAAAGAATTCTCACTACATATTTTGGGATTGAAATCAGAACACTCAAGTTTAAGATTAAAATGGCAAACGGAGCTCAGCCCCAAGCATGTGCACTCAGCAAGAACTTTTGTATGTTATAATAACATAAGGTTTTCAAAATTGAGCATCACATTTTAACAATTAATCAGTTACAATTAATTTTTCCACAAATTCAGCCCTTTAATTTAAAAGACACAGCCACCCAAAACTTATTTAAATTGATTTAAAATGTAACAGTGGGAGCTCCACAACTGAAATGGTTTACTCTTATTTTGCAGTTAACTCACAGCTCCCCACTTGAATCTGTACTTTAAACTTGCATAATGTTTTGCTTTAATCCAGTTTGAAATGTCACCAAAATCACAATGGAACTATAAAAAAGTGGAATATTCCACTTTAGTCACCATTACATTCAATATTTTCCAAAAGGAAGACACTGTACAGCTTCATCAAGAAATCATCTTCTCACCTTTCTGCAGCTCTCAGTTTTTCACCTCCCTGGGTATACACTGCCATTGACCAGTCTACACAACGGGCGAAGCCTTCTTTCAGAAGCAGTTCAGTAATGTTGCCGTTCTGGAGAAAACAAAATCACCCACTGTGTAATGAAACATTCTTATGAGAAATGAACACTAGAAGCCAACTCTAGAACTAAATGCTTTTTAAGCACGTTACGTTGATTTTTTCAGACTGCTCTAATGTTAATCAAGTAACGTTAAACAAAAAAATTAAACTTCAAATCTCGTCTTCCAAACTTATTTTCTACAAAATATTTGGCCAACTACATTTTATTACACTGTAGGTGGGGGTGATGCACTTTACCAATGAAAGAGCTATAGGTGGAATTAATTGAATATAAGATTAGATCACTTTATCGGCCATATACAATTTCTTGTATTAGGAATTAGTCTTTTCGCATACCCCAACTTCTCTCCTTGTCTGTGGCTCTCATGGAGAGCAAACTTGGGGTCAGAGCACAGAGTCAGCCATTTATACGGCACCCCTGGAGCAGATGGGGGTTAAGGGCCTTGCTCAGGGGCCCAGTGGAGTAGGATTCCTCTGCCGGACGCAGGATACGGACCAGCAACCTTCCAGCCATGGGCGCAGATCCTGAGACACAGAGCCACTACACCGTCCCTATATATATAGCTCAGATCCCAGGATCCCACAAATGTTTACATGCAATGCCTTGGAAAAGTATCCACCCCTTCCAATGATTTCTCTTTTTGGAATTACAAATGATGCATACACGATTGAAGTGAATATTTTTCAATTTAGTTTTTTAAAACTAAATTTTTTTATGGGTGCAAGAAAATAAATGTTAGCAAACATTGTAAAGAAAAATAAACCATAGAACTAAAACAATTTTTAATTTTCTAATACCTTATGCAATTTCACAAACAGCTCACCAGATCCTTCTGCAGGAAGCTGAGGTAGCTCTTAACACATTTTATTTAATTCAACCAAAAAGACCTAGTTTTCAAATCAACTGAGTTGTAGAAAGGCACAGAGCCAGAGAAAGGCATAGAGGCTTCCTCTGAGCAGTCAATCATTAAGAAGTGGAAGATGCAGTGTACCGCCCAGACACTGCGTAGATCAGGCTGTCCCAACCAACAGCAAAACGGGGAACGTAGAGAGCCACTATGAGATCATAAGGCCTACATGGCTGAGTGGCAGTAAGGAAAGCATTACTGGAAGAAAAACATCTCAGATCCTGCTTTAAGTTTGCAACCAAGCACATAAGCGATACTGCAAACAGGTGGTAAAAGGGCTTGAGATTGGAACTTTTTGGCCTAAATGCAAAGCACTACATCTGTGTGCCAAACTAAAACACAGCACATAACCCAGTCAACACCTACTGTGAAAAATTGTGCTCTCAGCATTATGGGCCTGCTATTTATCAGCAGGGACCTGACAAGCTTGTCAAAAATGAGAAGAAAGAGGATAGAGTAAAGACCAGGCAAATACTAGAGGAAAAAGTGCTTCCACTATGTATACTTATGCAATCAACATATTTTAGTTTGTATTTTTTCTTTTTATGGATTTATTTTACCTTTTACATTTTTCACCCATTAAAGGATTCAGTCTGAACATTCAAATTGATTAAAAATATTCACCTTAAATGTTAATACATCATTTATAATTCAGCACAACTAGAGGCGAGTACTTGTGCAAGGCATTGTATTTGAGGGGACCCGCTTAAACCTACAATGAAGTGCAGAACCCACCTGGATAACATGTTACAGCCATTACGTATCACCTTGATCTAGACACACAGCAGGTGTAGGAGTGAGAAATTTTGTTACCAGTTGAATTAAGGTGTATCTTTAGGGAGATCAGACTGTACAGAACCAGAAAGGAATGTAGCCCAGACACCGAGTTTCACACCAACATTCGTACAAACAGTGCCACGGAATCTTTACAGACCAGGTAATCAGGAGGCAGAGATCTCAAACAATTCATGGTGGACCTACTGTTTTCTGCTTCCCCCCTCCATCTGTAATACTTTTAACCAGGACAAAAGGTGTTTTACAGTTAACTATGCCTTAAAAAAATTAGTTTTCTATAATCAACCAGAGAAGAAAATCCTATGTCTAAAAACAATTAGCTTAACTGTTAAATTGACTCGAGGAACAGAGTTTGAGAACACTGGTTTAATGTCTCCTTCTGAAGGACCGTCTGTAGCAAATGCACAGATTTGTTGTTTCGGATTAAACTAATAATGGCCAAGGTTAATTTTAGTTTATTAAACACGTTATTTTAAGTAAAGCAACCTTTGCAGCTAATGAGGTACATGAACACATTCCCAGAATAATTCAAATCGATTTCATGAAAATGTATCACTTTACATTCAACTTGTGCATGTTTCGCCCTTATTTATTGTGCAGCCCCCAGGCAATATTAAGGAACCCCAAAATTAACCACAAAAACTGCTGGAATTGGTGCCACCTGCCATGCAGGCTGGCAAGCACAGAAAACAAATATTGGACTGAGCCCATGTGTTCCATTTCTCGGCCGCTTACCGGGTGAAGGATGGTCCCGAGAATGACCTGGTTTGGACAGCTCTCCAGGATGATTTGCACATCTCTCTGCAGCAAGCGGGACTCTGTGAAAAACTTGGCTTCCGCAGCAAAAGACTCAGGCGTTTCCGTGCCATCTGGCTCCCGTTTAAAAGTTGGGCACTGAAACGAATTTTGGAAGGAATGAGGTTTCCTAAAATCTCTAGAGGCCACATGACCTTTTGACCAAAGGCTTTCTTTTCAAGCTCCCAAAACAGAATTCTGAAGAGGGATTGCCTGCTTTCAACCATTACTACATTGTTTAATGAATATCTAATAATAATAATAATAATAAAAAATTTCACCACAAAATATTCTGCTTGGATGGGCGGATGAGCGAGAAATTTGCAGGGCCTGACGACATGTAGCGTAAAACATGAACATACCTTGACACCTGACAGCATCACCGTAACCAGGTAATAGTCTGGAAGAAGGAGAGCACGGACCACGCTCCCATCACGCACGTGCTCAATGATGGCTGAAGGAAAAGGACACAAAAGAATCACCAGAACAGAGAACACGTTTCTGAATCCACAGCTAAACTGATCCTCTGATAAACTGATACTCAATTGATGCTACACTGAAAACTAAAGAGAGTGTACAATAAGAGCTTAAACTGGAACATATCCAATTTGAATGTCTTGCATGCCTCCGTGGCTTTCAAGATTCAAGAAATTTGTATTCAATTAACTCCACAAACGAACTTGGTGTTAACCTCTAGTGTCTGAACACAACACGCATGGAATTAAAAGCAAGAGGGGGAGAAAACAAACTAAGGCGGTAAGATTAGGCAAGCATTTAACAAAGGGGGAAGATTAGGCTTGTTAAATATATTTCAGATGCTTAAAGTGGATAAGACAGTTTACAACTGACAGGAAGTCATTCAGCCCATCGAGCACATTCAGTTGGTAATAGCTAATCACCGTGCAGCTACTTTTGTTAAGCAGCTCACCAAACACTGAGCTACAACAAAAGAGGAAAAGCGCATAACTTATCGTAAGGCCCAAGAGAGAGAGACACGAGTCTCTGCTACCATTTTGTAGTTAAGAAACCATATTTCACGGGTGAGTGCCATGAAACTGCGGCAGCGTTGTCAATCCCTGGACCGAGTCAGCCCCCGAACCCGGCACTGGGGATAAGTCTTAACAAGAATTAATACAGAAAAAAGGTTCCAACTTGACCAGCGCTTACCATTTACAGGTTTCTGATGCAGGGAGTCGACAAAGTGCCGAGGGTTCTCGATGGTGTACTTCAAGTCACGGATGGAGTGGGACCCACTGCCATCGCTCCAGATCCCTTTCTTTGCACCTTTTGCTTGATCCTCAAGATCACAGAGCCTGACTTGATCAGGACTAGGATAAATCAGAATTGCATTGGTTAAACACATTAACAGGAAAAGTGTATAGCTAAATTAGATGCATTGCAGAATTAATGCGACACAGATGTGTTCGCTACAGATTTTTGATCCCACACCGAAAAATAAATACCCGTATGCAAAAAGAGGACATTTTAAGAACAAAACTGAAATATTTTTGGCCTACATTATCTTCTACAAAACTTTTTTGTTCCAGTGGAGATCTGTTCAGACAATTTGGCATAAGAACCAATAGATCTAAAAGCTATTGCTTTGCTGCAGTCCAACTGTGGCTTTTTCAATTTATGGGATATTTCTGAAAAGACACTACACACACCTCTCCTTTCACGTGTCAAATCGGAAAGGAAAAACTCAGCAAGTGGTAGTCTACAGCACATGTTCTTAAAAACATGACATGCCTCACTGGTGTATTAATACTAAGACTATTCTTTCTCAGAAATAAACTTGAACACTTTAGCTTGAAATATTTCTCATGCAAGTTATTAGTATTAAATCAATTTCACAAGTAATGTGTCAAACCTTCAGTTTTGATAAGTTCAACATCATAAGCTGACTTTTGTTAGAGAAGTGGGCTATCCAGCAGGCTACGTTGTAAGGCGTTTTATTTAATTGGCAGCTGTGACTGCTCAGGCACTTTTAGTACAGTTCTAATCCCTTGCATTTCTTTGTGCTAATTTTGTCATCTCCTCTCTATGTTACTATTTTCTTTTAACCTTATTTTCCTCTTTGGGAAGATAAACGTAATTCTATAGAAGATAAAAGTATCATCATCATTAAATCAGAAGCTAAACCAGGCTGGAACTGGTTAGTACGGGGATGGGCAGCCTCCAAGGTTGAAAAACCAGTTTGCTGCTGTATATGAGAGTGTTTGACCAGTAGATGGCACATTTCCCTCTAGTCCAGAACTTCTCAACCAACGATGCAATATTGTGATGTTGGGAGATGTCATTTGGAGGAGACTAAGAACCAAGTAGTAAGGACCTTAGCATACAGGAACTGGTGCACTATTTGTAAGAGCACAAGGGTGGTAACCTAGTGTCCTGGCTAAAACCAGTTCAGGCTTGTATAGTCCGGCCTACCAGCTCCAGGCTTTAGGTGTACTCAATTACTATAAAAATAAGCACAGCGCAGACCTTGTGTATCATCTTTGCCTAGTTTTATCTATATATTCATCTATATATTTTACCTATATTTAGACAATCCAACATTCTACATGCAGCCTGAGTCTTGTCGCACATTGCCTTGTATCTACTCTTATGAGTGCAGTGTCTCATGGAATAATGGAGTGGAATAATTTCTACCACGTTTGCAGTGTTACCCTTTAAGTCTGAAAAGCAAGCCAGCATCAGGAGGTAAGTGAAATTCTGTTACTTAAGCGTTTGCGATGTTCTATGCTTGAGTTAGTTTTATTAAAGTACAGTAATATAGTAACAATGTAAATTTATATTAAGGTATTGTAATACGTTCTAAGTGTGAATGTGCAGCTTAAGAGTGCATTCTAACCTATGGAAATTTCATCTTATGTATGGTTGTGTGGAACATAATCCATAATAGTAATGTGATACCATTTAAATCTTGACTATCCAGCACTGCTCATTCTCCACAGATGCCATTCAACATTTATACTCCAGATACAAGTCGAGCAATAGTAAAATGAGCAATATGGAATCCCTCATGAACACATCAAATGGCATAAACATAAGCAAATACCTGTAACTATGGACTAGACTACTGAACCTAGTCCGGTAATGAGTCAAGTACCTATCAAATAACATCAAAACTACACGGACATAATCGGAAAGAAAAGTTACTTTGAGGAGGTTTCAAAACTTGTGTCAGCAGTAGCATTCCCACAGCAAACCGAGTGTGAGCCTATCCGATGTAGCTTTCCCTCTGTATATTTATCTCAAATGTCTCATGTTACAGACTCTCACTCAACACGTGCTGCTTCTCTCATCTTCCCATTCTTCTAGTTCTCCCCAAAGTACTTCACATGGTGGAACCCTCACTTCTCCTGTCTGCCCTCACATATATGGGGGTTTCTAGCACTGTTCCTGCCCACCTGTCCTCAACAGTCAGGTTTCCTGGTAAAGTTCACGCTCTGCCCTTTACTTTCTCCATTACAGTCCCCCAGGGACCTGAGCTGATACAGCTCGGCTGTCGACACAGCACAAGCACGTTCTTATCATACAGTTCAGTTATGCCCAAGATGAGCTAGGTTTCTTCTTGTTCTTGTTTCACTGGGGACTGGAACCCATCACCTTAATAAAGGGACCATCATGGAGCCTGTGCATTACAACAGTTAGTTGGGCCACTCATCCCCTGAAAAGGACAGCTTTGACCAACAACTTGTACATGTTACAAGTTACACCCTACTCACACCTAACAATTGGACCATGATTATTACAGGGTTACTTGTAATCTTGTGCCCACTTTCACCTAAAAAAAAAAATCCCCACTAGACAGGAACGGAGATATTTTCTGCCCTTATTACTTCTATACAAGCTTGACTCTGTTCAAGCTCATTTAAAAAGAGCAGTCTTATGTTTAAATAAAATGAAAATAAAATATGATATTGGATGACATTAATATTGTCCCAGCAGTTCATTGATATTTGTTTAGCTCATTCTATTTCACGCAAGAGTCTGGACCACATGAACTTTTCACAATTCAAACAGAATGCTAAAAAAAATTACAAATGTTTAGGGCATGCGTGACTAATATGATTAAATTCTAAAAATGTATTCTCAATTCAATGGTTGTTTTGAGGAGAGTTTGTAGACATTTTGGCCACTTTATTAAGAGCTTTGTAATGTTTAAAAATTAAAAGATCAGAGCTTCTGGGAACCAGTTAAATATACTCCACACAGGCAGGGAGATCAAGAACTTACATCCACTTTCTAACTGCTTTATCCGATTCAAGATCGCAAGGAAGTAAGGGCCTATCCCAGCAGGCCACGGGCGACAAGGCGGGATACGCTGTGTACAGGACGCCAGTCCATTACGGGGCACACATGAACACAACCATACTATAACACCGGGATCAACTTTCCCTGAACCCAATTAGCCTAGCGGCATGACTTTAGACTGTAGGTGGGAGGAAACCGGAGCACCCTGACGAAACCCACATGGACACTGAGAGAACATACAAACTCCACACACACAGCACCCCAGGAATTGAACCCAGGGGCCCAACACTGCAACGCAGCAATGCTACCAATTGTGCCACCAGAACAGTCACCTTCAAAAGTGCACTGGAAAAGGAACAGCACTAAAAAATAATCCTTTCTGATCATTTTTCTCAGCGTTGACTGGGAAAAAATATTTTTCTTTCTCCCTACACAGGACGTATTTAATATATTTATTGATTAAATACAAAAATCAGAAGGCTTGGCTAGAATGCTTACTTGTTTCCTCTTATCCCTTCTCGTCGGACTGTGGCCAGACCCTCTGATACAAGAGACTCTGCAATGTTCTCTCCAGAAGTATCTGTGAACAGAGAGAAATTACCTGAATGTTAATCTGTTAATCACACAGTCTCAAGATGTCAATGAGATACTTGTGAGGCTCAGTGCTGCATTGTACTATAAGAAAAACTGATTTTGGGGGTGAGGTTAACTACACACTGCACTGAAGGGGAAAGGTAGAGCTATATATTTTCATTCCCCTATGTTTTAACAGTCATAAGCACTTTCCCCGTGTTGTACATCTCTAGTCTGCCTGATGGGATAAAGCAATGCAAAACCAAATAATTCAGCTTCTCTAAGATAATGGTTAACTGTCACCAAAACAAACTGAATGTATAAAATCTTTTAATTAGGCTGTTTTAGATACAGCATATCATTTCATGTGGCTCTGAATTAAAATGACCAACAACAGCAAAACATAGTAGAGGAATAGTAAAATTACAGAACCAGACAAGATGACAAGAAAATTAATACTTGATCTTTAGAAGCACAAAGTAAACCAATGCTGCAGCTGTTAATTTACATCAGTAGCTATCTACACATTTGGTTATTTAATCAATGACAAGTCTGATTTTTCTAATTTGATTTGTAACTAAGCTGCTGTATTAAAAAGATAAGACGATTCCCAGGAGGGGGACTTGTCCATTTTCACCAGACGGACAACACTTAAAAGTCTCATATTATTCTTAGTAATGTCATTAACAGTGCTAAAAAAAAGGATAACAAGGCTTTCAGAAAAAAAAATTACATTTCAAAACAGGTATCTGTATTTCAAGGCTTCTTTCTGTAAAAACAGCCATACCTTTACCGAGGTACACCATTCCATACTCTCTTCCTTGAGGAGTCTTGTTTTCCACAGTAAAGCAGACCTCCTTCCCAATCATCTTCTTACGAAGGAACTCGCGGGCTGGCCAGGCCCATGGCTACAATGAAGGCATTGACAATTTGATTATTCTGGCATCTCACACATAAGTAACACAACACATTCTTTTAACTCATTCATTTTTTGGAGCACACCATACAAGCGCCGTTACCATCAACCAGCTTGGATCAACTCTTTGGGACACAGCTGAGGTTTGAGATTTTAATCCCACTGCTTTTGATAAAGCACCTAAATTATAACTCGACAGCTTTATTAACATAGCTTTAATGCTTCCAAACTGTGCATCTTAATTCAATATAAAGAAAAGGCACGGATATCTTCATGTCAGTTCACTCACGTTGGATATTTACCAACATGCTTGCGGTATAGTAGAGTCTTTACATCTGCAAATTTAAGATTCGTAAATTCACCAACTCGCAATTCAGTCTGGCCGACAGGGTCTTAGATGGGGAAAAAAAACAGGCGTTTTCAGCCAGATTTTCAGCCTTCATAAGTTGAAGGTTGCTCACAACACCTTTCAAAGTAGTGGCAAAACACTAGGATCATGGGTTGAATCTACCTAACAAGTGAGCTCCCCCCTGCCACCTGCCCAGGTACCCACTACATCTCAACCTGGTCTGGTTTTCATCTTGTAACAAAAACTCCAAGTTCCGTTTCAACGGTGTGGGGAATGATAGACTGGAGACGACTTTACAGGATCTCTGACAATATTATTGCCCATTTCGTTGCAGTGCGGCATGATAATCACAGAGGCAGAGGGAGAAAGTGCAGACTGAATACAGACCAGGGATTTATGTTTGTTTTAGTTGATTACTAAAGATGTGTGATTACTGTTGTTTCTTTTCGTTGATCAATGTTACTTAAGTTAACTTTAAAGCGATGCATTATTACTTAAACTATCATATAAGGGAATGTTACCTATGTCTCTGGGGTGGACTAAGTTATAGCCAAATTAGCATATTCACAAGGGTTCAGAGCAGAAAATGTTGAGACACTTCTGTACAAATATTTATTGTACAGCTGACCAAGAAAGATTTAAGAATTATTTGATGCAACTGGACAATCCTGCAATTCTTCAATTTCCACCAAGGTGTGCAATGATCAAATTACACTATCTACAGGTTTATCAAACTCTCTCTCATCTGGCTGTAAAGGAGCTATAGCCCCATATCATGAACAGTTAAGTTCTTGTGAAATTGGAGTACAGAAAACAAGACTAGATAATCACAATATCTCTCTCAATACTATTTAGCAATCATGACCATTCTACAGTTGCTGTATTTTAAGTGCATCTTTACTTCTTGTAAAAAATAATTAAAAATTACATTGACAATAAGATTGTCTCAATAAGAAGATCTTACAATAAGACTGTAAATCTTAAAACTATTAGATCATGTCTGCCCTACATATCTTTTATGTGGCACGTTTATAGGTCTACTGTCATTAAATTTAATTTCCAGGTGCATCAACTGTTGATTATGTAAATATTTCCCAGAAAAAAGAGCGTATTTTAGATCAAGCATAAAACATATCAGTACGCGCCTGCACAAATCTTTCTTAGCTAATGAAATAAGCTAAGGTGCTTGGGTTTCTATTGGCTTAGTTCTCCTTGTCCAGAAGAACCAACAGTATTTATAGATAACCATTAATTTATCATCCTCAATATACATAGTATACATTGATTTTTGCTGAACTTAATAGGTATTTTAGGGAAACCTGCCAGATCAGTTCCTGGATCAGGGCCTTCCAGAAACTAAACCGAATGCCACAGGATCAGTAGGATTAAAAATGTGTTCATAGCTTTGGAGTGATATAGTTGTATGATTGTATCAAACCATATTCACAGAAGACACTATTTCAACACAGGGAAGAAAAATGGCAGACAACAGCAGTATGACTTAAGTGGACTTTGCCACTTGTGCTCTCACCTCATCAGGGGTGTCCTTTGTGTCGGGCTGGTTTTGAGCAGCTCTTCGGGCCAGAGCGCCAGCACGGATGTTGCTCAGGTTGATCTGTCTCTCCGGGGGGGGGCCGCCTCGTGGCTGTCCCCGGACGATGATGGCACATCCCGACAGCACCTGGCACGAGAAAATCAACCCGCGTCTGAGAGGCCTGCAATTGTGTGAGCAGGTCGCGGAAACACACGACAGCCAACTTAAATTCACCTTAAGTTGGGGTGGGTAGGTCTGTGGTTTTAATTCAGATTCAAAGAGCTTTAATTCCAAATTACAGTGTTGCCAAAGCAGAAAAATAATTAACAAAACATTTACCTTATTAAATTAAAACACATTAAATGACGGTGCAGAGCAACCACATTTAGAAACCATACTGACAGTATATTAAAGAGAATGCATGCAATTAATGGCAATTTATAGTGTTACCAATGAATACTTCCAATACTTGGAATGAATACATCAAATTGTGAAGAATTTGCTACATTGGCTCATGTTTTAATTAAGAAGTGATAAATTTGTTGTGCATTTCCTAAGAGAAGTATATCAGCATCCTCGCACTTTAACCTCAGTGCAGTTACTTTTAAGCACATTCTGAATAACACCTGAAGGATAATGCTGTTTAGCATTGATTAGCACCTACTTTGCTCAACAGCCTACAGCTTTCACCAGAGCTCAGCATTTTAAATGTAAGTACACATTTACCCTACAATTAAGAAAACTGCTATAACTGTAAAGGTGGTTATTTCCATACGTATTTGCAATATTTTAACAAACTTTTAAGTTAGCAAAGCAGTTTTCCAGGAGGAAATGACCAGCAGCAGCTTGATGTGAAGACTCCCAACAGCCTTCACTCTTAACCTTATTTTTCACATTTGTAGGTGACTGTTGTGAAAATTCAATAAATCACTGAAAAGACAATTATAGCACCTTTTTTCATTTATGGTAAAAGCCTTTCAAGATGTATGGGAAAAACAAAATTCCACAGAAACATTTCCAGGGAATCATTTAAAACTTTTTCTGAAAAAATGCTCCCATTCAAAGAAGATTCCTCAACTGAAGGACTAGTTTATAGCACGGAAAAACAATTAATGAAGCTCTAGTAAGTATCTGTGTCAGCATGCATAGGCTGCAAAGGAACAGGTAAAGGTTTATTCCATGCTGAAAGAAAAAGAGAAGAGACAACGTTACGACTATGTAGTCTTCTTCAGGTGTGACACCTGAAGAAGGCTTCACAGCCGAAACATTAAGGAGCACTAGAAGACATTTGGAATAGCTGACCCTAAATATGGATGCGGATAATTTAAGTATAAACCACCATGCCTAATAACTCCTGCCAGTAAAACAGAATACTGTCACTAACACATGGACAAATAAAATGGTTGTGGACAAACCATTAAAAAGTCCAAGAGAGACTCGTTATTTACTTCTTACTTAATATGACAAGCAATTTCCTAACTTTTTGTTTGCATGTTTTTAAATCGTGAACATTAAAGGGAGTGAAACGCCCTTGGAAGTCTTTTAACCATTATATCATTTCACAACTGATACCAGTTAAACTTTCAACTGAACTTATCCAAAGTGTAAACTTTTCAAAGGACAACAAGCGGCAGTGGCCTCGAGGCTTAAATTTTCATTTACATTACACTTAGAAGATAGGCTGTTTGTGACAAGGAGCTGTTTGGCCTAGGATCAAGCATGCATTTGTGAAGAATAATCATTTTCCCTTCTCCACTCTTATTTATTGTCATTTCAATGCATCTGAAGCTCTACCCATTTTACCACAAAACAATTTTAGGGAGCAGAAAAGCTGTACAGTTGATCAATTATTTACATTCATAAACCCAATAAAAATAAATCTTAGAGGCAAATAAAAGGTTAAATTAAAACCCCATGATTAAAATACACATATATCCAATGCAATTGTCATTGGGTTTCAATGGAGCCACGTTGAGTTGTTTTATTAGTCGCCTGTATGGGTTATTGTTTATATTACATTTTAAGTCAAAATAAATGAAGTTAAATACTTCATATTTTCTAAACCACCGAAAGAAAAAAAATATCACTACGCGAAAACGTTGCAGACGCATTAGCAAACATTTTAATACCTCCAAAGAGGTTATTTAACAAGCTTTTCTTTAAAAATGAAACTATAGAATCAAAACGCTTAATTCCTCAAAAAAGAGGAAATCAGTCATTATAAAATCACAGGGGGAAAAGCCGTTTCGCAAAAAGAGCACGTTATTCCAAGTCTCTGCCAACATCGATTTTTAAACAAATGTGCTTTGGGTCCGACCGCCATTCCAGCCGAACACATGCAGTTTTTGGATTTAAAACCAACGGGCCCAACTGCTTACGGTAACCAGTGACAAAATCATTGCAGCTTGCTTAACTTTTCACGAAAAAAACAAAATACCCTACATTTCCGAAAACGCAAGCCAATTCAGTTTCCGCTGCAGCGAAAGCGTAGCACACTTGGGAGACTTTCAGAGCTACGTGTCAGTTTCTCCACATACAACTGGACACAGTCCTTGCTTTTACAAATATCCAGGAGTTATTAAACTTTTATCTCCGCGTGACAGATAACTATTCAGACTTCCCCAAGTTTTGGTCACCTATATCATGCTGAAGTTTACCGGTCTTGATAAGCTTGGGCAATCTTTTCTTTTTTACAGAGAGCATTATAAACACTTGTTCCCGCCATGGTGCCCTCCAAATATAGGTTAAAGTAAGCGTGATTTTAGGTTAAAGGTTGATCTAGTTTAAAGAATGACCTGACCTTTCCCAAAACTATTTTATCTGATCTCCCCCTCCCCCCAAACAAGCCACGACATACGTTTCACTCTCTACTACTACAGAGCTTAAAAGCGTGGATATTGGGTAAATCAGAGAGATGACTCGTTCAATACTAATTACACAGTATATCTCAGTCAATGCACGGCTTAACATGCCTTCCAAGGCGTCAATACATTCCTGACGATGGTCTTCCCCGTTACACGTGTAGTTGAATGATAAAGAGTAAAAAATATTTATTTCTTCAAAACAATCGAAGCCTGTGCAAACAAACCTTTTAAGCTGATCAAGAACATCGTTCATGTGACCATTAAAAGTAACTACACGCTTTCTAATTATACATTTACATACTTTCGAACACACTTTTTTTTTCCAGGCAAGAAACTATACCTGAAACAGCCACCTTTGTTGCAGCTCTACTTTGAAGTTCCACCTGTGCTGACTGTAAAATGCTACCATACGCCTAAGTCCGCTAACAATCATGGCATTATCACTGCATGCAATTTATGAACCTTAAAGAAGTCTCCTGGATCAGTTCGGAAGAACTTCAATCCCGAGCTTCCTACTGCTGGGTATTTTGTTCTTACCATCTTTACTATTCCCCTCTGCAGCGGCAAACTCGGAGCAGTGTTAGCCTGAGCCTGGGAGGACGACGAAGATGCCATGCTCGTTGGTTTAAAGTCTCACGCACAGTCCGTGGGATTCAGGATAAGAAGAAGCGAGAGTCTGAGTAACTGTTCTGCCGAGACCTGCAGCCCAAGAAGAGAGACAGACTTGAATGCTACTCTACACATTCACTACACCGGAAACACACGGAGCCATGCAACCCCAGCATGCATGGGATATACACGTCAAATTGTTACCTTTTCCGGGCTACCAGTCAAGGCAAGACATTGTAGCAATAGGCCAATTCCAGAGCTACGTCATTCTGAAAAGAAGACAGCTTCCGGGTTCCGAGGGGGAACGACACGTCAGCATCAATCTCCGCTATACTGGAGTTTACAGCTGCCTGGATGTTCATAATGCTGGGTTTTCGCGCGGCTGTTGTATTATGGTGTTCAAGAGGCATGTTTCCCTGCCTAGATCTATGTATTTTTTTAAATCAATTGTAAAACAGTTTCATTTTACTTTCATTATAACTGAAAATGTTTACTAACGTTTTGATTCGAATTACGTTTATTGATAGGCTCGTCTTGGCTATCTGAAAATTTCATTCATACACAGTAGGCTATTGCGTGTGTATGTGCATGCGTGTTAGTGCCGATTCAGGTTTCGAAAATGATGTTTCCGGATACCGAAGTGTATAATTAACAAAAAAAAGCAACACTCTCGCACCAGGGACGTAACATCTTAATGTTCATACTTTTTTATCGATTTGTTGTTGGGTGCGCGTATGTTTAAGGGTGTGTGTTTAAATGCGCTCCGTTTATCCGTGCGTCTCGACTCACAAATCCTATCCTTTCCCTTGCATCGAGTAACTGTAAAGACATCTTTGCAGACAAGTAACTTAATATTGTGTATTGTGTATTGTGCTCTCACGGCCCATTGCAAAACTAAAAAGAGAAACTTAAAAAATACCTTAACGTGGAATGCAGGTATAAAAGATAGATATAAAAACGAGAATATTTACAAATCTGAGATCTGAGGTGGCCATTTGACCATCTAACCCTCCTGGTTGATATCAGCTTATTGATTCCAGAGCAGTTATTTATTGCTATGTATATCGAACATTTCTCAACATTTCCTAGAAGATCGAAATTGTCAAAAAACATGTGTTTTATATGAAGCCTCTAAGCTAAGCATTTCCAATTTTGAACATAGATATTTGTCTACACTACAAATGCACTTGTCTGCATGAAACATCATCTACCATTTATTTCCCCACTCTTGAATTTTATCTGAACAGTTAATCTTTTTTCAAAGAGAATTTACCACTAAGTATACCAAATTATATCCAAATTATATTTGCTTGCTCAAAGAACAAGATAATTAAGTATGCTTTACTTTTTCTATATCTATATTGAGTACCCTCTACCCATCTTATTTCCATATTGATGATCATGTAGCTTAAATCTAACTACTATTTAGTTAATGTTATATGTAAAATTAGTCACAATGACTAATTTTATAATTACTGAACATGGTTCAATACTGTCACCCTTTTTATGGATGGACACTGAATTAGCAATTTTCCAGCCCATGAGTACTACCCTTATCTTGAGCAATTGTTGTAAGATTTGTTCCATTGCTTTTTGAAGTAGTGGATTTAATAAACTTAAAATATCCTGTTGTAAGTTCACTCTATGAATGGTAAAAAGTTCCTTTCTTTTTATATGTACATTGTTAAAATAAACTGGGATACAACCTAGATTCCTGTATAGTAAAGTATATAGTAAATGTATGTGAATATATAGTACATATATATTCAATACATTATACTATAATACTGTATTTGAAATGGTGGATCCAAGGCATGAAAGGGTCATTTCAGGCTGCAGGTTAATCTATTATTTTTCAAGTCACTTCTGACCTTTTAACTGAGCAAATTTTTTGGCTAAAAGTCAAATTACCTTTTTATCACAGTCACTCTTTAAAACATACCTGTAAAATCACAGGATTCCAATTCAACCCTGGGCAACAAAATACACTATTTATTGTAAGACCAAATAATGAAATAAAGCTTTATGTGTACAAGCCATCAAGTTTATTTCTTGCTTTACATAAGCCAAAAATGGTAATGCTCAACAAACAAATATACGTGTTAATTTTGGATTTAGGATCAAACAAAACCTACAGCTTTCAAACAACTAGTTTTCCAAGAAAAACATCCATCCATTTTCTAACTGCCTTATCCAATTCGGTGGCCCCGACTACCTCTGTTGGTAGAGCATGAGCCCCCCTGATCTCAGGGTAGTGGGTTCGTGTCCCATGTCAGGTGCCAGGTTCTCCATATTGAAGGTTGGGCACAAGGCTAACAACCCTGTCCCATTAAAAACTAATGTCATGGAAACAGCAACAGGATTTTGGTGCCCCTTCTGTACATGCCAGAAGGCATAACGGGCAAACATCCATTATCTAATACAGGGTTTCAACAGAACCAGAAACTATTCCAGCTAACAACAGATACAAGACAGGATGCAACACCACTCCATCAGAGGTCACTGAGAGAAGCGGTTTAATTCTAAATTAAATTTAAGGTGTCTGTACTGTACATAAAACATCACCCCTGAATTAAGTCATGGGAAATTCTAATTGGAGTGAGCTTTGAATTCTGTAAAAAGTCTGGCAGAGTCGTGGACTCTAAGATATATGTGTATTTTCAAAATAAAAATTAAATTACAAACCAATGTGGAGGAAGAGATTCTATTCCTCCTGAGGTTTCCAGAGGTAAATGATAGGAAACACAGTTCTGTAATTGGCAGTGTGACATTATAGATCCATTGCATAGATCCATTTTTTTAAGAATAGAAGAAACCTAATTTGAATTTCTAGGTAATCAATTGTCATACTTGGAAAAACAGCAGCAAAAGCTGCCAAAACATTCTCTGTAGACTGTTGAAATGATAGGTGCCACCTTCTTTGCACTCAGAGTCTCTGCAGACACCCAGCTCACCAATTTTGTTGTAAAGATGTGTAAGGTGCAACTTAAATCAAGTCTTCATGCTACTGACACGTGCCAAAGCCGTCTTAAATAATTGGGACCTCCATTATGTTCCTCCTCTTGCAAAGTCCTTTATTTGCTTGTTACCACCCCGGAGCAGCATAGATTTTTAGTCTCTAATCTTCTAATTCGGTGGACCCCAATACGTTTACATGGAGATCAGCTGTAACGGATACAAGGACAATTCATAGCTTAAAGCCAGTCATTTGAACAAGGAACTGTTGTGGTCTACTATTGTTTTTATGAAAATGAAGTAAATTATTTCACTGAAAACAATGAGAGAGTCCCATAAATATTTTGTAGTTTAAAAACAAAACACCTGATACAAATTTTCAAAATCCTTAAAGTCAACTCAACTAGTTGAGCCAAATGTTCTCCTCTCACCTGTAACAGTTTTTATGGTTTAAAAAAAAATAATTATTAATTTCGAAATGGCGCTACACGGTAGTCCATTACTTGTATATATTTAACCATGGTTCATGCAATGTTTAACAAGCCAATTGAGATAACGACACATAGATGCATCGTTTAACAAACTTCAAATTTCCTGGGGCAAGGTAATTGTCACGCACCTCTTCCTAGCCCTAGAGGGCGCTCCACCTTTCTGTCCGGTTCCTTGCTTCCCTGCGCCTATTTATGTGCTTCCGGTGCGTCAGGTGCGTCTGGTGGAGGTTTACTATTTATTGTCCTTTCCTCCTCGCTCGGTATTGGGATTGGTTGTCGAGAGGTTTGCCTTACCAGTTTGCTCTGCTACCTGAAGGCTTATGTCTCGTCCCCGACTCCACCCGATACCTTGAGCCCGGAGCGAACCCCCTTGTTTGCTCCGTTCCTGCCGCTTCGCATAGGGTTTTCCCGTCTCGCCGGTCTCTTTCCGGCTTCCATGACAGTAATCTTTTTAAAAGAGTGGAGCAATGTGCTCGTTTTCTTCTGCAGTTTAGCCTTCTGAGATGTAACAAACAACAGTGTAAAGGGTTTCACCAACATAATCATGACAGTCTGCTCAGACTGTTGCAGGGTGCTTGCAAGAACTACAGTAGCTGGAAGCTACAAAGAGCAAACGTTGTGTTCATTCAAACACATGGTATTGCATCTGCTTGAAATGGCGTTAAAACACAGAATGTGATGCAGAACGAGTGTAAAGTAGAGCATTACACTTGCTTTCAAAGTCCTCCAGCTGTGGAGGTGACCTCTGTTGTCATGTGGTCCTCAATGACTGGGATGAATGTTACACACTGGAACCCCCTATCTGTGGTCACCCCTCTGTTGAGGGACAGACAGTCCCGCTTCACGGATTCAGTTCCCAGTTACAGTACCTAATTTGTGATTTTCTCTGAACTGGTATGCTGTCGACTGGTCCTTGCAGAGCACCACCATATATTGCCACATATCTTCAACCAGACAAAACCCCTGGCACATTTCATCTGTACAAGGCAATGCAAGGTACTGGCAATTCTGACAAATCATTTCAAAAAGTGAAAAGCTACTAGGACATTGGAAATTGTGGTGCAGCTCTAGTCCGCCAGGACATATGTTTTGAGCCACCTGGTGAAATATTCTATGGTCACCAGGACATATTGTTGCTGGCTCCGCTTTAATGTGGAGTCATATCAGCTTTCCCCTGCTCAGTTCTTGACTCTGCACTCATCTTATGCCACTAAAGTCAGGACCAGGGGTGATCCAGGGGGCCCTTTTTGGCCAGGTACAAGTCCTTAGGTCCAGATCTAGTGTTCCACATTGACATGAACCTGTGATGCCTCTGGGGACAGTAGAATTGTCTGAAATGGACCTGTCCTGCAGTGCAGAGTGCATTGTTGACTTACAGATCGGGGAATGAAAATCCCCTGAGGTCTTTGACCCTCAAGTGAAAGAGCAGCCCAATCTCTCAGTTCTTTGTGTCTTTGCAAGTCAGTTTCCCCAGGTCCTCCTCCAACAGTCCCACCATGCTGTACAAGCTTTCCTATTAGTCCATGCAACACATAGTACTCTTTTCTTCATCCTGGATAAGGTCCTGCAGCACTGCAATCCTTCAAATAGCAAGGATAACATGACAGAATGTCTACATTCATGCATCTCTTCCCTGCCTGGTGCTTCTTGTGGAAGTTGTAACACTGTAGGACCTCTGGTAAGTATGCCATCTGTCCCCCTGGTTCAATAGGGTCCAGGGTCCCCCTGGTGTCCTGTGGACTCAGGAGAGTGAGGTGTGGTCTGGCTGCTGAAGAAACCAGGCACAACACAGAGGTAGATTCAACAGTGGGGGATAACCTGGAGCTTCTGCCATGTTGCACAGTGGTTCTGTTCTGCACTGCTGAGAGGTCAGCTGAAGACAATATCTGCTCCTTCTCTGCAGACACTCCAGACATTGCACTGCATTCAATATTGCTGGTATCTGTACACAAAATGAGTTGGGGTCCAGATTAGACAGGAATCAGGACAGGGGCCAGACCAGCATATCACAGAACTGAAATTCCAAAATTCAGAGTATCGCATTTCATCACTCTGTTCTCCCCACTGATAGCTGATGTATGGTGAGTGTACTGGTGCACTATGGCTGCAATTGCATCATCCAGATGGGGGCTGCACATTGGTGGTGGTGGTGGTGGAGGGCAGTCCCCATTACCTGTAAAATGCTTTGAGTGGAGTGTCCAGAAAAGTGCCATATAAGTGTAAATAATAATTATTAATAATTATACTGTGATGGACTGCACAAGTCATCTTGTAAGGCTTCTGCTCAGGTCAGTGACATAGGCTCTGTCCTCATCACTAAGAGGGCTTGTTTCTGGGACACAGATATGGCACCAGAGCTCCTCAGAGGTAAGCAGGCATCAGAATGCTTGGAATGCAAGATCTGCATAGGCTCCCATTGAAAGAGTATTTTAAGAACCTATGCAAGGCGGCAAATCTGGAAAGGAATAGGGAACAGAGTTGAGGGAAGACACACAAGGTATGTTGGTGCTCTCAGTGATGATAGGGACGTCTGTGCAGAAGAGAAGGGTACAGTAGGTATCCATTGCAACAAATCCAGGGAGGTCCACAGGAGAATCAGGAAACAGTCCACATGTCCATTATTAAGATATTTCTGGAGACAAAACAGGAATAGACACAAGAAAAAAAAGAACCAGGAATATGGGGCTTCGTCCCAGGCCCCGGGCCCAGAAGGTCAGGGTGACTACTACTGGCCTATGCCCTCACTACGTGAAGCCTGGTGGTAGGCGAGCCATGAGGCAACCATTTTCCAAAGCTAAGCCCTGAAGGCAGGGGGAAGAAAACTGAAATAAGCGACTTAACTAGTCACACAAGGAACTAATAATTAAAAGGACTGTCTAAAGATGATTAGAGCGCCCTCTGGAGGAGGGGATGTCGACTGTGACACCAGGACAATGTACAAGGTGTCTGCGGCAACCAGCCCCCAGTTCCTCTCCAGATACTGTCTTCAGATCTCCAACTTCACTTACATATTCTCTACCAGCAGCTCCAAATTGCACCCTGAAGGCAGCTGAGAGAAGACTAGATTTTTTCGTATACTTATGCAGTGTGGAATAGCTTGTCATACTCTACTGTCCAATGCCACTTGCCCAAACAATATAGTTGAGGTTTTCAGAATTACATTGCCCTCAGGATTATATCACAATAAGGTATTGGTGTGCCCAGGGCTTTTCTAAAATAAAAAAATATACAGACAAAATGGTTAATTTAACTTTGTAGACTGTTTTCATGAGCAAGTTATAATCATTCTCATCAGTGTATTATTTATAGATGTCTGCATTTTTAATAAAATATTTTTCTTCAATTGATATCCCATATTTCGATGGCTGAATTCATCACACGTGTATTGAGAATAAATTAATTTTTAATTAATTTTAGATGTTTCAATCCATTTTACAGATTACCTGCTTGGGGTTTACCTATGATACATATGCCTACAGTTTTTAGCTTTATATTTTTTTTATCACATTTATGATTTTCTATTTCAGTGTAAGCTGCTTGCAGCATGCTTGAAGACAACTGAAATGTGTAGATATTTACAAGTCTTCATTCAGTAATACGAATTCTTAACTGCAGAAACTGTGCATTACTTAGTTAATCACACATTGCTCTGGGAAAATATATTTGAATTTAATTATGGTGTATTACCATTTAACAGAGCAAAACACTTACACATTTTGAGCCAGATCTATAACTCTGATGAGTGGTGTTCCATTACCCTTTACTTATTTTAGTGTCTGAAATAAGATCTTTTTTAAGTGAATTCTTGAGAACTTGGAATGCAAAGAGACTATTATAATGTTATTAGTATCTGATTACCAGTCATTCACGACAGACTTATGTTTTCTACTATAATTTTCTTTCCATGGTACTCTATTCTAGGAGACAATATTCCACCGAAAGAAATGTGTATTTGAACATGCTGTATAACCATTGGTTCTGATGTTTAGAGATGCCAAATGTAGGACTTTAATGTAACGGACAGATGTTGCAATATTTCCTTAGATCACTCTGCGCCAATAAAAGAAAGAAAGAAAGAATGACATATTATGGAAAATCCGCATGACTTGTCTGAGACGTCTCCTGACATTATCTTCACTGGGAACAAGCTGACTACCCTTAAGCAATCCTTCCGAAAGAAATACAGGATCCCTTCGTAATGATTCTGCAGGAGATGCTAGGGTGCAATAAGAAGCACCTGGAAACTTAGATGCTTCCCAAAATCCCCCCCCCCAAAATGTAAAGGCGAATTACAAACAGAATTGGGCGACACCTCACATTATGAGTGTCAGGTTCCAGTATAACAAGGAGTTAGTTGGAATTTGCTTTTATTCACTGTATTTGAAGGATCTGTGTGAAACGTTATTTTTCCAATTGTAAAAGATGTACAATTTATTTCGCACTTTCGACTCGGGACCGGGGCATCTATGTAATTGTGATAACTAAAAACAATTTCCTTTTTGTTTGTACAGAAATATCCACTTATTGTGGTTTTATGTCGCATTTCAAATCCGATTACAACCAGTTGGCGTTTGCCTTAGCATAACATTTTACAGAGTGAGGAAATACAACGCGTAAAAGACGTTGGACACAAAGCGCAGTTTTCCAAACGTCAGTCAAGGTTGGCTTTCCTGTAATTTTGTAAAATGATTCCATTACCCCTCATTCACTGGGGCATCATACTATAACTCATGTCTTCATATAAATCAATGCTTGACGTATATAAAATCTTAATTTAAATGAGTGCCATAAATACAGTTACACGGGGATACGCGATTCATCCAAAATATTCCAAGATTTATCCAAACATCTCACGTCAGCCAATTAAGGTACACTGGAAAAAATCTAAAACAGCAAAGTCAAAGCTGGTTGTCTGCATAGGGGATACAGTACATCTACGACAGCGACTGTGACACATATTAACTGTTTGAAATTACATGTTAACATAATTTGCCTGTGGACGACCTGGGTGCTTATCACAAGCTTCGGCGCTTAATATATCTACACGTGCAACAGTGTGCGCTTTGGAAAGGCTTTGACCTCCTTACCTTTAAAAAAGGAGTTAGATCACAGGGATTTGTCTCATTGGGCGCTGTGTTAAACGCAATAAATAGACAATAATGGTGAATGTGAATCCCATTTAGTATGTGATAGCATTTTATCTGAGACATTGTCAATAAATACAATAACTTGTAAGAGCCACCTGGTTTTATAGTGGACATCTTTGTGCGTTGGACAAAATTACGCATGTGGTGTTTATCTTTTTTGTTACGTTCAGATCTTTAGTATCTATTAGTTTGCTTTGCTTTTATAAGAGAGTGGAAAATTCAGTTAATAAAAGCAAATGTAGTTTGATGTCTGATCGTTGAATGTAATTTGATTTGCACTTTCTTCTGTTCACAAGGTGATATTGGTGTGCAAAGACTTAAAAAAAAATCTAAACAGGTGATTCTTCCAGTCCCGAAAATATTATTGTAAGGTAACGTGTGGTTAATGTATAATTTGGAACATATGGTATTTTAAAATGCTATCCTTTTTTCTGGAGTGTTAAGATCTGTGTGGGTTTTGCTAATGATGCCCAATTAGTCATTAAACAGACCAAACGACGAGGCTTGTATAGATTTTCATTCGCTAATATTTGCTCTTCAAATATTTCCTTTGAAACGTTTACAACATATTTTATCTGTAGGCCAGACGAGAGACATCTGTGAAAGTTCTTCTGCTCCGTATTTTATAAATACAAACCTCAATTGGTCATCCACATTTACCATATCTAACTCTATTTGTTCATGACTGAAAAAAATATAATAAAACAGTATATAGGATGGATTTATGATTTATCAAATGCACTTTACCATATGGCAGGCGGGTTTGAAACAGTTTTTATGTTTGTTTTAAAAAACAGTACTCAGGCTTACGGGTTACACTTATGTTAAAAGTGAGGATGCTCAAGTCACGTGACTGGAGAAGGCCTTTCTGTGTGCAGTAGGTTCAACACATTTAGGTAAAACATAATTTATAAACGGGATAGTATAAGATGAAGAAACCAGTAGGTAACATCTAAATCAAATTTCCTCTCATACAGGAGTTATTGTTTTTCATTGTGTTTTTGTAACCGGTATAGCACGGATGCTGTCCAGTTAGTTTTGGTGCTGAAATCTGCTTTCCATTCAAAAGCCAGCTTCAAGATCCTTCAATATCAATTTCCTTGCTTTGGGATTTGGCTTCACATAAGCAATAAGCTCATCTAGTTTATATAGTTTACATATCAGTAAAACAAAATGGTTTTGTATTGTACCCACTAAATACCTCGATGGGTGTGATTATATTTGTGATCAAAATTAGAGCCAATGAAGCATGGGAAAGTGTGCGTATTATTTCTATTTGCGTTTCTGTATCTGCATGAAACTACATAGCACATTCAATTTTACACAACACGACACAAAGGTTTGATATTAGTCAAACGTGGGCATTCAAATATCTGGATATTTGAGAAAGGATTAATACTTAAACCGACATTTTAAAGAGACGTCAAGAGGTATGGAAAATATATTTTCGTATTTCCATTCTATGATGGTAGTCACTACTGTTTTAAGTACTGAAATAATAATATTAAAGCATCAATATTATTTTATTCGGTTATTTCTCTCTGAGGTTGAAATTAAGCTTATTTATGTTTATCTTAATAAGTGGGGTATCTTAACATTATATTATGGTGGTTAATTTACGGTGTGAAGGCTAATATTAACTAATGGATCTTAATGATAAAACATCAATGACATCAATGTTACGTTCATTCCGTTCTGTTTCTAAAACGTGAGTATGTATGGTTTTAACATTAGGTACCCAAATTACAAATGAATAAGGGTAACTTTCAAAGAGATATCACGCGTTTGTTGCGTGTGGAATGCATATAGTTTGCGTGGATGTTAGCTACTGTAGAAGGGGAGGGAATTGGTCACATAATTCTTTTTTACAATGGGCTGCAATATTCAAATTCCCCATCATTGATCATGACGTAATCCGGATAGGTCTGTATATATCAGTGCTATCATGTCTGAAGTCAGTCTATGCTGCAAAGCGAATGCAGAGTGATAAATCTGCGCAGGAGTTCAATCGATATTCGCAACATACTTTACTCTTACCCTACCCTGAAACTCAGCAGTACTAAAACGCTCAATTGATTATTTCTCAGGTAAGTGACCGGCAAAATCAGTTTATAACGTATTGCCTACACCTAATCTTTGTCTTGTTTTTACAGCTTTAAGATGTCATTCTTGTGTTGTCATAAAATAGTCTTTTCAGACGCAACTAATTAAATCGGAGAAAAGGCTTTCTCCGTAGGAGAAAAAAAAACTGAATTATTTTTTTTGAAGACAGAATGTTTTTAACCAGGCACTAAATCTTTGTGTATTTGTAAACTTCCTATACTGGTTTTCCAGTATTGTTATTGCTATTTAGGAGGAGAAAAGTACCGTATCTCTCCTAGATTCTACGATAAGAAAGTAGACTTTAATCGAACAATCAACAATTTCAACTTTCCAGATCAATACTTAAAAATCTGCTTAAATGAGTTGCTTTAAACACCTGCTTTTGTGTACCTGTAATTATTTTTTAAAAATTATTTTGAATAAAGGATCCATGAAGAATTTCAGAAGGAAGATGCTGTAATACAGGATGCAAATGGCAAATGAGGGTTAGTCAGATTCATTTACTGAAACTTACAATTGTGACATTTTATTCCATCCGTTCTCATTGTATTTATGTGTGGAGTGGGTGCAGTTATACATTAGTTATTATAAATAAGTAATTCAAATGACCAAATATAACATTTTTGTTCTGATTGGTTTGTTTTTATAAAAGAGAAATCAAGTAGCTTTTCCACATAAGTTTTAAGGTATAAACAAAGTTACTCCTCAAGAGAAGTTAAATGGATTTAATCCATCAAGACTTAACTATAATACATTAACCTTCTTCTACAGGTCTTAAGTTGACAATCATCAAAAGAGGCCTAGCAAGCCATCTGGAATATCAACCTGATTAATTGGATTTGGGAAGTCCTGAACTATAATGTATGATGTATTATAATAGAAATCAAATAGATACTGAAGACTTCTTTCAATGAAACTTGATGCTCAATTTACAAGAAATTAGATCTACCTTCCTAGGCTCTAGCCTTCATTGTAAACCTTGTAATGTTAAAATAGTAATCTTCTGAAGCTACAACATGAAATACGACATACAGTACAGTACCATGCAAGGCAGACAACAAGTACTAAAACCGATAAACAGCAAATTGAAATGATAAAGTGAAAAGAGAAACACTAACCTTATCCATGGCTTAAAACTCCCATGGTGAAAACATGAAGGTGCCTGTGTTTTAGATATTGATTAAGCAAGGCAGTGCTGATGATAACAGGGTGGATAGGGCATAGGAATCCCAGGAGCAGTGTGAAAACGTGAGTTGAGATGGGGTCATCCTGGTACACTATGGTACACTACAGGTACAGTAGCTGGTTCTACCACAGAAGGACTAGAAAAGACAGAGAGCAACAGGAAAATAGGTAAAGTAGCACTAAATGTTTAATAGTGCACACATCCATTCCATATTAAAATAGCCAAACCATTCTGTAAATGCCTGTTATTCCCATAACACCCTAGAAATAAATATCCTCTTTATGCATGAGTGCAGGATGGAACAAAAGGCCAGGCTTGTGGATGTTGTAATGTTTGTCTGGATTCTCTCTGTGCTGTTGTACGCACCAGCACTTAAGCACTGGGGAAGAAATATAATGAAAAAAGAGCTAAGGATCATTAAAAAATAATGCTCAATTTATAAAAACATTCCCAAACTTTCTCAGAACACAAAGCAAAGGACATTTTACTGAGTTGTTCATTTCTGTTTCTTAAAGTGATATAATAACTTTTTATACAGGTACATAAATAATGCCATTTGGCACGATTTATTTTCCGAATATGAGTACACTTTATCTGACTAATATGCATCAGCCAATTCAATGGAGTATAAAGTGGGGCTCCTTCTATATGCAAAGTGTTTTAGGATCCTTGAGATAAAAATACTATAGAAATACCAGTGATTATAATTATTACAATGCCTCCTTTCTTCTAAAACAATGAATATTGACATAATATTTTAACTTTGGCCAGCAGCTATATCACCCTGCAGCTAAGTAGGGTTGAGCCTGGTCAGTACCTGGAAGGGAGACCTCCTGGGAAGCTATGGTCGCTGCTGGAAGTGGTGTTAGTGGGACCAGCGGGGGTCGCCCACCCTGTGATCTGTGTGGGTCCTAATGCCCCAGTAAAGTGGCGGGGACACTATACTGGGCGCTGTCTTTCGGATGAGACGTTAAACCGAGGTCCTGACTCTCATTGGCCATTTGAGATCTTGGGCATTTCTCAATAAGAGTAGGGAGTGTCCAGGCCAAATTTCCCCTTAGCCTTTACCATGGCCTCCAAATTGTCCCCATATATGATTGGCTTGCACTTGCCCTGCGATGGACTGGTGTCCCGTCCAGGGTGTACTCTGCCTTGCGCTCGTTGTTGCCGGGGAGACTCTGTGACACCGTATGGTATAAAGGGGTTTGGTAAATGACATGACATGGCATTTTAATCTTTGATTTGCATACACATCATCATTACCTGATTTTGAAACCGAAGCTGCCATGTGGGATGCCAAATGTAATTTTTTTCTCAGTTTTGTACATGACATTGCTTAATTGTTATATATATATATTTTGTTTTAAGGAATTGTTTGTGTAAATCAACTTGGGGGGGTGTTTGTAAATGGACGACCCCTTCCCACGTGCACAAGAAAAAGAATAATTGAACTGGCATCGGGTGGAATGAGACCGTGTGAAATTTCCAGGATTTTACAGGTACTTAAAATAACTGGTTTTTATGTTAAACATGACTTTATATATTGCATTATATATATAGTCTATCTCCTGTGATTCTGAAAAGGTAATAAGTGCGAAGTAACAAGCATGTGTAGCATTGTGTAAGTAGTCTTACTGTATGCAAGGCAATACTGTACTGGGGTATTGTGTGAAAAAACTCAACAAACCCTGCTTAAGGGATCCCAGACCAGTTTGGGTAGAGTCACTGTAGCCTCCAAAAGAAGTCTGTTTACTTAGATGCTTTGAAGAAAATGGTTAAGCGTAGCCCATGTGTGCTTCTGATTGAGGTAGGGTGCCATCTTCTTCAGAAAGAGAGAAAAATCGGCATAGAAAGAAAGGCTGTTCATTTTGAACACTTGATATGCAAGGGAGACGTCATTGTTAATTGACAGCTCTCCACTCCATGTCAGAATTGTTTTTTCAGCATTAAGGTGATTCAAAGTACATGTTTTGGATGCTGTTGCACACATAAACAGAACCATGCCTGTGTTGCCTATTGAGGCTCAAACTCACACTGTGCTTTCTTTGCACCCTTTTGCTCTACTTTTTTATTTTTTCTGTTTTTTATCCATAGACACTCACAGGTATTCTGCTGTATGTGCAACCGATTATCAGAGTCAGATGGACTTGTATTTTTACGAGACAGTATTCAATCTGTTAAATGTGGCCATTTAGGATACACCAAAGCAGTTGTGCTTTTATATTGTTCTAAAAAGATCACTTTGATCATGACCTGCTCAGTGCGCTTTTTAACATTTCTATCAAAAACTCCTTATCCGTTTGCTAGTCCCATTTCAACTCAGTCACTATGAACCCCTTGGTCAAAGGGGTTATTTGATCTCCAGTTCAAAGAATAATTGCACATGTTCTGCTGTGTTTCTATCTGTCATATTCATAATAAATGCACATGTTCTGTCATGTTTATATCTTGTGATCGGAATGGCTATTTTTCTTTGTTGAGCCTCTGTATGTGTATATGTAGTACCATTTAAAAGCTATAAAGGCCATGTACAAGAAAATGGGGGTGAGGGTGATTAGTTACCATTCTTCTTCACTATAATCTCTGGGAGATACTCATATGATGGCTCAGCGTGTTCTCCATTTATAAGGATAGCAGTACATCTGGAAATGTATGTCTGTTTCCTGAAACAATCAGTTTCAGCTTCTCTCGTATGATGTATGGATTATATTCCCTGAAGAATGGTTGCTTCCTGGTTCTGATTAACAGATGTTATCAGTGTCTCTTGTTCACTCTGATCCCTGAATTTCTAATACGGCATCATCCCATTCATTTGACAATTTATTGTCCATCGATCCATTTTCTAATCGCTTCATCCAGTTCAGGACAGGATACACCCTGGACAGGATGCCAGTGGCACACACAGACAGAGACACAGACACACACTCACACCAATTCTCCCACAAGCCAATTAACCTACCAGTATATGTGCATTGTCGGAGGAAACTGGAGCATCTGGAGAAAATCCAGAGAAAACTTAAAAATGTATTTAAGACCTCTCTGACAAAGCTTCCTGTGAGACAGAAAAACACACTCTATACAATCTTTCTCAGAAAATAAATATCTAGTGGACAGCCACGTGTACAATGTGCATGTGTCTGTGCAGCACATCATGAGAGGACACCAAACGTATTAGCAGATTACTGTAAAGAAGAATGATCAATATTTTTCTCTCCCCTCGTCTCTCAAAATACAGTGTTTCCAAACTTTTTAACAGAGCTGTATGTCTACTGTACATTATTTCCAGGAAAACTAGAGAGCAAAAAAGAAAGTGTTTTCACAAAGTGTGAGATGTTTTTACTTTGTATTTTGGAAACCTTCCAGGGTTTTTTTGTTACACAAAAATGTTTTCCATAAGAAAATAATTCTAAACCGACAAATTTAAAACATCACAGCCATATATGCTGTGACTGACATAAAAAACAGATCATTGAAAAAAAGAAGTGGATAGTTCAGTACATGCTTAGTCAGGTGAATAATTAATGTGCTAATAAAGGAAAGAAAACCAGTCATTCCTGTACAATAATAGGCAGCATGCCAGGATACAAATCCAAGATGTGTAAACAATTATATTTCTTGAACATGGAATAACACAAATGACAATTCACTCCTTTTGAAGCAGCATTTGAAAAACTCCCTTTTCATAGAGAAGCCTCAACAACTGAATGCTGTGTTTTTATTTCTGCTTCACAGCATGGCGTTGACCTGCACTTGTGCTTTTTCAGCGTGCACATTGACACAAATCCCATCAAGCAGTAATGACACATATAGGAAGAGAAGCATCCAGCCAGTGGAACACATTACACTGCTGTCCCCTCACTCTGAATGTTGTGATTGCTCGTTGTAAAAAACAAAGTGTAAAAAACAAAACCTGGCATTCAAATGAGATCTGGTATTTGCCTGCCGGTGATTTCCCATCAGCTCTAATTGTTTTCATGTGGCTGCGATGTGAAATGTTATGCTTTGTATCCCACATGGAGTGATACACCTAAGAAGCTAAGAAGTTTTACAAGTGGGAGGAAGCCATTCAGTGCATCAAGCCTGTTTGGTAGTTAGTAGCTCATTGACACAAGAGTCTCATTTAGCCATTACTTGAAAGAAATCAGGGTATTGACTTCAACATCATGGCTGGGTAGCTTGTTCCATGCACCCACATTGTGTTCCCATATACAGTATGGGATATATATGTATACTATATATAGTATAAATGCTGCTTCATATTATATTGAAATTTTAACGTAGTGGAATGTTTAATTTTTCCAGGTATCAAATGGCTGCGTCAGTAAGATATTGTACAGATACCAGCAGACTGGTCTTTTGTGCCCAAAAACAATCGGAGGGAGCAAGCCTCGTCTCCTTACACCTGAAGTGATTGGTAAAATCATCCAGTATAAATGGGAAAACCCATCGCTTTTTGCCTGGGAAATTCAGGGGAAGCTTTTGGCAGCAAGGGTCTGTAAACCAGACAAAATCCCAAGTGTAGGTGAATTACAAAATTACATAACACATATCCTAACTTTTTAACAATTAAAAAAAAAAGTAATGCTGAGTGTTGCAGCATTTTAACAAGAGAAAAGAAAAGGGAATATATAATTTTCTTTCTATGTAGGTTTTAGTGTAGGTTGAACTACAGTCCATGAATAAATGGCTGAAAATGGAAGTCTTAAGTTGTACACAAAATTTAAATGATGACATACTGTATTGGACAAAAATACTTCTTCAGCTGTTTAAAAGTTGAGACTTTTGTCCATATTTGTCCAGAAACAAATGACTGGTCAATCTATCTATCTAAAGAAAAGTTAAAAGAGTGTTTAATAATGATATTAACTTTTGAAATGACAAAATACCTATAATGTGTGCTCAAAGCACGTTTTACATTATTGAAAAATACTAGTCAATAATACAGAAAGATATGCCTTAAGGCTGCTTGTAAATGAGAGAGTTCCTTGTGTGTGGAACATTTATTTTGCAGAAAACACAAAACTCTTCTTTTGAGTAAACAACGCCAATGGCATTCTTTTCTTTCAAACCTAGGTTTCCTCTGTAAATCGGATTTTAAGGAATATACAGCTGGACCCAGGTCATCTGCAGTTTGAGGAATCTGTGCCATACCAATGGAGCTCAGGTCAGAATTTAATGTGTCTAAATAAAGGAAACTATTAGATGATGTATCAAAGTGTAATGTACTTTGTAATATTGTAGATATTTTAATGCCACCCAAGTATATATTCATAGTTCCATTACTTGTTTTTCTGTAGTTCTTCTAAGTGCTTTAGTGCCCTAGTGCAATTGAAGATCTTTTTAAATATCTTTCTTTATTTTTGTATTATAGAAACAATCAAAAAGAAAGCAACAGATGGAATGAATGCTGTAAGGGGAAATGAGTGTGATTTGCAGAAGATCTTGGTCAAAAGCAGCCAGCACCGGAACAGGACAGTTTTCACTCAAGAGCAATCGGTGGCTTTAGAGCAAGGTACGCTGCATGGCAGGTGTGGGCAATCCCAGCTCTTGATTACTGCGAGTGCTGGGCTCCTGTGGGTTTTAGAAGTACTTTCCCAACAGGAAACACATTAACATCTAAGAAAACAGGTGATTTTGCTAATTACTGTACACATAGTTCAATTAAACTATTTAGTCTTAAAGCAGAAAGTAAAAACTAAAAGGACTTCAAACCCTTTCAAATGGATTCCTCTTGCCTACTTCATGATTACTTGGCTATTTGTACCTTAGAAATAAAGAGAAAGTCAGCTAAAAGTAGCCATCCTTCTTGAAAACAGGAAAAATAGCACCTAGAGATAACAGTAGAGTTGACAGCACTTGTACTCTACTTTGTTCTTCAGAGCAATTTCTGAATATCACACAGAATGCCAAGAAAACTCCTCTCTGTCATTCTACCTGAAAACTGAGATTCATTATCATCCTCATCATGTACTTGCCTGGGAGGAAATATGATCCTGGGATTAACCTTCCTGAACAAAGAGAAAAAAGAATGAAAAATCCTTGTAAGGACTCTCAAGATAGACATATGACAATCTGATGAGTCGTGGTACTTGTGGAGAAATCACCTGATTTGAAATGCTCTGTGTTGTGGGGTGTGCCTGCTGTCTTTACCAATAGGGTATGTTATACGTCAAGAAAACCTGATGAGTCTTGGGATTGGAAATGTCCATAAGAAACCATGCAACATAGAATAAAGTTTGGGGATTTTGAGTAAATGACTAATCTAAAGTAAAGTTCTTGTCAATAGAATGTGATTGTTATGGTCAGGAGATATTGGTAGCAACTAGATACTGTGTTCAGTTCAAATTATGAAGCTAAAGCCATAGAAAGCTGAAAACCTAACAATGGAAGATGTTTTGAAACACGACGTTGGATCATTACGTTTGTATGAGTTTATTATGCAAATGTACAACCTCACCACCAGCTCCAGCATCATCCTTCTTCTTCTGAAACAGGAAACTATAGATCACTTTTATGTCTCTTACAAGTAAAGCTTAAGCACTGTATGTTAAATCTAAACGTATCAGATGCACAGTAAATTAGACTCCCTGTATACATTATGGGAGGTAAATGTTTTCAGTCTAGAACAACAGAGATTGAAAGAAAATAAAAAATTGGTTAAAGTATACAAAATCCTTAAGGGCAGAGATAGGGAGAACCCAGGGAACTATTTCACACTCAAAATCAAAAGAAGGACAAAGGATCCTCAAACTAAAAGAGAACTGGAAACTAAAAGAAAATTCATTTAGGATGGAGAAGAGCTTCATGAATGCTTCTTTACACAAGGAATTGAGGATGTCTTGCACAGGCTTCCTAGCCAAGTGGTTGGTCCCAAACTCTGAGAGACAGTGGGATGAAATTGTACTTTCTCTTAGCTATTGTACTAAAATTAGGCGTCCTCTTATTTGTATCATCTTATATCCTTGTATGTTCTTTTACAGTCTGTTCCTATATGCAGGTGAGGATGTGGAGTGCCCAACTAAACAAATATCAGAATCCACAAATATAGCTTTTTAAAATGTTTGCTCTTCCCTCTTGTTGTTTTTGTTCTGGATACAGAATTCATAAGGACTCAGTATCCAGATATCTTCACTCGAGAGAAATTAGCTGCAGAAATCAACCTTCCTGAAGGAACAATAAGGGTAAAGAATCTATATTTTGCAAGCTATTGTAGGTAAAAGTTTGCACTTTACTGTGATGTAAAGTTCCTTTTTTGTTGTAACCAACTTAATATTCCCAGTGCATCCTTTACAGTTTTTTTTGTTACACTAAGGCACAGTTCACACAATTTATTTTTATTCCACAGTCATGCTGGACAATAGTAAGATAAGACTTGATAGAATATATTTCTGGCTTGTAAAGGCGTTTAAGAGGTGCTATACGTAAGTGCTCGGATTTTGAATTGTCTTGATGTTAATCTAAGTTTCCTCCCAAAGGTCTGGTTTTCAAATAGAAGAGCAAAATGGAGGCGAGAGGAAAAGTTGAAATGCGGAATCTATCGTACGGAGAGTGAGTTGTGTTGTTCTGTGTACGCGCTTTTCAGAACAAAAATAAAACTCAGTTTGATTCTGATGGATGTTAGCTGTAAGAAAGTGTTGCTCTGGTTGCTGTCTATGTCATGGGATGGAACACAATCTCATTTAAAATGACCCTAGGTCTTTGCTTCAATTGAAAAAGCAAGGCCCTGCTGTGGTCATCAAGACATGATTTTGAATTAAACATTTGGTTTGAATCCAAAATGTAAAGACCAAAACTATTTAGTTCATTCAGCAATGTTAATGCAGAATCCAAATGAGTTAAATCAGCTCAATGGCCTCTTTCTGTCTTTGACATTATGTTCATTATGTAATAATTGAGTTTATGAAGAAATAGTGTCTATTAAAACATACAATTTTCAACAGTTTTGAAAAAATATATAATTTAGCTACATGTATCTTTCTTAGAATTCTTAGCATAAGCAATTGTCTAAATATTTCTTTTACTTTTTCCACAGATAGCCTATGCACAGGAAATCCAAACTTCTTAAGAACAACAGCACAAGGGTTTGCAGCATGGCATTCAACTAAGACTGACAGACATATTCTACAGGTGCTGTATACTAAAATGGTATTGCAAATATCCTTTACATTAAGTCTAATACAAATAGTTCTTTTCCACATGTCATTTTGTAGGAGAGCATGTAGTCACATTTCAAACCAATCTACAGAGGGTCTAGAAATACTGACACTTTGCTTTCCTTCCTGCATAAGACACACAGCTGTGAGGACTCTGGGCTGTTAGGTGGAAGGTTTAAATCCCAAGTGTGGAGCTGCTTTTCTATTTGGGTAGAATGGTATCTCAGGATGCTTAATGGGTGCATAAAGTAACTTGCTTTGTATAAAAGCAACAGTTCAGTAAATTAATATTAAAATACACTATTTCCTCACTTTACTGGATTTATAGGAAGAAAGGGTTATCTGGTATATGAAAATTGTATATACTGTATATTTGCTTACTGAATATATACTGTATGTATATGTATGTGCTGTATATAAAAATGATATAGTGTTGTGTATTACATTGTATTATATAAAATAAATACAGTATGGAAAATAACATACTGTATTTAACAATATACTTGTACTGTGTACATTCACAATTTCATAAAGCGCAGACTCTAAATACTTTACTGTACTGCAGTGTTATTCATGCTCCTTAGCAAAATCAAAATTATTTTGATACTCAAATAAAGATATTGTTAATTGCAATTAATATTTGTCTATTATATCTGCAGTCCATTAAAGTGAAATCTGTTCAAGCAAGGATATATTGCATATGTATTAAATACCAGTTGAGTATTTTAAAATATGATACTAGTACTGCACAATAATTTATCTTTTATGTTTTCTAGGATTCATACATATTTTCAGTATGTGTCACAGAAAGGTGGCAAGCACTGTTACCTCACAGCTATGATTTAAGACTCAGGGCTCAGGTGTTCATGTAGGCTTGCACTGAGTTCTTTGGTGTGGGTTAGCCACTCTGAAATGTACCTTTCTCTGGGTCCTTTTGAGTTGCTTTGAGCGGCAGAGGTTTGTGTTCTCATTACCCTCTTGCGCCCTCTACTGGTATGAATTACTCAGACATGCTCTGATAATCGCATGGACCGGCTGAGATAGACTCAAACTTGCTCTGACACTCAGAGTGTTCAGCAGTTTTCAGATAATGAATGGATGGATTTATGCAAAGAAATATTTGCATTGCTTCAAATATCCAGTAGGTGGTGTGTGTTTCCAGTAAGTATCCTGTTGTTAACTACCGTATTGTTCGTAACAAAGATATACTGGTGAATTTTAGAAGTATTGAGATTTTACATTTTGGTGAAAAACTTTATCAGATGTACATCACACTGGACAATTCTTTTTTCTGTCAAATTTGCTATTTAAAATGTAAAATTAACAGACTGTGATTTTTTTTTTCTCACATTAGGACCCCAGTACAAATGCATCGATGCTAAATCGAGCTCAGGAGTACAACCCAAATAGTGCTGCAAATGCTTATGAAAATATCAGTTCTCTTTTGATGGCTGAAAATTTTAATCAAGGTAAGACTGCAATTGTTTTAGTTCGGGTCTCATATCATTTGGAAATTTTATTTTTATGTATTAAATAATGATTATGTTCCTATTATCATAGAAATAAACAAATTCACTCAAAACCATGTGGGATAACTGCTCACAGGTAAGAATGGAAGAAAATGTAAAAGGTATTTTCTACAGATTATGTGGCCTTTATTTCAGGTGTGTTGCACAGCACTGCAGGAAGTGGTTCATCATTTTCTGGCTCACAGTGGCCTCTGCTGTCATACTCCACTGCAGACAGAGGATCAGTACCAGTCCTTCCTGGGCCATATGCACCATTGCTTTTTCCTAATTCATAACGTCAAAACCTCCTACAGCAAAATATGAAAGATAAAATCAGCAATCCATACCACAGGTAACAATAACCATGTTCACAAAAGAAAGTTGTATCAAGTGTTATCAAATAAATTCTAAGTGCCTTTAATGCCAAGTGCTGTGTAAAGGAATGCATTAACTACGCTACTTCTCAATATGCCCTAAAGGTCCTGGTCTTGTATGGTCTTTTCAGTCACTGTATGCTCAGACTGTGTGAGAACTCTGCTGATAACAGTTGTTTCTGTTCTTCACCTTATGTCAAGGTAAAAGGAGAAAATGCAACACTATAGCTCTATTTAACACAGATCAGAGGGTTTAAACTTACGTTACACCTTTACAGCATATACAAAATATACTTACATACCTACCTGGGGAACCATGTACCAATCTTTAGTTGGTACCAATCTTTTAATTGGTCATCTTTAGTTACCAATCCTTAATCTGTAGTTTAGTTGTCACCCTTTAGTTGTAAAATTCCATATACAGTAAATATTCAATACTAAATGGATTAAAACATGCACAGTAAAGAGATTAAATGATTAAATCTTTTCACTCACGACCAATGCACCACGAGTGCCCCTGTCGGTCTTTTTGGCCAGCCAATCACGTACTGCGGTGCAACGCAGTGACCTGTGGATAATTGCGTGCGGTACGGGTTTGTACCGTGCATTTTGAAATGCTGCATCTGTATATGCAAGCAGAGATGCCCTACTATTGTATTTGTGAAGAATGAAGAGCACAATACAAGTGGCTGTGGAGGAATCAGAAGCCTTCCTACAGAATAATAGAACTCATTTTACACAGCCCAGCAGATTACTGTTTAGCAGATAGCACTTCTACTGAACTACAAACCTAATTGCAATATCTTCAGATTCATATTCTTTCTTTTACAAGTTTGAGTGAGTTCCCTTTTGTTCCTAATTTCATCATTGCCTTGTATTTTTATACTTCTTTTTAATCTATGAATATCACAGCACAAGGGTGGGGTACTTTTAATTTAGTATCCTGGCCAAATATGAATATTTCCTGAAAATTCTGGGCCTTAGAACACACTCTTCAATTTATCGTATTACAAACATCATAACCCATATGTGTTTCTTGGTGAAAGCTAAAAAAAAAAAGCTAACAGGCTAAAAGCTTTCATTCAAGCTTTCATTTTGTTCATTTTTAAATATTTTAAACTTAGCTTTTGAAAATGATTTAACATATCAATAGTGCAAAGCATTATGAAGATGTTCCATTATATATGTTATTATAAGTATAATGTTTGTATACCATAGCTTTGCAGGCTTGCTTTTTTATAATTTGTTGTTTAGAGACATAACATGTGGCAGAGTGGTGAACATCAGGTTTGCTACGAACCATGAGGCTGAGCCTGAGCAAACTTTCTTGATTGAGTTCATGGGTCTGTACTCTTCAAATACAGCATATTCTGTCCCAGAAATGTCATTAAATGGTTTGCCACAGTTTTCTTTTTTGGGGTTGATGTCCTTTGTATAGCAAGATCATTAAAGCATCATGATATTATCCCGCTGTATTTTATGTGTATATACAGTGTCCGGGATTCATTGCTCAATATGAGCTCTATTTGCCCCAGTTTTAATTTGAGATGCCTGTCAGTAGAGGGCAGCAAAACCCTTTACATATACAATATATGCCAGGTGATACATTGTGTTGCATAAGGGGGGTTCATATGATTTCTAATACTCAAATGTTAAAGCTTTTATAATATTGCATTTACAACAGACAAAGCAAATCCTTTTTCTTCTACACCTTAATGCATTCATTCTGACATGTTGCACATTGTCTGATGGGTTTTAGATCCAGAGACTATATAGTGCTACTCTGAGAAGAGTGTCATCACCTCTGAGTGTCATGGAGATGGATCTGTTTGGATTTATGACTGTTTTGCTCCCTACAGTCCTGGCATGCCTGTTCACTAGGAAATATATGTCAAAACAAAATAAGTGGTGATTTCTGTCAAGGTGCTCAAGCTTGGCTGCAAAATGAGCTGTCCAGATGGACATTGAATGATCTGATACACAAATTAAATTCTAAAACCAAAATGTTAAGGGAGCATATAACTTGTGATTGGCAGTTGCAGTCTCCAACAGAATGTTTAAAAAATGAACTGAAGAAAGCAGATCACAACCTCTGCCTGTCAGCCTAGAGGAGCTGGATATGATCTACATGGAGAAGGAGTTACAATAACATTCTAACTCTTTTAAAGTGCTTGTACATTTTACATTTGATGTAAGAGAGGTGAAGCTTGTGTTGAGAAAACCTATGCCCCCTGTAAATTATCGTGAGGGGGTCTGTTATGTTTTGCATCTATGGAGCCCCTGATAAAGGGGAATGAACAACACGTACCAGGGCATTTTGGCCAAACACTTCATTCCCCCTGTCAAGCTTGGCTGAAAACAGACTCCATCATGACATCCAAAGCATACTGTACATCTGGATCAACAAAGAAGTGATTAACTGCACACGAAAGAAATGTTCTCAACTGGCATCTCCAGACCTCAATCCAATTAAACAGTTATGGTTCAAACTTGAGAAACAGTTCACCAGTGGAAACTACAGGGCCTGAATGACATAGAATACAGTATTTATGCCTGGAGGAATGGTCAAAAATCCCCACACGAAAGTACCAGAACGTCATAAAAAGCTGCACTAAACTTCTTGACAGTGTAATCCATGCCAGAGGAATATTTACAAAGTACTATCTGCAGGGATGTGAATACATGTGATCCTTGTACTTTCTGGATTTCATTTTTTTAATGAGAAATATGTCTATGTTCGGTGCGATGCTATTAAGATTACAGTTTAATGTCTTTATAATTTTTTAATCAGGGCACATTATCCAATCCATAAATCTTTGTTATGTGTTTTGCTCCTATTTCATCTAGGTTATGAATAATTCACCAGTTAAAGAGCTATATAGCTCCCAATTGACTGCTTAAACATTGAAAATGGCTTTTCTGACAATTTAGTGTAGTTTTTGCAAATGCCATGCATAGCTTAATTCAGCAGCAGTGCAATATACAGTAAACAAATGGACATCAATTGTGGTAATGCCTTGATTATATTTATGGAGGTGATATGCAGTAAAGCCTAACACCCAACAAAGTACTGACTGCACAGATTATCTTCTGCACTGTATAAGTTCAGTATTCAGTAACAATATTTTTTATTATGTTTATGACTAATGTCACACAAGTTTGCATTATATGCCTGTTTTTTAAATTTTGAAATTGTTTCTTGAAACTGTTGTTTTAAGTTTCAGAATCTGACTTTTCAAGAAAATGAAAGGCTGGTATTTTAAAAACTGGCATATATTAAGACCTATCTTATTTACAATTTTGCATAAAATACAGAACCCCTAAGTAAACTGACAAGTAACAGGAAAGTCCAAAATCACTCTGAATCAATGCCCAAATATCAGAACTTTTCAATTTTAATCATAGCTTTTTTTTTCATAACAGCCCCGACTAGCTCTGTTGATAAAGCATGTGAGACATAATCTCAGGAGAGTGGGTTCGTGTCCCATGTCGGGTGTCAGGTCCTCCATGTTGGAGGTTGGACACAAGGCTAAATACTGTCCCTTAAAAAACGAATATTATGGAAACAGCAACAGGATGTTCCTGCCCTATATGCTGGAAGGTATAACGGGCAAACATCCATTTTTATAATAAAAAAATTATTCAGGAGATACAGCATTAAACTTGATTCACAGAAATTCAATTCAGAAGAACTAACTGGTATTTTAAACAGAGTTATGACTTGTACTGTAGCTAGCCATCAGGAATTAGGTGAGCTCACCTAGTTCACTGTAGGTCCCCACTTTGCTGACATTTGTTTTTTAAATTGAACCCCAGATGTTACTTTCAATTTGAAAATGAGCAATTAGACAATTTTAATTGTAACTACAACAGGTTTTAAATTTCTGGTGGAAGGTTTGCCAACAAGGGCAGCATGGCGGAACAGTGGTTAACATTGCTGCCTTGCAGTGTGGGGACCCTGGGTTCAATTCTGGACCTGGGGTGCTGTCTGTGTGGACTTTCTATGTTCCCCTCAGTGTTTGTGTGGATTTTTTTCTGGGTTCTCTGGTTTCCTCCCACAGTCCAAAGATATACTGCTGGCTTAATTGGCTCTGGTGTGAGTGATAAAGTGGCTGGAAAATAGATGGCTGGATGGATTTGTTAGCAACTGTTCATTAATCTGGTCTGGCTTTAACCCACTTGGCTAGAGTGCGGGTCCATTTAGATGAGGTGGTCCAGCCCCCAAAGGGGACGAGTGAAGGGGCTGTTACAGGGAGCATGCTGGGAAGGAAAGCGTCCTGAAGTTTACAATACTAAAAAATGTCCGTGACTTGCAGTATGTAAAAAAGGCTTTTCCAAAGGTTCTCAAAGACAGACAAACTGGCACTCTCATTCCCTGTAAAACACTTCGCCCATTAGCTCCTCTGGTATCTAAAAACCTTCTCTATCCATACAGTACTTAGAGAATATTATATTATAATATTACATGTATTTTTTCAAGATGTGGTGTTCTTGCTCCAAAACCCCAAATCATTTACAGGTCCCATTATTCCTGTAGTATACATACTGTAGCAAAGCTGCCTGGCAGCACTAGAGACGATTCAACTTTGTTACAAACTCCAACAGTAAAATAATAAAATGTAGTGTAGGTATCTGACCATGGACTGTAAAGAAATATACAAAGAAACAATTGATAGTTTCATCTGTGATACTGATCTGTAAACAAAAATTTAATTTTCACTAGTCACTTTGGTCATGTACTGTATGCTTTCATACTTTTAAAATATTCATATTTCAATTAAAACGTATAGCGCAACAAGTGTAAAAATGGCTCTCATTTAGCTATGTAGAAGACTAGCATCTTTCCTTTGTTTGGCCTCTCTTTGCCAGCTTTGTGGGAACCTTTTGGGGCTCACTCACCACAAACCCATTCTCTTAACTGCTGCTCCCATAGCTAACACCGAACCCTTAGACATACAAAGCTTAAGTCTTTCCGTTCCAGTCATTCTTACAATAGTGAATTTGTTTTTTTCTAAAGCAAATTAAAACCAGATGCAAAATAGAGGTCTGAAAATGTGATCTATTCATCAAAAAAGAAAAAGTTATACCCCTTTCCAGTTCCTAATTGTGCAGAGAACTGAGATCAACAGCTGTGCCTTTAGTTCATTTAAGTTTCACTGTAGTGCCCTGCCAGATCACTCCCAAATCAGACACTGGAAATAAAAAGTCATTAAAATAATTAAAGTTCAGCAAAATACATTCCTTTTGGCACGTGAAATATAGAGATTGCCAGCTCCACTCCTTTAGAAGCATAGGAAGTTTGCTTTCCAGCTGAGCTTAAATGTTCTAAAACAAGTAGCAAAGTCCTGAAAAGCACAGTGATACTCACTCATCGCCACACGTTGCTGGAACTGGTTTTTAATTTAAACGATTAAAGATATTTGGTTTTAAAGACACATTTGTGATATTTGAACAGTGTGATCATTTCATGAGGTTTCTCCTGGTGAAATGCTCTTCAAAATGTGTTTACCACACAAGTAGGGTCCCTCTGCTTCCTGACAAAGCCCTCATTCACATTCATATATACAAATGACTGTGTGTCCTTGGAGACAATCTAAAGTCTGTGAGGATTCAAATTAAAGGTGTACCAGAGTTGTATCAGGGGTGGAAGAGAAATGAAAGATGACCACGTGAGCCTGCTGTCCTTTCATGACACTTGAGCAACCAGGCTGCAAAATAAATTGTATACGTTGTATAGTTTAGACATCTAGCCTTTCAGATGAAACATGTTGGGTCACTGGCTTTATGTTTGTTTTTACAGTTAGCTGAATTGCACTATCCTGTGATGAGCATGTCATTGCCAATTATGCTCTTTCAAAAACTTACAGCAAAGTGGAGCATCATAGCTACAATAGAAAGATCATTTCTATTGTATCTTTGGTGAGCATTCTGGCGCACTATGGCTGCCGTCACATCATCCAGGTGGGGCTGCACATTGGTGGTGGTGGAGGGGAGTCCCCATTACCTGTAAAGTGCTTTGAGTGGAGTGTCCAGAAAAGCGCTACATAAGTGTAAGCAATTATTATTATTTTTCTATTTTACACCTGAAGAAGGCTCCACGGCCGAAATGTGTTTTCTTTCTTCTTTTTTCAGCATGGAATAAACCTATTACTTGTTCCTTTGCAGCCTACGCATGCTGACGCAGCTACCCACCTGATTAACTAAAGAATGCAGATACTTTTTCTTATTTTACAAATTATTTAGATCAGAATGCCAATCTAAATAATACAGACAAAAAGAAATCATTGTGATGAAGTAAAAACAACATAACTCAAAGGCTTCTGGACACCATAAACTTGACAAAAATCTTTAAGTAGCAGCTTTTACAAATACAGTACATGAGATAAAAACCCAAACACTAAGCAGTAAGTTGAAAATCCTTTATTGTGTAAAATATATCTTTAATTTTGATTTTTGTTCTTCAAAGATTACATTACAAGCCAAGACAATTTACAAAATATATGATCATACAAAGAGTTCTCCCAGACATTGTTTGGCAGTGATCTCAAACCCTGGTTCTGAACAGGCCGAGTCCTACAAATTCTACATGACATTTCGAACAATTATAGGTCTAATGAAGTAACAAGAGTTCATCTGGAAGAACAATCATAAAATAAAGAACAATATTGCTTTCTGGAACAAGGACTAGAGATCATGCCTAAAGTTACTGCAAGCATGACTTAACCTAGGGAAAACATCCAGCCGGTTTTCTGAGATCACTGTTCATCATGGATTGCTCGACTGTGTAAGCCGGCCAGTTGTTAATTAAATTCGACTTCATATGCAGCAAATTCAGGATAGTTTGCAACCACCCAGGATCATTGCTGGTCACATATAATCTTAAAAGGTTTGTGTATTGCAATCAACACATAACAGGACTAAACATTATTTTATGCACATTTCCTTTACTACATATTGGATGACCCATTTGCCAGTGACTTAAAATGATTCAAAAGTATAAAATCTTTAGTGTGTCAGGTAACATTTTAGGTTACCTTCCAAGTGGACATGTCCATGGGCATATTCATAACACATTAACTTTCAAAACACCCAGTTTTGCTAAATAGAAAACACAAATTCTTAATATTATAAAGCATCATGTTTTTTTAAATTACTGTCCTGAAAGATATGCATTACTTTCCAAGCTTGCTTTTGTTTTTTTTTCCCCTTACAAGGAACAAAAGCATCTTTAATTCAGCATGATGGAAAGTGTATTTTGAATATAAGCCTACTATGCATCTTACATGTGTTCACATTTCATATTTTAATGAAACTCCCAGCACATTTTGCTCCTTTCCTTAAATTTGCACGTCACATTTCCTCAGTTTTTTTATATTTAAGTTCAAGCTGTGATAATTTATTCAGAGCACTGTCCACCATGAACAACAGCACACTTTGAACAACAGACTACTTTGTCTTTTTATTCATACTCCAAATGCAACAGTAATCTACAGTGTATAGGTACAGGATTATATAAAACAAAATTAGAAATTAAAAGGAAAGCTTTAAAACATAACTTTTTCCCACACAGTAGGTATATACTGTACCATCAGAGAAGGGTCACTTCTAATTCAAATACATTTTAAAAGTCATTCTACTCATATTTGCTTTGTTATATTTAAATTGACAGTGGTTTAATGATGGAGTTCCCAAGCAGATCTTGTTGGGAGGCTGCCAACGCTGAGGTCTAAGCATAAAGAATGCAGAAATTGAAAGCACAACAGAACACCACTGAAAAAAAATCTTACAAAAAACCTCTTCTATACTAATAATAAATGACCACTAACTTTTCACCACAATGTCACTGCAAATCCTAGGCTCTGCCTGTTAGGAACAATTAGAACAGGTATTATGCACAAACACTCTATATTCTGTCCAGCAGAAAACATCATCAAAAGCTTTATTAATCCTTAGTAGCGTAGTCTAATTCTAGCAGCTACACTACATGTCTGAGCAAGCACACAAGTACTTTCATTGCAGGTACATTCAGAAAAAAACATTCTTAATGGTAGTATCATGGCTTGTTGCTTTTCAATATTTATTTTTAGGGAATACACAAAATACCTCTCAAACACCATACAGATTCAAGGGACTTTTGTTCTGGTTTGAAGCCATCTAAGCATACAGACAAGTGCATTAAATTCAATTTATAATCACTGTCAGTTAAATACTAATATAGTGGAGACACAGGAACATCCAGGTTACAGAGGAACAAGAATGGTTTATACAATTTTATCCCAGCTTTGTTGTTTAGATGTTTATTTTACTTGTTTCTTCAGTTACGCAGTCCCTAGTGTCAAAAATACCCTACTTCAAGAGTACAGTTTCCAACAATTTCAGCACACAGAATCTCCTCGACTTTCTGGCTATTAGTTCTGACAAAATAGCTATTACTCGTTGATCAACTGATGATGCAGAGACACTATTGGGAATGACACTGTATCAGATACTCCCGTAATGAGCATCTGGTTCCTTCTCCAGAGGTCCAATTGGCTACATTGCAGGCAACACACCTGAAAGAGGACGTGACTAAAACACAGAACTGGCACAGGGTTTATACCAATTACAAAACCCACTGGGCATCTTAGGAGTTGAAAGTTGAAAATCTACAATTATGGCCCAAACTGAAAACTGAATTCAATTGGTCCGTGATTTACTGTAAGAATGTCTGGGACAAAAAACGGATGAAAGAATGCCTCTTCTGGAGCATGACCGGGATCCACTGCACAGTGCAGGGCTGCCTATTGTCACCATTACTCTCCCTTGGATGCAACACACCAACCCTTGGTATTATGGACAGTATATAACCCACACAGTGCACAGTATATACCCCACCATCACCAGTGCAAGGAGGGCATTCTTGTCACAGACCAGCTAAAGCATTTAATCTGGTGCTGCTCTCCAATGCACTCAGCTGTCCCCTGTCCAGCTACTTTTACCATCTCCAGAAGAAGCTGGAATCAAAACATTGAAAGCATTATCTAAAGTAGTACTGTAGTAGTATTTAGTACAATCATGAAAAGGTATTAAATCAGTGTTAAATCAAATGTTCCATCTTTAAAATTAGGTATGTTAATCTTTAACACATAAATGCTACCAGGATTTTGACACTACTTTATTTGGCCAGAAGAAAAGGTATCACACATTAAATAAAGCTCCTGCAAAATTCAGTGCATTAAAAAATGAACTGTAAACCAGTTACTTCAAAAAACTCCTTATGTAGGGAAGTATATTATCATAATGTTACATGTTATCTTAAAAATAGGAGTAGAAAAAGAAAAAATTAAATTGTAAAATACTTGTAAATGATCAACATTTTCCTAAATACATCTTGAGATCTATAAGACCTACAATGCATTGTCTGTGACAAACCAAATTACAAGCACATTATTTACATCCTGTTTAAGCATAATTTACTTTCTAGTATTAACAGTACAGTTGATACTACTAATTGCAAAGTAAATTAAAATATCACATGAAATTCCAAAAGAAGGAAAATGTCAGATTTTTGGTCTTGCATATATTCAAGTACTTTCAGGAGATAATACTGCCATTACAAACAAAAACACTACTATCACTATTATCATTTAGAATTATTAAAAACACATGACCAGTTTCAGACTCACTACACAGTTTTGAATGTTGATCTTTATGTCACTTTTTCATAACTTGCAGGTTGAGTGCTATGATTTGTGAAGCAACAGTCAATTCTAGAATATAGACCATGAATAAAAAAAACATTTTATCAAAAGACCTACAGGCATCGGTAGCCAGAACACTGGCTACATACACTTGTTTTCCTCCTGCCTTTAGAAACAATATTTTACTGCTTTATTGTCTTGCAATTCAGAATTAACCCCTCAAGACATCCCTGGTGTTCTAATACTGATTCTGCTCCACTGGAAAACAAAATAAGGAATAAATGGTAATAAAACCCCAAATTAGGATTTTGTCACCACTACAACACATTAAAACAGACTCAAAACATCACAGATGTCATTTAAATTTATAATTTAAAGCAACGCCTATGAAAAGGCTCAAAATCTCGTGGATTATTTTAGAGGTTCGAATAATATTTGAAGACTTTATGTATCCACTCGGCGTAGTACGGAACATTGACGAAGATTGCAGGGCGGTTGGAACGAGCGCATCCTCTGCCGTGAACACTCACGCCAACTACTACTTTGAAATCTCCTTCTTCACACACCAACGAGCCTCCATAGTCTTTCTGTAAAAGGGAAGCAGAAGGCAGGTAAACTAACGAGTCATTTCCTTGGCAGTAATCCCCGGTACCGGGAGAACGGCAAATTATTGACAGCTCGCAGGATCAATCAGCCTAACACCAGGATATCCCGAAACTCCAGTAAATTCATGTTCCGGCATTTAATATTTTCATAATGGATTGATGAATTATTCATTTAATTCATACATTACTGTTAGTTTCTGCCACATTTTAAAGGTTTCATTTTGCCCCAGAGGTGCCAGCAAGCATTATTTATAGATATTAACTTGGCAGCTGGAGATTTATACTCTCTAGTGAAAGACATGTAAATATTTTTTTAATTTATGAGCACAATTAATAGCCTTATTTTCATAAATGCTAAACTCGTCATTCTCACTGTAGAGCTATAAAATATTATATTCACTTTTACAGATGAGTGAATAACCATCATATTAACAAATTTATGCTGGCCCCTCTAACATAAAGAAACTACAGAGTACTTTCCAGGGAGCTAAAATACTGTAGCTCAACACAGAATACAACACAGCATTGGACTATACACCTGCAATAAGTCCAATATATAACCTGGAGCTACATCATTCATTGCCTTAAATGTGGATGTTTATTGTAAATAACACAGGACATCAGTGCAATTTCCAAAAGACAGAGGTTATGTCCAGATGAGTTTAGTTAGCACATGAACCACAGAATCCTGGACATACTCAAGCCTATTTGGTACCTTAGAAGATACCCAAGCACACAGTCATGTGAAAAAGAAAGTACACCCTCTTTCAATTATACAATTTTATATACCAGGATTTAAAAAAATAATCTGGTCCTTACCAGTTCCTAAAATTAGGAAATCTATCTCAGGCGATAAACGCATAACAGAGGAACAAGTAATTATTCCATGCTGTAAAGAGAAGAAAGAAAACATTTCGGCCTTCTTCAGGTTGGCTCCATGGCCCAAACGTTGCATTTTCTTTCTTCTCTTTTCAGCATGGAATAAACCTATTACTTGTTCCTTTGCAGCCTGACGCAGCTACCCACCTGAAACACACAACAGATTCCACGATGTCATTATTGAACAAAAATAAAGCCGACATGCAGAAGCCCTGTGTGGAAAAACTAAGTACACCCCATGATTCAGTAGCTTTTAGAGCCACTTTTAGCAGCGATAACTTGAACACATCTCATAATGTTTTGGAGGAATTTTGGCCCACTCTTCTTTACAACATTGTTTCAGTTCATTGATGTTTGAGGACATTCGTTCATGCACAGCTCTCTTAAGGTCCTGCCACAGCATCTCAATGGGGTTGAAGTCTGGACTTTGACTTGGCCATTCCAACACCTTGATTCTTTTTTTTTCAGCTATTCAGTTACAGATTTGCTGGTGTGCTTGGGATCATTGTTATGTTGCATGACCCAATTTCAGCCAAGCTTTAGCCGTTGGACAGATGGTCTCACATTTGTCTCTAGAATACTTTGGTATAAAGAGGTGTTCATGTTCAACTCAATGACTGCAAGGTGCCCAGGTCCCGTGGCTGCAAAACAAGCCCAAACCGTCAACCCTCCACCACCATGCTGGATGGTTGGTATGAGGTGTTTGTGGTGATACGCTGAGTTTGCTTTTTACCAAACATGCCGTTGTGCATAATGATCAAACATCTCTACTTTGGTCTCGCCTGTCAAAAGGACACTGTTCCACAAATCTTGTGGTTTATTCAGATGTAATTTTGCAAACCTAAGCTGTGCTGCCATGTTCGTTTTGGAGAGAAGAGGGCTTTCTCCTGGCTACCCTTCCATGAAAGCCATACTTGTCCAGTCTTTTGTCTGATCGTACCGTCATGAACTTTAACATTTAACATGTTAACCAAGGCCTGTACTGTAGATCCCTAGATGTAGCTCTTGGGTTCTTTGCGATTTCTCTGAGCATTATACTGTACGGTCTGACCTTGGGGTGAATTTGCTGGGACACCCACTCCTGGGAAGATTGGCAACCGTCTTGAATGTTCTCCATTTGTAAATAATCCTTCTCAATGCAGAATAATGGATTTCAAACTGTTTGGAAATGGCCTTATAACCCTTCCCAGATGAGCAGCAACAATTGCTTCTCTGAGTTAATTGCTGATGTCTTTTCTCCTTTCATGGTGTTAACACACACCTGAATGCTCCAGACCACCAAGCTGCCAAAAGGTTGGCTTTTAGAGCTGGTCACACTTCCGGATGATCAGCTAATCAAGTGCATCTGATCAGCGGCACCTGGCAGCTAATTACCCTCTTCCTGTGGTAGCAAGTAAGGGTGTACTTAATTTTTCCCACATGGTTTCTGCATTTTGGCTTAAGTTTTGTTGAATAAATAATGACAGTGAGATTATAGAAGTTGGTGAGGACCAGACGACTATTATTTATGTCCTGATATGCAAAACCATAGAATTGAAAGAGGATGTACTTTCTTTTTCATATGACTGTATATGGTGTTACAGCAGTCTTATATTTCAGCAGAGAGTAATGGCAATTGTCAACTGTGCAATTAAAAACAAACAGAAAAAAGGTACTTATGACATTCTTAACACACGTTTCAGATAACACGGGGCAAACCTTAGCATCAAAGTTTCTTACATCCATCAAGAGCTTGATTTCTCTAGTGTTGACAACAATATTTTAATTTCTGTTGCATTCAAATCTTAATATCAGACAGACAACTGTAAATTGCAGAGAGTAGTAGTACTGTATATAATCTGGTTTGTCTGTAAGCCAGAGTGTTTTGAATTTGTTAACCAAAGCCCAACAGGGAAATTGTAAATCTTCATTAGGAGAGTTCCCAGCACATAGCCATGTGGAACACCCTGAGTAAGTGGGGAAACACAAGATTAAAAAAAACAGGATTAATTAAATGACACCCGATTGCTAAATAAGAGCAAAATTAATAAAGGGACATACGAAGCCTGATGATCCAAAGATTTCATTCAAGCATTTCTTAAAAGACCCCACAGAATTGGCATCAACAACTCTTTTTTGGTCCTCTTATTTGTTACAATTGAAATGATAATTTTGTAATTATGCAGAGGAATGCATTGTCTTTCTAAACTTACTTTAACTCATTTTATTAAGAGAAATGTTTCAGAAGTGACTGAAAATTAGTTTTACTGTAAGAGTGACTTGGTGAGTGGGGTGGTTTATTTTCATGTTGCAAAATGAAGGGCTATTACAACAGATCTTCTTGATGCTTGACTGCTTTTTATAAAAGATAACAAAAACCATGACGTGCTTCATAATGACAAATTTGAAGAAGGTGAATTTGTTTTTTATTACATCAGTTATTGTGAGAAACTGGACAAGCAAAGGTTCAAATCTGAACAAATAGAATTTTTTTGTCACACTAAAAACATGGTCCTCACCAATCAAACATAACAGTAGACACAAGGACCAGGGACACAAGTGGAAATGATGAATGTACATTTATGACTGAAAGATTCTTTACAAAAATTGTCATGAGTGTATAGAATAGGCTATCCCAAAATACTGTAGAAGTTAAAAGACTTTTTCAAGAAACAGCTAAATTATGTTTTCTAGCCAATTCACATTTTTTTTCTGAAAGGAGAATTGAGGAACACTGATTTTTTTAAGAAGCAAGCACTCAAAAAATAAACTTAAAGCAAAAAAACTCAACATTTTAAAAACCCTTCAAGTGTGATGCGTCTACAGAAGACTGTAATAAACAGGGTGGTAAAAATAAAATGAATCGTGCTTATTAAGTAATTTATCAAGTCTGATCCTATCCTGACAGGTTGGAGGAACTGATACAAGTGCTCGGATTTCTCAAAGGCACCGACAAAGTCCACCCAGCAGACTTCTTCTGAATCAACTCTGTGGAAACACATTTAAAACTGAGAACAGGAGGCACTTCATTACCCAAGGAGTTGTGGGTGTATGGAACATGCTTTCCACTGGAAACCGTGGTATCCTTCAAGAAAAGGCTGGATGAGATCCTTGGATCAAGTAACTACAAAACTACTTAATGGGCAAGATAGGCCAAATGGCCCCCTGTCATCTGTAACCTTCTTCTGTCTCAATGAAATCTTCAGAATGATCACCAATGGGCACTCACCTCACAAACTCCTTCATCCCTCTTTCCTCCAGCACAAAGTCTAGACTCGGTAATTGGGAGACTCCCTCTATGGTATGCATTGCACCTTTCATTGCTAACAATTGGCAACTGCACTACTTTCATGATGCCATCATGTCCAGTTCCTGAAAGAAGAAAAAGGGAAAATGAGCCAAATCTAAACGACTCTAAAAAAAAAAAATCTTCAAAGTACACTCCTGCCTTGACCATACAGAAAGGGTAATGTATGAGCCTGACATGGAAGAGAAAATGAGTACTGAAGATGAATATATAAGATGGCTATGTACTGCTGAGTGTGGGTTTCCCAGTAATATGCCGTAAGGCTGAAATAAGTCGCAGTGCAGTTCAGTGAAGACATAAAAGGGGCTTTTATCCTTTACAAAAAGGCAACTTCTGGAGAACAATCAAAGGAACACTCAAAAGTGTATGCTGCACTGCATTCAATCATTCACAGAGGGTTTTTATCATCTTGAGTACAGCCCTAGATAAGCTCTTGTTTTACTGTAGTTTACAAAAGAGAAAGATTCTAACCCATATAAAGATTGCCATACATAGCACAACAGTATTTTGGACAACACTTATCTGCGCCTTCAGTTGATCTGAAATGTCACATACACTCTCTGCAAACACTCCCCACAACTGGTGTCTATCATTGGTTCTCAGCATGTACACGGTTTAGAACTAAACCTTGCACAGATCAAGCTCTACAATGCCTTTGAGGCTTGTCCTGTGTTGCATTTTATTTTAACACTTCTTAGAAAAGTTTACCTAAATCAGTAGTACTGTATACACAGAACTGACCTTTTGTAGTTGCATCTCTATGTACGGTAGCTGCCGAATTCAAATTTCTCTTTTAAATTTACAATTATTGCTCTTTTTGATGCCTTCCTAATATGCCATTCTCCAACTCCTGTGAACTGCTACAACCCCTTTTCCAGAAATGGGGAAACAAGGATAGTGAATGCTCTCTTCCAACATGAGGATGGTCAAACTCCTTGTTGTTTTACCTGCTGTGAGCTTGAGACTGCCCAAAGGCAGAATTAGCACTCACTGGATGCGACGATGCTGTACCCCTAGCTAGCTCAACACTGCCCTACCACGGTAGCAATTCTACTAACACAGTCCAGGACTGAATGGATATTAACCTATGAAAATAATTTCTATAAACCACTCAACATAAACTATATATGTCCATAAGTCAGGAGTAAGAACATGTGCGCAGTTCTGTGGAAACTTTGAGACAGCAGTGTGGACTGGACATGAGGGGTTCTGGAATTTTAATGGAAGGTTGTGGGACACTGCTATTGTACCATTGAGCAAAGGAATTCTCTGTACTGAAAACCCCCGTTGTTGAAATGGGAACGTCGCAGATCATCATTGTAACAGAGAAATTGTGCTCAGTTTATTGTTCTGGTTAAACAAAGGATTAATTAAGAAAATTTGCAAAAATAGAGAAGAAAAAATAGTACCTTTGGTCTCTCCCCATCCATACATAGTGCAATTGGTGTGTTCCGGAATAGCACATCCTGTGACGGGGAGCGGAATTGTACGAACGTTTTCAGTTTGCAAAGCAGCCCTATTTGTAAAAGAATAAAATATCAAACATTCTGTGACAACCTGATATTGAGTTTCTTTTAACTTCTCATAAACATCAAGCAGCGTATACAGCTAATGTCTACTGCTCCCAAAAAAAACCAATGGTGTCCAAAACGTTTAACTTCCCACTTTTTATCACTTCTGTAATCTGGCACTGTTGTTTTATCTACAAGCACTTTCCATCTGTTTAACACAGAAGTAAACTGTACAATGATTTTTCTGGAAGATGAAAAAACTTAATTCAGACACTTGGAAGAGAAAAAGAGCAGTAGAGCATGCAACCTTATCAGCAGTTACAGTACGTGTTCACTTAGACATGAAATATGAGCCTATAAACTAAGAGCTACCCAGCGGATGAACTTAGTTAAAAGCAGTACTGAGATGTCTCAGGGTCAGTAATAAACAAATTACAGAAAGACATTATTATATTATTATGGAGTGCTATCCAAAACCATTGACATTCAAAGAGAGCCTCCATGAAGGAGAGACAAATATTTCCTGATACATTTTATTCAATGCCCAGAATAATTAACTTAATATATCAAGGCACAGTTTTGTTCTAAAAAAGCAGAAGTCAAAGACAGTCTTTACCCTTTAATATTGCCAGTACAGCCACTGCTTAGCAATTGTAACTTGTCTGGCATGTCTGACCACACCAGTCTAAGAAATTAATCATGCTCTTTCAGCATGTCTTTGGTGAAACGGTTTTTAAAATTTACCCAGATAATTTCAGCAAAGCGAGATTTGAGCCTTCAGGTCCACAGACCACATGGGAGATCTTCAGAACCTGTTTTTCTGACTCTTCCCGTCCTGTATCGTTGAGGTGGAGGAAACCCATCCAGACACTGTATTCTGCCAAATCAGGCACACTGTAAAGAACAGCTTTAGTGAATTATCGTGGCAATTCAAAACTTCTGTGGGATCTTTAGAAGAGAAACACTGCACAAAGCAAATGCAGTCATTAACACCTGCTGCAAATTTCACTTTTGCAAACTTGGACCCCTTACAGTATCGTCTAAACTTATAAAATGAATCCGTAGATGTAAAACTCACAGACATTGCATTGATATTTTCTGTGAGTCCAAACATAATTTAATGAGACGACTGGTATTAAACATTATAACGGCACCAACAACAGATTGCACACTATTTGCAAGGATAAAGACAGACATACACACCCACACAGAATAAATAAGTAAACCAAGAAGTGTAGTTTTATTTTTCTAGCTGCTCCTTAACTGCTTGTCTCTAAAGCACAGATGGGCAACTCCAGTCTTAAACAGCCAGGATCCAGCAGGATATACAGTTACAGCAACTGATTGGTCCCAAAGAATAACGACACCCGATAATTAAGCGCATTGAAAATGTTTATTGAGTGCTTAGTTACAGCAAGATCTGGCTTAACCCACGTGGCTAGGGGCCAGCTCCCCATGCTGTAGGACAAGGAAGACAGGACCTCCTGCAGAGTGAGGAGTGAACCGAGAGACAGCTGAAAAGGTACAGATGGTGTCGAGGAGGGGTGTAAAGGAGAACGGTCTTAGTCTTGACATTTATAGTTTTTGCATGCATTTTTTAAATATTTAATAATAATAATAATAATAATAATAATAATAATAATAATACATTCCTTACACTTACATAGCCCTTTTATGAAAACTCCACTAAAGTTTCACAGGTAATTGGGACTCCCCTCCACCACAACCAATGTGCAGCATCCGCCTGGATGATGCGACGGCAGCTATAGTGCACCAGTACGCTCCCCACACATCAGCTCTCAGTGGGGAGGAGAACAGAGTGATGAAGCCAGTTTATACTGTAGATGGGGATTATTAGGAGGCCAAGACTGGTAAAGGCCAATAGGAAATTTGGCCAGGACGCTGGAGTGACACTCCTACTCAGGAGCTCGGTTTCACATCTCATCCAAAGAACGGTGCCTTTTCACAGTATGATGCCGCATCACTGTACTGGGGCATTAGGGCCCAAACAAACCGTGAGATGAGTGCCCCCTACTGGCCCCACTAACATCTCTTCCAGCAGCAACCTTAGCTTTCCCAGAAGGTCTCCCATCCTGGTACTGGCCAGGCTCACTCCCATTAAGCTTCAGTCGGCTGCCAGGTGTGAGTTGCAAGGTGATATAGCGGATATCAGGAATTATTACAACTAAGCTGATATGAGAGTGAACTTGGCATAAGTTCAAGACATAAAAATAATTGGCTTCTTTTTATCTTAGGAAATTGTTAAGATAGATAGGACTTGATTGATCCCGTAGGGAAATTGATGAAGTTTAATAAAATAGTTTAATAAAATAATTAAGATGAGCGATGCCATGAAAAACAAGGAAACCTGCTTGCCAACTCATACTCTGCTGTAATCATACTGTACTCTTTGCATATAACCTTCCGAAATACAGTAGTTATTCTAGCTACTAGACAAATAAGCTAGTTAACAAATATGTCAAAGGGAAATTCTGTAACTTGAAAAATTAAACCTAAATTTTTACACTACTTCATAAATGAGCATTTGTCTAAATTATGTTTTTTAAAATTACCAGGCATCCGGAATAAGCAGTTTTCTTAATGGGTATCTTTTTGATATCCAGGTTTATTTATCTATATCCTCCTTTTGCGGAATTTCCGAACGAACAGAAATTAAACTTACCAGGAAGAGAAACACTGCTTATCTGTAAGGACCCAATCCTCTCTCACCAATGATCCACCACACCAGTGAGAATTGCTGTTGACAAAACAAAAATCCATGTTACCTCCACCTTTCAGAATTTGTTACACATTTTTAAACATTCACAAAACACGAAAACTTGAAAAACAAAAACGTTTGTGGAATTTAATTTAAAAAAAATATTGGCCTACCAATCTGGTAGTGACTGTATTTCTCCTCAACAAGTACAGTTAGAGTAGCAGCCAGCACACACAATCTCTAAACTATATGAAGCAGATGAAAACAATCTGTAAATTACCCTTTCTGTATGCTAACCATCCAGCTTGCTTCCTTAATCTTTACTGGTGCTCCTCCAACAATTCTAATTCTTTTATGACGAAAACAGGAAATCTGTGATGGATCACCTTGAACAAAAGCAATATGCATGGTTTAATATAAACAGTCGGGGAAAAAAAAACAAGAATTTAGTTAATAACTAAAAAATCAACAGGACCATTTATTACCAAACAGACGCAGTCCAATATTTAGGAAACAGTAATTAAGCTAGACAGGTTAATCCATCAACCAGATTATTTAACTTAATAGAATATATTATAGCATCAAAGTTTTATTTCAGTGTGTAATACTGCTTTTTCCCTATTCCCCACTCAAACAGGAACATTCCAGACAAACAATAATTAAATTCCAATACAACCTGTAAAAGCAAAGGTTTTTTCCTATAAGCACATCTAAAATATCACAATAATTCAAGATGTTCTTATTTGTTAATGTTCATAAAGAATGGAATTAAGTTTTAGTATTATTACTGTCATTTTGATTTTATACTCTTAAAATGTTCATTTCTTTAAACCACTTATGCTTGGAATGGGATTAGAACAGGAATTGTATTTATAGCTCATACAAATCAGTTTAAAATATGCTATATAATACATTAAGGATTTTAGGTAAAAGCTGAATCCTGTTATTCAAGTTTTCTTTTTTATCAGGGAAATTGACACATTACAGAGTATTTAGGATTTGCTGGTTATAATAAGATTAAACTCTGCTTCACAATTAGTGTTTAAATCCAGAGGGGACAGAAGCTCCAAAGCTTTCATAGTTGTCAACTTACTCTTTGTAGGGATCACATTGGATAAAGGCTTACCTATATAAAAAGACAAAGAAGCACTTGAGTGAAGACAGTTCAAGACAGTTAGCAAATAAACAAATAATCTCTCCAACAGTAATTTAAACATCTAAAAAAAGCCCCAAGAGAATAACTTTTGGTTATTCTTTTTTTTAAATAGAGTAAATAGAGACTATTAAATAGTCATTTTCTCCATTAAAAACTGCTGTGCAATTTGGTCGCCCATGTGCACCTTGGTTCCCTTAAAGAAGCACACAGGAGCTTCTGACAGGATACGATGCAGACGTTCATATACTATACTTTAGCAATCACACCCTTATATGTTCACAGCGCTATTGGTTGTGAGGTACTGGGCAACAGTTCTGTCAACTGATTAAAAAGGTGCTTCTTTAAGGGACCAAAGAGATTGAAATCATCTGGTCAGGCAGGTGACAGAATACCATTACCATAAGATGGTTCTGAATGTAGTCTTGTGCTCTTCACACAATCTTTAAACTAGTGTTGGGTATCACCACTGTCATGTGGTCTCCTGGCCAAACAGGTGATGGTGTTCTCAGTACTCTACCTATTCAAACCTGCCAGGTTAACCCACTGGGTAAACAATTACCTCCTGTTCTCAGTTTTAAATGCTATTCCACTATTTGAAATACAAACACCTTTATATTTCATTACTTTAAAAGATACAAACTTTACGTCACTTATGGTTTGTATGTATGTTAGTTACATAGCTGTAGTTACTGGAAGACGAATGTAATTAGAGTAAGAGATGGAATGAATATGGGATGTAAATGCTGGCAAACTAGCTACAAAATGTACAGCTTGTACAGCACAACTGTTGCTCATTAATCAAATAGGAGCCTGATGTTACTTATACAAAACTGCATTTTTAGAATTTAAAACACAAAGAGAAATTGAGGAAGCAGCACCAATAGAACAAGGACGTTCCCAGCAATGCCTGTAAACCCCTTGAGAAATTACAGTTGTGAGATTCTAAACAGTTATGTGCTGTTCACTATTAGCAGCTATGTAAAACTCAGGCCACACTGCAGTCATTAATGTAGTATTAACACAAAGCAGACTTTAAACAGACTTGAAATCTACACTCCACAAGTGTCACTGTCACATGGAAACATTTAAAAGATCATTTGTGGTTAATCAACTTACAAAGCTGTTTGGCCACAATGAATTGATGTAATTGGTTATGCCTTTTTAAAAATGTTTAATTTTACAACTACAGACTTGTCTTCAAACCCAAACTGCACATTATATAAGAACTTTCAGTTGTCTGCATCATTAGGAATTTGCAAACACAGAAACATAATAACCAAATAACATGTTTTCTTCATACACACTAGAGTTGCAAGGCTACAGTGATCGGTAACCCTTTGAAGTTCTCAATGAACAGGAAATATGTTTCTACAGCCTACTAGAGCTTTAAAAAGAAAGACAAAATGGTCCTGGAAATCATTGAAATGTCCTTCTTGGTACATGTCAGGAACAGCTTGTTCAAAAAGGGTACTTACAAGGCTTAATCATACAGTAATCCCAAGGAACTGAAGAGTTGTTTGTGTAGCACCAGGGACCGTGTTTGTCTTTATCAGGGTTCCGACAGAAATTGGTTTTCAGGCTTGCAATTTCTGAATTTGTAGCCGAGCTAAGAAAAAAACATGAACAATATAAAGTTAACTAACATAAAAAAATATAGTTTACTCTAGTATGCTTTAAAAGTTGTAAAGGTTTATAGTTTATATACAAGGAAAATGATCATCTTTGGAGAGCAGCTAGGTGCTGCTCAATTCTTTGAGGTCAATCTGTGAGGAGTTTGCATGTTCTAACTGTGTTAGAGCCTGAAACTACAGAATTACATAAGCGGTTATTGAAAGTGATGTGATTATGTGATAATCTCTGTCAATTTGTGAAAATGTGGCTTAATCTGAAGTTAAAGCCATATAATATTTCTACAGTGATTTTGTAGTTACTGTACAAAATTCCATAAATGGCCTAGACAAATTTTCTGCGTGATTCCAGCTCAGGGGAATACAAAACTATGTACTTATGCATGTTTCCCATCGTATGCCCACCATGATTCATAACTCCCACATTTTAATCCTGTAAAATGTCATTTTTTGCCAAAAGAATTATTGAGGTAAGAACAAACTTTGTTAAAAAAAGAAGTCTAAAATAGCTCAATTACTGCCTTAGAACCTTAGGGCGAGCCCCTAGGTCAATGCGAATCAGTCAGAATTGGAAGTCTCTTGCGAATACAAACCAGTTGCCTGAAGTATTTCTGCATTGAACTTTGTCCTCTAAAGGCTCAGATGCTGGACCTAAGCCAAATAAAGGGGCTGATTGACTCTGATCCCACTTTACAGAGGGACTGCACAGCAACTTCCATGGGTTAAAGGTGACTTCTTTAATATACACGTCCTGGTGTGTTATCACCGCCTTCAATTTCTTTGTAAACCAGTTCACGTTTGGATGTCTATTAAAGGTCTCAAAATGTCCCAGATTGAATGTTTTTTTCTTTGTATCAGAACTGCTTGGAGCGTTATTCTTGCAAGTTAGGCAAATATGACCTAACAGAAGATCAACCCTTGGGGCTCTATTCTACATCCACGTGCCCTTGAAGCTTAATTGAAGAGTCTGTAGGAAACATTTACACAGTCAGAGAGAACTGCTCTAGTTAAAGACACAGGAATCTGTGTTTTATTGTTGCTTGGCTGACAGAAAGTCACATGTCTCCCGACTCATCTCTGCACTTCCTAGCAAATTCTGAAAGGTGGAGGTAATGTCATAGCCTGGGCTTGCAGGGTTACCTCTGCAGCTCACTCACTCATTTTTATTGATGGTATAATGCATGCATGGAAGTGTATAACATTGCTCATGTTATTACATATCATTCACGTGTGAAGCATATGAATGATAAGAACAATATAATATGCTGTCACACCATGTCTGGAGGAAACTGTGGCACTTCTTTTACTCATGCTAAAGCGTCTGACCCAAAAGTACATTTTTCTGTAGCTATATTTTTCTTGTCTTCTATTTTTCAATTGTTGAAAACCACAAATTTAACTGTATCACACATATGTTCCTCTGTATTACCGTGGCTTACATGTAGACATTATGATTTTCAACTTAATATTACAAAATATAATACAAAACAGTTTTCCTGTGGTGTCGATGAGGCTTATACTACTTGAAGGCTTTTCCGTTTTTTTTAACATAACCCTCCATGATATACCAGTAAGTGAACTGGGCATTTTTGTGATGTGTCATCCAGGCCCATTCTGAGCTGCCTTTGTAATTTTAATTAGCTTATCTAAAATGTAAATTTTGAGACAGACAGATAAAGGAGAAGGGAAAGGAGAAATGGCAGAGGTCTTAAGTATCATCAATCATGATCAACCTTAGAAGTATTTGGCAAGGTATGTGACATCTGAAAATAAAGAGAAACTGAAATTAGGTATAGGTTAATACAGCATGCCAGCTCTGACTGACAAAACAATAACCTTGACATTTCCTTTTGAATGCTCACTGCTATAAAAAAAGAAAGCTGTTTTTGTAACTTTGAATACCGGTTTGTCCTTGAAAACCTTCAAAAGAAGGCTGCATTGCAGAGGTAGTAACTGCTGGATCTGGCCATGTTTCCATGGAAACTGATTAGATGTATGTAAATGTATAGCTTTTTTTAATTCCCAAAACAAGGGTTTAAGGGTTTTGTACATCCAAAGTGGCAAAAAAAAATTCATAAAGCTGAATTGGTAATGCACCTTCTGTCAAGATTGTCTTCCCACATGGCACAGGGAACACCAGACCTGGTCTTTGACAAATGTCCTCTATATTCTTCACCATTGCCTTCAAAGCACTCTAGAACACAAAATAAAGGGAAACTGGATCTCAAAACACAGTATACATTATGTGATTACTGCCACCGAAAACAATTATTTAAAAAAATTACATTTTTTTTGCCAAACACAAACCCTTTGGGTTGGAACCTGAAGCAAAACAATGAAACATTCTGTGAAGAATAAGATTTTGAGGCTGTGAATGTAATTCCCATATCAATCTATTCCTAAAATAAATAAGACTCTAAGCAAACTGACTGAAGTACACAGAAATAATGCTTGGTATGATAAAATTTCCTTAGGGGACTAAAGCTGGTTGGTATTTCCCAAAGAAGCTTCTGGAGCAGAGAGGAAATTCCAGCTTTCTAAATCCATGAAGATTTCAACTACTTCAGCAGAACAGGAATAAAATTATATTACTCCCCAAAACATCAAGGATGTTGCTGACAGCTTAACTTAACGACTCTGCAGGAATAATTCTCAGATGAATACAGATTGAACCTGCAAAATAAAATTATAATTTTCCCTGCAATATTGAATAATATTTTCCTTAGAGAGGGAAAACAGAGTGAACACTGTTATATACTGATTACATATGTTTATGATAAGAAGCATGTTTTAAAGACAACTACAAACACTTTATTATATGGTAGAGGAGTGTGGCAAACCCCTCAAAAAGTTGCTGTAAACAATTCTGACATCCGAGCTCCATTTCAAGAAAGTTCTGAAAACAGAACCAGCAAAAATCAGAACTCTAATGTATACATTTTAAGACCAATTCAATGGCTGAAATTGAACAACAAATTATCTTAGTTTTCGTTCACTTTCATTGATTTTAATAAGCACCTAGCTTCATTTTTTCCTATGACACAAACAAAACCACACACAAAAATAGGGCGACAGGCTGCTTGTGTTTCACCACAATACTGAGTACAACTGCTCACACATACATAATTGCATACTGCTTTTCTTGAAGTAGACAAAATACAAAAACTCCCCTTATTTTATAGGTGTTGAAGAATACATTATAATATTTGTTAAAAGTTCAAAACACAATGCAGTTGTGGCCAGCAGTAATATCGCCCAGTGATTTCAGCTGACTTGCCACAACAGGTCATTTGGTGCCTAAATGGTTTTACATGTAGTAAATTAGTTAATCAATTTAGATAGTTTGTAAAGTGCGAGAGTCACATTCTCACATTGGTTTATTTTAGCCTATGTTAGGTATATAAAGGGATTCACAGTGACAGGTGGTGTTTCTTTGATTTTTAGTCATCAAAACAAATCCCAAGAGTGATCCTGGCCAAGTCCCCAAGTGTGACAGACCCACCTCTCCTCAGGCAGCTCATGAGTGTATAAACACAAGAAACACCCCCTCTAACAACCCAACACCAGGGATCACTGTGAATCTCTTTACATAGCAAAGGGATCCCCCTACATAAGACTCTCGGCCCTTCATCATCTACCCAATTCTTCAACACGCCACACGTGAACCTATTTACAAAGCTTAGTGGCCCAAATAACCACTAGTGGCAAGTCACTCAACTGTGTTACTGCTGGAAGCCAGAGGAGTCCTTCGTGACACTAGTCCCATTTCTGAAAACTTACTTAAAAAAAAAAAATTAGACTTTGCTCTGTGGTCAATGATTATATTATGCTTAATGGTCAATGAAGATTTGTTTTGATAGGAGTGAAAGATCTGTACCTTCTGTAGCAGGCGGCTCTGTATCACACCTGGGAATATTGGTACAAAAGGCAGTTCGCACTTTGGTGTCCACTGTGAAACACCATGGCAGCTCAGCCCCATCCGGATTCCTGCAGTAATTTTCTCTCAGATCTCTGGTATGAGAAACATACAGCACAAACTGTTAAGTCACAGAAATCATTACTTACTGAATGGCGGCCGACTATTTTCATTGAAAAAAAAACACAAAGCTGTATTTTAATTAAACTAGGAATTAAATACTGTACATGAAAATACTCTCTGAAAGTGTCTTGCATGTTTAATGGATTTGGTAATCTACTGTATATAGAGGTAGGTCCCAATAAAGAAAATAAAGCAGTTTGTGATGACATTTAATTTCTTTAACCCATAAAGGCTTTCAAGGTTGGATAAAAAAATAACATTCACTTTAGAAAAATGGGTTAGCATCACTGGTAACTCAACTCGATGAGATATCTTTGAAAAGGAGGGAATACGTAAGCAAGGAACTGTGTCCTTCAAACTTATACAGTATTTATACGTTTCTGTTAACATGAATATCTAACTCATACTATGCCACACTGTAATTGAATAATCTAAAAGCTGATCTAGGTCTCCGGTATTTTTCCTTTCAGGCTGAATTTGATTGAGTGAAGATTTTGTACTAGAAGTATGACAGTAAGTACTGAAAATAATAATTTAAAAATAACTCATTGTCAGCATGACACCATTAAAATAACGTCTAAATGTTTAGGCAGAAAACACTTGTTGTTACCACAGTTTTAAGTTATTTTTGAAATCAAATTCTAACTTGTGGCATATAGGATGTATCAGTCGTGACGCACTCACTGGCATTTGTAGTTCTCGGGAGTGTAAGAATGGTTGTGGGGAAACTGCGAGTCCCAGCGTTGGCACTGCACTCCATCCGGTGTAACGGCAACTGTCCCTCTATATTGTTCCCCCTGGCCTCTGAAACATTTTGTAGTCGTGTCTATATCAGTTTTGGCATTCACATCTAACAGGAAAAAGAAAAGAACAGTGCATTTAAACTGCTACTGCAACATACTGGCCAGAATGGAAACTCATATAACATATTCATGTTTCACTGCTATGCATTTCTCCTTACTAACTATTGCTCTTCCAGTTCTGATATCTTATAACACATATCATATCATGATATATCCGATAAGAACATACTGTAATCAAACCATCACCCTCTAAAATAAGATGTCACCTCTCACAGGACTCATCTATTAGGTATGAGCGACCTGGTTCACTATAAATTGTTTCAAGAACAAAAAGTGCCCACAGATCCAAACAAGATTTACAAATACTGTGTTCTTTAAAAGTAATGCACTGAAGAGACTGATAAAGCATTAAAAGGAGATTTAGATGAGAAAATCTACAAATTTGATCCTTGTGACTATGTTTACAGGGAAAATAAAAACATTTTGTAAATCTAAATTTCTTGCAGGCAAGGAGTTCATCATTCCATTAAGATGAAGAACCAAAACATTAAAGCATAATATATATAATATTTTATAATAATTTATAGCGCTTTCTGGACACTCCACTCAAAGCTCTTTTCAGGTAATAGGGACTCCCCTCCACCACCACCAGTGTGAAGCCCCACCTGGATGATGCACCAGCAGCCAGAACGTGCCTTAACGCTCACCACTCACCAGCCAATAGTGGGGAGGAGAACAGAGTGATGAAGCCAGTTCATAGATGGGGATTATTAGGAAGCCACAACTGGTAGAGGCCAGAGGAAAATTTGGCCAGGACACTGGGATTACACCTCTAATCTTTTTGAGAAACACCCTGTGAGTTTTAATGACCACAGAGAGGCAGATCTTGAGTTTACTTTCTCATCTATTAGGACCCACACAGACCGCAGGATGAGTTCTCCCTACTGGTCCCAATAACACTTCTTCCAGCAGCAACATCAGCTTTCCCAGGAGGTCTGCCAGCTATGTACTGGCCAGACTCACACCTGTTGAGCTCCAGTGGGTTACCATTTATAAGTTACAGGATGATATAGCTGTTGTCAATATATTAGATAATATAATATAATATAATATAATACAGCCTATTGCACCCTATATTCTATTTATACCAGCATTAAAAAGCAGCACTGTTTTAACCTCTCCCAGACATCTGAATCCCAACAATAACCTCAATCAGTTCAGTTAAGTACACTTATGTCTATCCATAATTCTCCACATATAGTTGTCAGTTTATGTACAATACTTAAATTCCTTTTTGTTTCTGACCGTGTTTTCCATTGTCAAAACACGGGCATTTTTGTGATGCGTAAAAGATACAAGGAGAAAACAACTGTGAATTTAATCTAAGTTCAAACATACAGTACGAGAGCAAAGATAAAGCAACTACAATTAACAGTTCACTCAATCAAGTGCACTATTAACTGTGCATGTTTTTAATTTTGTCAAGGATTTGTTCATACACAGTTTCCTGTTCCAAATCATGTGGGTATTTTCACATCTCTGCACACTGCAATGAATCCCACAACCTCACACAGAGAAGAAGGAGGTGTGTAGGAGGACTCCTGCGACTCGCCCACCTTTAAGCCATTCATCTTTTAACACATCCCAGGCAACACAGCCCCACACTGGAGGCTCAGGCGGGGAGGCCCCATGCGTCTTTTATGTACGAGAGCTGCATGAGGCGCGTTTCAGTGCCCTTAGTGCAAGTAGAGATATGGCTTTAGACGCCAACACGTCTATTAAACTATGAAGTTTAAACAAAAAGATTCTTTGCCCTCGCAAAGTACAACACATCCTCATGTCCTCAATAAGGTTGTGTTGTTTGATAAGGTCCACTAACTGTGTTGAAATTCAACGGTACTTAGGGCATAAAATAATAAAAGTAACTAATTAGTCTTTAACATTCAAGTGTTTGGTAAAAGAAGTTTTGTTCTACAAAGTATATACTATTTGGGAAAGACGGGTTTTTCACACTTGGTTTGAGTTGAGTTTGTTCTTTATGGCATTGTAGTAACAGATCTTACAGCCTTTAACCTGCCTGAAATAAAACCATGCACAAACTAATGCTAATACAAGGTCTATAATTGCTTTAAAAACAGTTCCAAACTTATGAGCGTTTTGTCTTTGCAAAGCATCAAGAGTTAATTTGCACAGTTATATGCAAGAGAAGATTCACCATTTTTAGTTCAGAATTTTAGAAAATCTGAATTTATTAATTTTTATTAAAAGTATGATATCATATAAAGTCACAAACACTGATTCTACAAACAACATTCCTCAGTGGTTTGCTAATAAAATACAGGAGTAATTGGAAGGTCTTCCAGGACAGGAAATGGAAGCAGTAAATTTAACATGGACTCACCACAGACTTTAATGTTGCAGTACTCCCAGGGGGCTTGGGGGTCCAGAGTGAAGCACCATGGACGAAGACGGTTGTCGGGATTGCGGCAATAATTATCATTGAGTCCCTTATCAGGATACCTGCAATGGTTTACAGTGTATTCCATTAATAAATAAATAAAAAAAACTTAAAAATGAACAGCTTCTGTCAAAGCAGGAAAAGTGCTAAAATTGGTTTTAATCTGGAAATAAAGTCATTATTAACAGCTACAGAGAGAAGGCTATTTAGCGCATCCAACCCATTTGGTAGTTAGAAGTGAACTGATCTAAGGATCTCATCCAGCTGTTGCTTGAAAGGATCCAGGCTATCAGACGTTAACCACATGACTGGGTAACTTGTTCCATACTCCCACAACACTTGGGGTAGTGAAGTGTCTCCTGTACTTAGTTTTAAATGCACTGTCACTGTTTCCACCTGTGCATGTATGTTATGGACAAGCTTATCTAAACAGGCCAACAAGGAGAACAGACTGGAATCTACCGAAAGTCATGAGTAGAAAACATCAGCTTTTTGTTTTACATGCTTTGAAACAAGTAGCAATATTTTATCTTGCTGTATATTTTTGGAAATGTTAGAAAAATTCATTTTTCTAAAGTACTTTTGACAACTTTGTGTAAAAAAAAATGTTTTGCTCCAAGAGACAACAATCAGAAAACTATCTGAAGATGGAACAAAGTCTTGAAAATAAAATCCTTAACTTGAGAAATTTGCTTGAATAACCTTCTTTGCTCAATACAGGAAAATGTAAATCCATCTTAAAATGAGCTATCAGAAGAAAAAAATGAATTGATTTATTTATTAAAAAGTCTGTTTAATTTATTTAATGAGTCTGTTTCGAGTTAAGTCAGTAAACTAAGTAAGCTCAGTAAACAATATTATAATATAAGCTTACAAATGGGTTTCACAGAGAATCACTTTTAACCAAACTATTAAAGACCACTGTAATTTACTATGTAACCAAGCATCAGCATCCTTGGGGCAAAAGGAAAATAAAGTTGACAGTGTTGGATGTCAATTACAGGGAAGCATCTGAATCCCAGTGAAAGCCTGCATTTCTAAATTAAAAAGCAAACACTGCATGGGGGCATATAACAATCAATTCACAGCACATGTAATATGCGACTGCAGTCGTGATGTTATGTAAACAAAAATCATTTTCAATTAAGTCAAAGACAAATCATTGCAAAGAGTTACAAATGATTAAGTCCATCTACTAAGCATCATCAGAAGAGACAGATGATATTTTCTATTAATAAATAAGCCCAGAATCTGGCTACACCATTCACCTAAGCACTGATTATCCCAACAAATACTACTCGGGACTGAGAAGAAAAGAACCAGAAGCCTAGAAGAAACAGTATTAACACAGAAGCTGCATAAAGAGTGTACTCTAACCAAGCTGAGAGCTGTGCGCAAGTAGTACTTCAAAGCACACGCAGCTGACAATGATATTTTTTTGTACTTCCATTATGACGTAATTTAGGGCCCCCCGAGAGGCCTAACGAGTACAAGTGCTCACACAAGCACTGGTTGTGCTCTATGATCAAGGATTCGAGCCTGGGTCATTACAGTGGAATTAGTCAAACAGGGTTCTCTTTTGAAATCTCAGTGACACAGCAACTTCATGGAACTCTGACAGCATACTCTTGGGAATAGTGCTGCTGATGCGTCATTACGTACATCTGTTAATGGCGTCAATAAACTACTCAATAAACTATTACTGTATGTACCCCAAAGTGGCTTATTGAGTTTTGTACTGTTTGTTATACTGCAATACCAGGCATGGTGATATACAGAACCTGCTTCCCAACTGGGCAGTGCATGAATACATCAACAAGAAGGTATCAACCTTCTGTCCTCTTCAGAGCAACAGACTGCAGTCTTCATATACAGTATATGACTTTCTTGTGCTGCGACTCCATACTGAACATTATCTTTAAATATTTCTCCAATAAAACACTTAGCTTTAAAATTGGAAAAGTGAAAAAAGCTGCACAGGACCTGTGAATAAAGTTTAAATACTTTGAAGAGGTTAGAGTATGGAACCACGTTACCAGGGTACAGTATCTGCAACTGAACATGAAGAGGTTAGTTAGTTCCTCACTGAACACTGAAAAGAAAAAGTTTAACCTTTTTAACAAGGGATAGAAGGTGCACAACTAAAACAATTAGGCAGAAATGGACAGATCACAGGGCAAGGTCTGAAAATGTTCATATGCTCAGCTTAGCAAGGACTAGTTGAATTAGATCACTGATAACCCATGCACAGTAGGACAAAATCAGAATACCATACATTGCTAATGGACTGGAATTTGACACTCCTTCATTAAGGAATTTGGAAGTCCGGTACCCATATTTTAATAACTTCAACCTTCACAGTTTTTCTTACCTTTTTGGATGGAATGTGTGTTTGTGAGGCCTTGTCAAATCCCAGCGCTGACATTCTTTCCCAGTTTCTGTGTGATCCATAGGACCCCTGTAATTTTCTCCATTGCATGTCATACACTCAACTGGAAATAAAGGATAATGGTGAAAATAAAGTTAAATAAAAGACAAAATACTAAAATATGCATACTCTACTTACATACTCTATTTAAAAATAATTTATTCTTTAATGTCAGGACTTCACATCTACAGTTCTGTCTCATGCCCTATATACTGTACTTTAATCATGACCACAATCTTGACCACTTTTACCACATTATCTTAAACTATGTTCAGACAGCAGCATACAGTAGATATTATTTTAGTATTATAGTATTTTAATCAAATCCAGACTAAAAGTTAGAGTAGATGATTGTCATGTGAAAGTATTTACTGCATTATACAAATACAATTGAGTGGATTTAGAATACTACTGTATGCACATTAATTCCAGGCATACATTATATTTCTACACAAACCACAATGGAAATTAACTTTATGATACACTATGTGACAGTAACAGGAGGTTACTCATGTTTACAAGTAAATGAAAAAAAGTTTTGGAATTGACTAAGACATTTTTAATTCATCACAAAATAGAGCAGATACCACAAATGATACTACTGTTTCTAATTGCTGACAGTTTTCTAAAAGACATGTTCCTAAAAAATGTACAGTAACTGTACACCAGGCTCTATTCTGTATAGCTTTCCATTTTACAACCAAACCTGACCTCTAGAATAATAGAATAATGCAAACCCCCCAAAAATTGAAAACAGATGTTTATAAAGCCAACTTTTCTCATGATTTACTTCAGCTTATGTTTCTGATTAAGACAATTTATGATCACACTTGCCAAGTGAAGTTAGTTTTTTTAAGGGAAAGCTGAATGAGAAAAGTCAGGGCACTTTGATGTCCTCGCTATTTTCATGTATTGTTCAGTGCCTTATTGTTTTTTCATCTTAGGCCAGATTCTTTTTTTTATATTTCTTATGTGCAGAGCTATGTAGCTCAAGCGGCAAATCTGTAATACACTTCCATCACACACCTGTTTAGTACACTCTGTATGGCTTCATAAAAATGTGTTATTGTTTTCAGGGGGTTGCAATATTAACCTGTTTGTCCACTGAGGCGCTTTTGTGTCTGTTATGTGTGAATCAAATAAAAAAATAAAACTACCTTCTGAACACTGCGGGATTTCACAAGACTGATGGCGGATATCAGGGTCTGTGGTATAACACCATGGTCCTGACGTCTCATTATTTGGATTCCTGCAGTAATTCTCCTTTAGGTCCTTTCTCTTGAATCTCGAAGGCAAAAAGCTAGTTTTAAAATGACAATCAGTTTAGTGTAAGACCATGCATGCCAGTCAGCACCTGTGAACTCTTTCACACTGCTGTGAGCTTCTACCCCCAGCTCAGACTGCACTGTTCAATGGCATTCTTTCTATACTATTATCAAGGTTTCCTGATGTATACACCCTTTACTGTTCAATGGACATTGTTTGAATTGCACAGACATTGCTCTTTCAAAAATGTTCACGACCCAGTTTGTTTTTTTTTTTGTCCTTGACATTTTCATGTATTTAACTGTACTTGAGTGGTTTCCTTTTTGCATTTTTATGTATTATTGTACATTTTGTAATATAATAATAATAATCCAAACACTTAAATGTTCACTTCCTGTTACAACTGTGTTTCCAAAACCGGAGTTTTCATTAGCCTAGTCGCAATGTTGGGAGAACAAAGCGTTTACAAGTTATTTGCATAAACCTCTTTGTGCCTTTGTTGTGAGTTAACTGCCATTATTCCTGTTCCACTTCATAGTTTTGTGAACACTCCATTCGGGTTTTTCAGGTTTTTCACCATCTCTGCTAACCAAAGCCAGAAACAGAGCTGCAACCCCTGAGCATAATTCAGTTTATATCTTTTACTTCATACAAAATTAGGTTGAAAATCAAAACAAACATGGAAGATGAACAATTGAAAAGGTTTTCTCTTAAAATTGACACATTGAAGCTTTTTCCTTTACAGAAGAAAACTGTGCTGTAGTTTGCTGGTGTATACACATAACAGCCATTAAAACACTGTTTTTATTTTTAATAGAGAACAATAATAAAGAAACTTCCTCTTAGTATTAATCTGGGAAACTCTGGAAAACACACCCCCTAGCATGCCTTCCCCAGCTTTTTGATGAAGTCATGTTAATATTATAAAGTCCTAACAGATGTTTGTAACAACATCTTGTTTCAGCTGAACCTATGGACTGAAGACGTCTGTAATTTTACAACAGATCCATTCACATTTTTTAAACTATTTTTGTTTGCGTGGTGGAACTAGGAAAAGGAGACACCCCATTTCATTTTTTAGCATAGACAATTTACTCACTAAATGTTTACTTTGTACTTTTTTGGCATTGTGCATGTATTTAAAAAAGCTGTCAAACAAATGCTTAATGTCAAGCAAAAACAAACACTCACGATGACTGTTATACGTTAACTTTAAGACCAAAGATATAACCTGTCAAGAACAAAAGCATTCCCAGAAACCTGACAAATAAAAGATCGCTAACCTCAACCCACACACTTATAAACCATGAGAGTTTTATAGACTGTTCTCCATCCAAACTACTCCTAAACTATGTAGCCCCTTCCCTAACTACCTGCTGGCATATCAAAGTAACATTTTGTGAGCTAACCTACTGTACTTGCCTAGGAACTTAAAAATTTCACATTTCTGAAATAGTGTGCAAAGAGACAATGTCTGAAAAATGTACACATAGTCCATAATGAAAATCTGAAGTCAACATTTTCACTACCAAAAGACTGGTACAAAGAATGGTTTATCTGGAGCAAATTCATTTTCTTTATTCAAATGATTTTGCTGTTTTAAAACGCGACTACACAGAGGAAGAACACAAACATGACTTGTTTTTAACAAGGTCCTAAATCACTTCAAAGAGGAGGACAAGTTCAGGGAAACCGACAAGGTACTCACAGGGAGGAAATAAGAATAATGTTTTAAGCAATCTGAAGACTTGTTATTTAAACCAACAGGCACCCATGATACAGACATTCACTGCAAAAACATTTTATCTTGGTGAGAAATTAGTAAGTGTATTTTTTTTTACTTGCTTATGCTACATGTCTGCTCTGGTCTAGATTTCTGAAGGTGAACACATAGTAAAATCTTCAGGTGCAACAAAACATAAACACACACACATTCTTCCCTTACTTGTGATCATGTGGCACAGATGAAGCCCAGGCTTGACACTTCAGGCCAGTTTTTGTAACAGATTTCATTCCTTTATAACTTGATCCTTCGCCAATGATACATTCTCTTGTATAATCTATAAGTAAGTGATTACAGAAAGCTGTTCAGCACCAAGCACAGTAAATTGCAGATAGACACACAAAATGTGGAACACATCTTTAAAAAAAAACAATGAACAAATTACATTAAGATTGATTTTTAAACTCTGTTAATGCTTAAATATATAGATCATCAATCAGTTGTAAATCCATCAAGCTGCTAAAGGATTCCATTGGGATTCTTACATCTTGTGTTTAGGCCAGAGTAGGCCAATCAGTGCAGCAGTATACTTAGTCAAAGATTATTAATAATAGTTCAACCGTACTAAAAACAGAAATACAGTTTTTTTTAATCAGACTGTTATCATGTAACTAATTAGGAAGGAGAAAACAACTGTAAGAAAACATAATAGGTTCAGCCAAGGTTCAGCATAAGACAGATTTACCTTTTTTCTCGTAAAGATCAAAGCTAAAATCTTGCTCTTTTTTAACACCTGGAGTATTGCTGTCAAATGACAGCCAATGGCATTTCCTTGTTTTCTGGTCAAAGTGGAAAGCCCTGTAAAGGCACAAATAACACACAGATGCAGGTACTGTACTGTACATGTGATTTTCAATATAATATAAATCGGCACAAGGTCATCCTTAACTCTATCTGCCAGCATGGGTGGAGATACAAACTATTACGAAGAGGGGTCTGTTTTACAGCTAAACTAACACATTTTAAAGTAAACATGAGAGTTTCCTTAACAGGGGAAGGAAAATCTGATCCAGACCTCTGAATCTTACAGCCAGAAATTCCCGACAACCAACAAAAGAACAAAGCCCTAACACTGCTTGGAAAAAGACAACAAGTCATGCATTTGACTCCACATAAAGTAATCCTAATAAAGAGACTGAAATAATTTCACATTGGAAAGTAAATATACCAAGCTAACACACACGCAAAACAAAATTGCTGTAATACACATGCACATAATTATCGGATTGTTATTAGATTTTAGAAACTCTGCATGTATCGTCTGCAAAACTGGGAAAAATAAAAGACACAACAAGAGAATTATTATCCTTTAGTGGATCTTACCTGCAAATAAAAGATAATCCCTTATTTCTACTGCATCTTCTGGCACACTTCACTTCGCTAAGAGATTTACTTTTGGTCAGGAGGGAGCTGTCAGTTTTGAACAAGTGGATTCCATCACTCTTCCGATAGTCATGAAGACTGTTTCTCCTTGGATGCTTGCTTTCTGTAAAATGTTCAGGTCTTACTCAGTGAGCATCGTATGGGACACACACACTATGCCTCATACTATATACAGGATACACAACTGGGCAAATGGGTTTTACATTGGTCTTTTCACTGACTGTTTCAATCTTATTTTATGCAGAAACAGTTCTGTGGTAATCTTCTACTGAACTTTTAGTAAATTGAACTTAATCGTGAATGATCTGTAAAAGTAGCCTTGTAGCTTTAAAAGTGTAGAGAGAGAGGACAAATGTAAAAAATGAGGAATTAATTACTCAGATTTGACTGGTAAATGTATGGTATGAGGTACTACTACTGTACACTTCATTTTGGCTGCTTATGTATAGTTTTCTTGGTTGTTGTGGTCAAGCTGAAGATTTTGATCACAAAAACCCAAGGTATCTATGAATATTTTTAAAGAGTTGTTAAATTGTAGTACTGCAGGCTTAAGTCAAATATTGATGCTCATAACATATAGTGCTAGTCCTGATTGTGCCTAAGTAATCAAAAACCTTTATACATTTGGGTACGTTATCTGTAGTGGACACGGCACAACATATTGACATATTGTCTATATTCCAATAAGTCAAACCTGTTAGCCTTGGCTGAGGCTTAAATGTAAAAATCACAAGTTCATTTTATTCTAAAGAATATATTTGTGCTAATGCATTATACTTCTTTTGACAGTATCTGCAAACATAATACTATTCTACAAAACCTAAATACACCTTTTAAAGGAAACAGAATGGAAAAGATACTTTAGCATATCACAGAACACTTCTCAGAACAGCTAGTGAGCTACTTGAAATGCAACAGCATAACACAAGCAGGGAAGTCTGAGGTGTATTTAATTAGAAATGCAATTAACTGCATCCATCAATGCATTAGTATTCATGAGTGATTCACCCAAAACAGTACATTGAGGCAAAAGTTCCACTGGGGTTCTGACCTCATTACTATAGACATCTTAAAGGCAACAAGGTAGAACATTTCATTTTCCAGCAACACAGTGAGTCAGCAACTGCAGAGGGATTAGAACCCAGGACCTATTGACTCATACAGCACTTTTATCTTCTGCTCTAATCTCCAAGCAGAGATTTACACAGCTCTGAGGAAGACTTTTGTCAGCATCAGCAGGACTTTTTAATCCATATAACAGTGCAATCAATTTAGAAATCTCATGTTTTCAAAATTGAATGTCTTCTGCCTCACTCCTGCTTTTTTTGCTTAAAGTTGTCACTGTAACACATCCAAAAATTTGAACAGCTACTTTCTGTGAGGCTTCACAGACTCTCCTCTGTGTTTTATTATCCAGCCTTTTTTAATTACAGGGATGATCACACATTTTTTATTGTCTTATTATTATATTGCTTGGGAAGGCAATGTTCTACTTCCTCAATCTTACTTATATTGCCCATTCACATTATTCCTCTAAATCAAGGGTAAACTGGCTTACTTCTGGCAGTATTCATTGCAAGTTTTCCTATTTTTGTCCAGATTAAGCTTCCTTTCTTGAGTAAAATCACTTCTTTATGCAACCATTACTATGCTTGGGTCTAATTTTAATTTATGCACCAAATTTATGGTAAAAAGCACTAAACTTGCCAACATGACTGGTTTGAAGTGCTCCAAAATTCAAATAAATACGATTAAATTACAACTCTATAACACTCTATGTGCATTAACTCCGTATATTAAAGAAGGCAGCATTGAAAATGTCTTCACAAACCAGACTGCACTAAGCCTGGTGGTTCAACTAGCATAACCCTAGGAAATTTCTATTGAAGTCTTACTTGGTCATTCAGCTACCGCTAAATTGTGTCTTCAAGTCACAGCGACCCCTAGTGACCAGACCTACTACATATTTTACTGAAATTTCAGGTTGAGTTCGGCTCTATAAATTGTTTAGGTGGGTAGCGCGTCAGCATGCGTAGGCTGCAAAGGAACAAGTAATACTGTAGGTTTATTCCATGTTGAAAAGTGATGGTTCTTCTTGCTCACACCCAAAGCCTCCACAGCCGAAACGTTGCGTTTTCTTTCTCTTTTCAGCATGGAATAAACCTATTACTTGTTCCTCTATAAATTGTGATATCACATCTTGAGATCTTGCAACGTCGACACAGCATAGGTTCAGTGATTGACAATGGCCTTGTGAACAAGCAACAAGACCAGTCATCTTCATCATCGCACATGCAGAAAATACACTTTGTCCTCTAATATTGCTCTTAACTGAATTTATCATGCTTTCCTTTTTTTTCTACTCACAAATACCTGTGACTTTAATATGCATATAATATTGGTTGAGACACTTTATAATTATTTTAAAAGTAAACAAAACAACACAATGATACATTGAATCAATTTATACAAGCATTGGAAGCACTTTTGTAAGTAACCTAGTAAAATTATTTTTGTATTAACATAAACGTATGTACACAAGCCAAAAAATATTAGAATTCAATCCATTATAGTTTTTTGTATTTTTGTTTAAAAGGTTGCAGTTCTTAACAAAAGTATGGCTTATTGATACGCATATAATACGGGATTCATTTCAAACACATCAACGTACATCTGTTCGGTTCTCATGAGCAATACTGAGTCTATGTTTACACAATTCCATCTGAGTCCCCTTACGTTTCTACAGAAGTTTATTGGATCCTAACTTCATAAACGGTTTCATATTAAGACTAAAAACCCAAGGGGAGGACAGGGTCAGAAACAGGAATTTACACTTTAATTGATAAAGAAATGTTAAAGGAATGTTTCAGCCTCTTCAAGGACTATCGTTATTTTGCTGTACCATTAGCACTATACACATTTATTTAAAAAATCTTTATCATGATAAGGAACTACACCACTTGTGAAGTCTATATTTGCTGTCACAATGTTCCAAAGAATTATACCATTCTACAAGAAAATGTAAAAACAACGAATTTTTGGACATTTCGTCAGGTAATTTAAAATAAAAAATATTTTCTATTTAGAGAACTGCAACTTTTCTACGTTAGGATGTAAAACACCTGAATCTAGTTAAGAGCAGTTAACTCGTGAATCGCGAGGGAATTTTGTATTTAAGATACTCAACCTTGATAGTGAATTGCGCAATAACTTCTTGGCTAACCAATAAAATGCAATGGTTAAAATTCCTTAACTTTATATTTCCTCATCAAAGGCGTTAGGATACATTGTTTCGGAGACTGTACTTTTCACTAGAAATATCTCATCACACACGAGCAGTTTAGCATTATTTTTAGTGACTGCTGTTAAGGTACAGTACATCATACAACAATTAATGTATGTAATTAATTAGTTTCCGGTATTGCAATTAGTTTCTTAGTCCAGTAAAGGCATCTGTATTCAAACAGTCTTAAACTCTAACAAAGTTGAGCTGGCGTTTTGTTCCCCCCCCCAGTGACGGTACATCAAACACCACTTCTTCTGCAAACTTACCTGAGTTAACTACGAGCACCGCGCAGAGCAGAACCCACTGTGCCCACATGATTCTCGCAGTATCTGTTACCGGGAGAGTAATTCCGCGGTTTACTAATGACTGAGGTTACAGCAGCGTGCTGCCTGTTTTTATTGTCTGATCTCACAATCAGCCTGTATGATTAACAGGAAAATCCTTACCAAGGCAAAGATACCCTCTTACTGGAAGGGATCCGTCCTCTGTTCAACCCCCATCATGACAGTATCACACCGTTACCCCTCCCCCTCTGTGAGAAACATTTAAAGGGAACTCTACCCCAAGAATTCTTCCATCGCCAAACCTTAAATTTACCACTGTGTCCGTGGTAACGTTGTGTGATACACTGCAACAGATGTATTATGCCTAAATATAAGTACGCTAATTAATGTACATTTCTACAGTATTCCTCGGTTAAGATACCAGTTCATGCAAATATGTAATATCCATTTGAAAATAAAATAAAGTGGTTACGTTTTTTACCTCATCTTTTTTTTTTCTCCAGGAAATCTTTGCTCCAATGTTGGAATCCACTTTCGTCAGTCAGATGGCCGAATGCATCTTTCAGATCGTTCTCAAACGGGGCTGTACAATACGTCGACAAGTTTTAAAGGCAGCGACAGAGGAGTGGATTATATGTGAGTGAAGGTGGTAAATCATGATTTTGCCTTTGTAATTGCCCTTCAGGAGAATAGGTATACAGTATGTGAAAGGAAAGGTCTTTTTTGAAAGTTTAAGAGATGCGCAGCTCAACATTTACTCAAGACAAAACCAGCAGTAATCTGGGTTGACAAATGATACATTTCTAAAAGTAGTATTAATTCGAGTTATGTGAAATATTATAGGTACAATGATAGAGCATATTGGTAAATACACAGTGCATCACAGTGACACAGTGATTAGCTCACATCTCTTGATTCCTACATCAAATTCAGGGCTTGTGTATGGAATTTGTAAAGTTCTCACGATGTCTAAGTGGGTGTTCTTTTTTGATGTGGTTTCTCCACCAAAACCCAAAGACACACTGTCCAGCATGGCACCTCTAAATTTGACCCCCTTCACTATATGTGTTCTCTGTGACAGACTGGCATACTGTCCATGGTACAGTCTTACCTTGTGCCCAGTGCTTGTATGTTAAAGTAGCAGATGAAGTTGAACAAAAAGTTTTAGATAGTAAAAAAGAAAAAAAAGATGTAGATAGATTTAGAGACTGGGCAAATATCTGACAGATGATGTGCATGTTTTACTGCAGATAGTAAAAATGCAAAAAGTATAGATACAAATCGGGAAATGCTGAGTTAGAAATTTGTCGAAAATGCGGGGAAGCAACAGAAAAGGAAAGGAAAATCTTAGGCTATATATACAAAAAATCTTAGTTTCAGCCAAGGTCATTATTTTAAAATGGTATAATGCACTATTAAGTCCTCATTTAGCCTATTGTGTACAATTTTGGTCACCGCTTTATGGAAAAGATATCGGTGCTCTGGAATCAGAGCAAAGAAGAATAAGCAGATGCAATCTGGAGCTTAAGGGAATGTTCTGACAGAAAGTTTGAAGGAAATTAACTTTGTGGTCTTGAACCGAAAAGACTACAAGAGGAAGCACAATGCTGACAAGAGTTTTATTTATTACAAAGTAATCAGGACTGGTTTAGATTACTGGCACATCATTGGATTCAATAACATGCCTCACGTCAAATCTGAAATTATTATTATTGTAATTTTTAGTGTCTTTTCAAGCGCATTGCCTATTTTTTAATCTTATGGTACTGGAGGAGTTCTGATTGAGTGATGTGGTTGACTCTTGTTTTGTATCATGGTATTGTACTGTTGTTGTATTGTATTATTGTTGTATATGTTATATGTTTATATGCTCTTGATGTGCAAAACAAATTATTTTATGGGAAATAAAAGTTAATTAATTTAATTCACTTCTTTACCAAAGAATTGTGAAACTATGGAACAAGCTACACAGCCATGTTGTTGAAGCTTATATCCTGGCTTCTTTCAAAAAACAAAGAATTTTAAAATGAAGGATTAAATCCCTGGATAAATTAACTACTAACTACTAAATGGAACAGATGGGCCTAATAGCCTTATTTGACTTGTAAACTTTCTTATGTTCTTATGACTTGATGTTTATATAATGTTAGTCAGTGATACAGTACTTAACACTTAATATAAATCTAGCTTTTTCACCAAAGACAACATAAAGTTATTATGCGTTATAAAGAGTACAGTACACTATACAAATTTTGAACAGTATTTATTTAAGAAGTCTTATAGTATCAGAATTGCTGGCAAAATGTATATTGTTATATCTAAAAACCACACATTCATATAGGCTTAAAGATTAGTAAAACTATTCTTGTTGTGGTTTTTGGGTTGATACCAAGAGGTATTATGTGACAATTCAGTGTTTTTCCCCTCTCAATATGATTTCATTTAGTGTGGTAGTTGAATGAAATAAGAAATCACAGAATTCGTGCTAAATGTGTTGGATTCAATCCAATTTAGGTACAAGCCTGTGGCCTTTGTTTTACTAAGTGTTCTTGAGGTTATACAAGGACCCCTGGGACAGTGAATTGGATGATTATTTTGCAGGAATCTACACACACTTTTGCTATTAGGAAGATTTATAAATGTTCCCTTGGGCAGCTGAGAAACCATAGGCTGAGATAAATCCCAGACACTTGATTTAGTTTAGTATCTTCAGTCACAAGCAGGCTTCCAAGTCTGTAAGTTCACAGAGAAGGAGGAAATGTTTTTGTAGGAGTGAAACTGAGTGCTCAGTGGAGCTGCTCTTTTTATGAATATTATATATATATATTTACAGTATGAGGACTACAAGCACCTCTGGGTCTTGTTGAAGAATGATAGTCTTTGATTAGTCTTTTTTAGACTAGTGATGCATTAGCAGTATTCTGGGTGTGCAGTTTCATGGCATTCCAGTGAAAGCTGAATTTTGGGTGAAATTCTCATTTTACAGGTTTGTCTACATTCCTTTTCCCACCTAGGGTCATGAACTTGGGGTAATAACCAAAAGGACAAGATCCCTGGATACTAATGGAAGGAATGACATTCCTTCATAAAGTAACTGGGCCTACTTTCCACACCAGGATGAGGAGATTATCCGCAAGAGAAATCTTCAGAGTAGAGTAACAACTTCCCTGGGTAGAGGGGAACCAGCTGAGATGGTCTGGACCAAGAGTGGGGTTTGCTGTTTTATATCATGCATAGTGGAGGCTTTGAGGCTGTTCTGGTGAAAGTCACCCATGACGCGGAAATACGGAAAAATTATATCTTTTATTTACTGCAGCTGTTGTAGAGGCTGCTCAGCTGGATTTCATCCCACAAGCTTTACTCTGCGATTATCAAACCTGGTAACTGTCCAACTCTGAATTACAGAAGAAAGAAGGATACATAGCTACAGTTGTATTCTACGTTTTGTGAATGGGCCAGATAAACTCAGCGAAAGGAAACAATTGACAACAGTGTATCAAACTGTTGGTAATGTATGGCATTACACTGTTGCCATGTACTGTACAGTATATACTCTGTGCTCTCTACAGCCTTCTGCAGTAACTCTTTGCCTCTTTCAGAGTTTCCTATTGCTGTAAAAGATTGTTTATTAACAAGCAAACACTCCTGTCTTTTACACAGCAACCAATGCAAAGACAAAAAGATAAAACATTTTCTTCAATAACATGACTATTACATTTCCTCTACACACCCATAACCACTTCAGCTCTAGCTTCCGAATTCTCTCTGCATTGTAACCCCTCCTTTGTTCATTTCCTCTCAGACGGCCTCCTCTTCAGATTGCCTCCCTTCCCTCATCCCCAGCCTTTTGGAATAACCTCCAGTCGGTGCTCTGCGACCCTGACACTGTAGACATAAAATGAGGCTGCAGTATGCGTGAAAAAGTGCGGAATTTACAACAAAGGATGTTCTGTTAAAATCTGTGACTTGACCACCAACAAGGGTGGCCAATCAGATAATGGAATGCCAAGGACAAGGTTAAACTAGTGTAAAACTTTTTTAACCAAAACAATACAGTGCAGCAGGGTGATTCAAATGATACATCAAACAAGAAAAACAAAAAATACTCTTTCTCCTACAGCTTAGAAAAGAGTAAATACTCAAAGCCCCAACCCAGGTCCTATTTGACTGACAGGTGAAAACCATTTAACAGTAATGTTGATTTATTAGCCCTATACAATTTCTTGCATTAGGAATTCATCTTTTCACATACCCCAGCTTGCTCTCCATGAGACACACAGACAGGGAGAGAAGCTTGGGGTCAGAGCACAGGGTCGGCCATTGTACAGCACCCCCGGAGCAGTTGGGGTTAAGGGCCTTGCTTAGGGGCCCACCGGAGTAGGATTCCTGCTGGCTGCAGGATTTGAACCAGCAACCTTCTAGCCACAGGCACAGATCCTTAGCCACAGAGCCACCGCCCCACCTTAAAATGCCTTAAAATGTTTGCTCCTGGAGCTAACAATGGAATTATTGGCCGTCTGATTGAATGCATTTACACGGGTTCAGATCTTAAGTAAGGCTGCAGGTTCTGTAACCTGTCCCAAAGAATCAGTGTCGTGGCAAGCTAGCTGAGCTCCAGGCTCTGTGTCTCTGAGCTGAATCGGGAACCTCGAAAGCAGCAAGGGTTAATAAGGCAAATGAGAGAATATGTTCAGGTTAGGTGGACTATAGAAGTAAACAGGTATAGTTCTAATAAGGACTATAGAAGTAAACAGGTATAGTTCTAATAAGGACTATAGAAGTAAACAGGTAACCAAAAATGATTTTTAGCAGTGGGCAGGGTGGGTAGAAAAGTGGTCTGAAGACAGCACTTAAAAGAAAGTTAAATGGTTTGCCCAGTGGAGAATAACTGTCTCGCTGGAGGCAGCAGAGGGAGCTGTTGAGCGGATACTGATTAGGTGGTCTCAAGAGGTCGAGCTTATATACTAGAGAGGAAAAGAGTTTAGCATAAAAAAGCTGCAGGTGAAAAGAAAAATGCCTACTCTTTCAGAGTTGGAGAAGTTAGATGACCAAAGAGAAAGCCTTAAAATGTTTGCTCCTGGAGCTAACAATGGAATTATTGGTCATCTGATTTAAAAAAATGATGGCGGCCTGGAAATGCATCCCGAGTGCATTTACATGGGTTCAGATCTTAAGTGAGATCTCATGCGAATGCGCTGGTTGTCAATGGCCATGCCGGGATGTGAGCCTCTCCCAGGCGCAGTGTAACTGTTTCAAGATGGTGGAACAGACAACACAAGATAAGTGGATCCACTGTGGATCCAAAATAGGTCATATTTAATAATAATAATAATAATAATAATAATAATAATAATAATAATTGCTTACACTTATATAGCGCTTTTCTGGACACTCCACTCAAAGCATTTTACAGGTAATGGGGACTCTCCTCCACCACCACCAATGTGCAGCCCCACCTGGATGATGCGACGGCAGCCATAGTGCACCAGAATGCTCACCACACACCAGCTCTCAGTGGGGAGGAGAGCAGAGTAATGAAGCCAATTCATAGATGGGGATTATTAAGAGGCCATGATTGGTAAGGGCCAATGGGAAATTTGGTCAGGATGCCGGTGTTATACCCCTACTCTTTTCAAGAAACGCCCTGGGATTTTTAATGACCACAGAGAGTCAGGACCTCGGTTTTACGTCTCATCCGAAAGAAGGCGCCTGTTTACAGTATAGTGTCCCTGTCCCCGTTTAAACACAAAACACATCAATAAACAATTAAAATACAAAACACAAGGCCACAGAGGTGGTGTGACAAGGGCAATACCATGGTTCTTTGTCACAAAATAATATAATGCACTCTTTAAAAGATCTTCAGTTTTTTACTGACATTACTTGGTCTTCAGGCTTTCGGGGTCTATTATATGGGAAAATGGTTAGCACGTCCTTGGCCCCGTGAAATCTCTCAGCTTTGTATTTCGGACTCCTGTGTTGTACTTTATGAATTGTATCCCATCATTTTAGGTGCCCTTTTGGAAGTTCCACTTGGAGCCCTGTCCGTGGTTTACCTCATAAATAAAGGGTGCTCAAAATTAAAATAACAAATTGCCCCCTCAGGGATAATAAAGACTCTCTCCCTCCTCCATATCATGGGCTCAGTAAAGTATCTCACCTGGGTATCTTTACAGCACCAGTTCATAATTCATGCTGGATGCTCAAACCATACTTTTGATCAATATTGATCAATATTTTTGATTTAAGAAATTCAGGACCTTAACTCCAGATGAAGACATAACACCAATCCTGATTCACCCCTATTCAGAGACCATAGTCCCATGAATCATCCTTTGTACCCCTTCATCTCAATATATCAGAATATTATTCTCCAGAGTATAGCTGCCTGCACTTTTAATATTCCCTTTCCCAAGGTCAACCTCCAATATGTTGCACCTTTATATATCCTTTCCTCATTATACCAAAAGTTTTCCATTCATTTCCAATTTATCCAAAACCAAGACAGAGCATATCCTGGCAATCACAAGGCAGGGCACACCCTGGGGGGACACCAGTTCATTGCATAAACACACACCAATCCCAGAGCCAATTTTACCAGAAGGCAATTAACCTACCAGCATGTCTTTGGACTTTGGGAGGAAACTGGAGCACCTGAAAGAAACCCAGAACTGTGATGCAGCAATGTTAACCACTGTGCTACCATGCCGCCCTCTTAACCAAAATTATATTCTTATCTGGTCTTCAGTTCTTCCAGACTCCTAACTGGATTGTTCTACGATAAACCATATACATTTTCCTCCTTAAAGGACTCCATAAAAGTGGATTTACTTTTATCACCTAAATGTCTGTCTATTGTCATCAAAATCCTTGCTGATCCTCATCGGTGATCAATTGGAATTAGCAAAAGGAGTAAGAGGCAAACTTATTGGAGACTTGTAAGTGCTGATAGCAGAATTGAGCTTGGCGTAATGCATGGAAATGCCTCAACCTGACTGGTCAGTTTTGCTTCCTTTTGAGGTGGAAAGTGATTGTATCATTACAGAAAAAATGCAAAGGCCTGACAAACAAGGAGGAAGATGAGGGTGAAAAGTAAGTCTGGAAATTCAGTGCTTCAGTGAAATCTGAACATGACCAAAAGAAATAATGCTTTCAGGGTCAAGTCGACAAGAGGACAGTGATTGCCATTCTGGAGCAAGGAAATGAAGGGTGTTACTTGCCACTGGTACCTACTGTACACCTCCTCCTAACCAAAGCCAGCTTCAGCATTGATCACTATTCCAGCCACACCTTCAGAATCGGCACAGTGTTTTCCACAAGCCAATGTTGAATACCAATCCTACTATCAAAACACTAAGCTGGTAGTCTTCAAAGAGCCTGCCTCTCTGAACTGACTGACGTTTCTTTTCTCTTTTGGGGGTTCTGTCAGCCCAGTCCATAGAGCCAGACCGTTGTTCCCTCAGCCAGTTGAGTTGGGCCAAACAAACACCTAACACATTTAGTCTCTAGGTCACATTTCCTGAACTACTGAAATGGTGGATGGTGGTTTTTAAAACAGAAGTTGGGGAGAATGTCAAATTCTGATCTCGCCCATTTGTCTTCTCCTGTGTATACAAATCTCACCTCCTGGTAACCTTTTTGCTCATTTTTGTTGCATCCATCCTTCTACCCCTTCTACTTGTGAAGCAGCTCCCTGGCTTATTCCTCACGAAAGTGTCCATATGGCAAGGTTTCTGTTCCCTTAGTCAGCCCAGTTACTAAAAATATACTAACAATACTTTTTGTTTCTACAGTGCTTTCATCTCTAGTGCATTTTATGGTAAAATATGGAAATGCAATGTCCAGACTCTTGAGGATGTTCTAAGAGTGTGTTGACACTAGCTGTAAGTATTTCCTCCGATCCCTTACATGTTCTGCAAGAAGAATACCAACTGGCACCTTCAAACAGACATTTTAGAGTACCTCAATGCAGATGTCACAAAATGATAAATTACTTTATCCTACATTCCATCAAACTACTCAATAAATGAGTTCACAAAAAAGGAGTATTGATTTATGGGTAAGTGCAATAAGTAGTTATGTGCAAAAATGAAGGGGTAATTATAGAGGTTTAGGATGATTGTGGGCTAAGCTGTGTGGATTCCAGTACATGTATGTGTAGGAGTAGTGTGTAAAGACTATATATGGGTTGATGTCTTTTGTGTAATGCATATTACACAATGTATTAATATATTTATTTTTAATTAAATGTTTCTAGGTACTGTTTATATGTTTTTGTAAGTGTCTGTGTATGTAAAACTGCTTGGATGCACAATAAATTCATGAGGAATCAGACAAAATCATTCTATTGTAGGTTAACATTGGATAGTGATTCTGCATTCAACCTCTTTAAAAGACTGTGCACCATTCTAACATTTTCAAAATCAATAAAATAGAATGATGCGGAAATTAAGCATTTATTCTTAAACTTCTTGAACTGTACAGTATATTTGTCAGTGCTTTTTTGTGCAATCTGAAAAGGTTTGATGTTTTGTATGGCTAAAATGTGCACACTAACAATTATTTTAAATATAAGTTAAAGTGCACATAACTAACATATAGTCATTACTGGATTTAGTTGCCATTTTGTATGTACATTAACAGTTGATCCTTAGTCCTTTTGTGTATTTGTGGCTATATGTTATTTGTTTGAAGAAAACACAAGGGGAAGATTTCTAAATTTTACACAGGCTTTCTAAATTACTCTTGACAGCCCAACTCCATGCTTTACTTTTGTACCCAGTTCTCAAAAGTCTTTCATTTGACACCACTGGTTAGATCCACTGTACCACTAACTTCATCCATCCACTTTCTAACCACTTCATCCAATTGAGGATTGTAGGATAGCCAGAGCCTAACCTGGTAAGTAATGAGTGCATCACATCCATCATAGGGACACATAGACACACATTCACAATGTGACCAAAGTTTTTAGAAGCCAATTAACCTACTTGCATGTCTTTGGACTGTAGGGGGGAAACTGGAGAAGCAAACACACAAAGTCCCCTTCCCTAAGATATCCTAGATAGCGCTCTAAGATTTGAGCCTGCTAAGCAACAGTGCTCACCACTGTTTCACCATGCCACTCCACAATGTTTATTATCTATAATATTTCTATATCATATACTGTATACACTTTTTAACTAGTGCTATTCATAAGTATGGGGACAACAAAGTTAAAATTCATGGTTTTGCTTTACAGTCAAACAATTTGCTTTTATTAATAAAAATGATTATTGCAATTAAGTTTTCATTTTTGGTAATTCCAATTGGTATACACAATGGATCTTATTAGCACAAAAGCACACAGTACTTTGATTTCAAGTGACCATAAGTACTGGGACTTTAAGTGCTGTATATTTGTGTAAATGTCAGTATTTACTGTAGTTTCATCCCCTTAAGGCCATAAATAAATTGAGTCAGCAGCACATAAAGCTCAACAAATAATGAAACTTCTTTGAGGTTGTTCTATTTGTAAGGGTTTGAGATTGCTGTTTGTTGTTCACAATTCAAAACATGTGCTCGATTGGATTAAATGTGGAGTGGAAGTTTTCCACTTTTTACGCAATTTCCTCAGTTGCATTGGTCATATGTTTTTGGTCACTGTGATGCTACATCACTAAGTATGGAAGCATTTTCCTCTAAATGAGCGGACAAAATGTTCCTGCAGGCTTCAGAAATCATTCTGCTGCTGCTATCCCTACTAAAATCATCAATATAGACAGGAGAGCCAGTTCCAGAGGCAATCGTGCATGTCCGGGCCATGACATTACCTCCACCACGATTCATAATTTGCTCAGAAGTACAAAGATGAGCCAGGAGACATGTGACATTCAGGCAGCAATACAACAATAAAACACAGTTTCCTGTTTTTCTTACCTAGTCCTATTCTCTCTGACTGTGTAAATGTTTCCTACAGACTTCTCAATTAAACATAAAGGGCGCATCCATGTAGAATACGGCCCCAGGGGTTGATCTTCTGTTAGGTCATATTTGCCTAACTTGCAAAAATAAGGCTCTTGCAGTTCTGTTACGAAGAAAAAGACATTCAATATGAGACTTTGAGACCTATCTTTACAAGGGCTCCAAGACCCATAAATGTAAAACAACTCCAAATCATAACAGACTCAAGATTTATTTCACAGTGCCCGTGAGTGTTTTCTCACTCAAATTCACCTCTTTATGCCAAACATAATGCTGATGGCTGAGTCAATGCCATGAGCATGTTACTCTTGTTCATTGCACCTGACCATAAGATCCAATGTTCCAGTTGTCATTCAGATGGAGTTCAGAAAATTCAAGGAGCCTGTTATTTTTGCCTGTTACGGAAGAAGCCTCATCTTTGCCACATACCACATCCAGGCAGGTGACTGAACGATTGTCAACACTTTAATATCAGGAAGATGACAGATGCAACTGTGGCCTTTGGATTTAGAGCCGTCTTGTGAACTATTTGTCTCACAGCCAATGGTGTTGAGTTACACTTGTGTACTCTTCCTGGCACAGTTGCAACCAAACAGTAGTCTTACATGCCTTAATAATTGGCACTGGACTGACTAGCAAAGTGGAAGATTCAGCATGTGTGTATTATTATAGCCATACCTAACTTGTGGAGGTCAATGTGGACTCACCTGTACATTGCAGTCTTCAGAGAGCTTAACCATGATAATACGTTTCTACCTCATTTCTTCCTTGAGTTACCTACTTTTAAACCTCAGCGAGAGAGGAAAACTTTGGAGGCACATATAGTTTAAGAGGCTCCCAGTGCCCTACCAAACAGCAGAATGCCATTGTAGATTTGTATTTATTGGATTGTTTTTAAAAGAATACTTGCAGTAGAATTGTGAATACATGTGATCTTCCTGATTTCTGGGTTTCCACTAGGTGTTTCTGGTTTCCTTCCACAATACAAAAACATACTGTTAGGAAAAGTGGCCCAGTGAGTGAGTGTATGTCTGTGTGTACCCTGTGAAGGACTTGTGTCCTGTCCATTGTGTATCCCGACTTGCATCTATTGGATGAAGTAGTTACAGGATGGATGGAATTCTTCTTTTTGAAAAACATATTTCTTTGTGCAATGCTACTATTACAGTGGATCATGTTGAGATTGTTTTAAGCGTGACATATTATATTATCTGATCTGTAACCCATTCTTTTATATGATATATTTTTATTCGCTATTTCATAGGGTCATGAATAAATCTGCAGGGCACTTTATACATTTATTCAAGTGTGAAAATGTTCAAGTGATGCAATGAAAATAATGAAACCAATATGAATATACTGGGCATACACACATATTAATGAGATATAAATTGTCCAGCTGCAGCAGTAGATTGTTCCCAATTCAAAATGAGAAGAATAAGTGAAAATAATGCCAGCCTCACTTTGTGTCAGATATTATTCAATGAATAATGGAAAACAGATGTTGCAGCATTTCAAAGCTTAATTTCAAAATGGTGCTACACATAAGTGTGAATACTATAGTAAAGTTTACATTGAAATAATGACTAATTTAACGGGAATCATTACATGCGGAGTTTATAAAACCAGATGCACGCTTGCTCTAACTGATACACATTGGTATTTTCCATTAAATCATTCCATATTATTTCAAAGTTTGTTTTTCTATGTGTTAAGTCTGGTTTCAAGTTAGTAAGGTCAGCATTCTCAGGAATTACAAGGTTGAAAATATTAACACTATACTGCACTGTACGTCTGCATTAGTCTACATTTTGACAAAAGGTAGGGGTAATTTAATGAGACAAGATCAGGACTGCATTCCTATACATTGCAGTACAAAACTTTGTATTGGATATTGGCCTGTCAAGAATTTGTCAGTCTTTCCAAGATGTAGACGGTGTGTGTATAATAAACCCCCGACAATAGTTTTAGTGTCACGGCTGTAGTCCGACTTGACACCCTTATAGCTTATTAACTCACAACATCTGTGACAGAATACAGCGAGTAAATTGTTGTTCCCTCCCTAGAGTAAAGTCGCAGCAGGGTAGCACTGTAATTCACTTTTTTTCGGTGTTGTTAAGTCTAATGTCAGGAGAGGGAAGCCCTCGGGGCGCTAATAGATTTCCTGCTGCTTTGAAGGGATTTGTCATGCAAGTCCTCAAAGCGGTGTTAGGTTTCTTCTTTAGCAAATTACCTGGACCTCAGTCTGACCTCCCCCCGGAGAGCGTCTGGAGGGAAAGCCAAGAAAGCTTACGTTTAGGGAGCAATTGAAAGAAGAAAGAAGATCAAATCAAGATGAGTCAGTAAGTGACAAGAAACGGGAACATTTTCAATGCTAAAACAAACAGCTGTTGGTTGTTCTGTGGTAATGGTTTCAGACATCATAAACAAAGCTATCGTGTAAAGAAATCTTTGAGAAAATAAGTATTGAGCTTCCTACTTACATCCTCTGTTTTATTAGTCAATGCTGCCAACAGAAAATACTAGTACTTAAAAATATCTTCAAACACTCCTAACAAAGCATAATGCCACACAGACAGAGTATGTTTTAAACTCATCCATAAGCAAGCATGCTACAGTAGAAATAATGTGCCTGGATAGTAATAATGAAACATACATTTACTGCATGTTTTTTTAAGTACCAAAGCTTATAAATGATGTGGTAATGTAAATGATGAAAATGAAAACGATGAAAAATCAATGAGGGAAAATGTTGTGGTCCTCCCTAAATTTTCCTCTGCGCAGTGGACAGCAGGGAAAAAAGAGAGGCAGGAGACTGGAACTGGAGGTCACTAAATTATTGCCCATAATACTATAGAGGTGTGCTACTCTCTTGGAACAGAAAGGTAGGTCGCAAAAGCAGGAAATCGTACAGAGCCAACTGCTCTTGATTGGCATGAGACTAGCAAGAGGGGGAAAAGGGTCCCCCATTTATGACAGAAGGGGGAAAATGGGAAGTGAGTCTGCTGGAATTGGTGGGCTGGGGCCAAGTCCTCAGGCTTCTGAGGCAGCCCTCTTGCAGAAACACTACAAAAATAGCAATGAAAATGAAAAAAAAAAAGAAAATGATTGTGTTCTCCCAGTATGGTTGTAAATGCTACAGACCACTATCATGGTGAAGCCGATACTCAGGCTTCTATGAAGAAATTCTATGAGAATCTCAGATCAATTAGTTAATAGCAATTAAGCAAGCTAGACAGCCGGTGATGGAATGAGAGGTGGCTGCATGTGACTGGGGTGGTCTTGAAGAGAGACATCTGGTGAGTAATTGAAGAAAAACTGCAGAATAAGACACACATGGGCGGGATAAAAAGGAGAGGATGGAGAGATTGGTATAGTCACTCTGGGGAATTAGCCACATGTCGGTTGTCGATCAAGTGGCTTCTAAGACAGCAGTCTGAAAAAAGGGACTCAGACGTGCTTGGTCTGACTCCCGCAGTGTCACGGTCTGCGGTAATCAAAACAAACGCCGGCGTCAGATCGATACACCTCCCAGTAATCTCAGTCAAGCGTCTTCCAAATCCCGCAGACAACGGTGCTTAAATTCATTATCCTATTCCAATGCTCAGTATTGGGTTTCCCACTGCAGCTCCGTTCTTCGAAACTCCTCGCTTGCATTCTATCTACAGTTCTCCAAAACACTGGCTTTCTGACTCTCATTTTGTTTTTACTAGGATTTTGAATTCAGCATTTTGGCTAAGTACAATCGACTTTTTCTATAACTTGTGTTACACTACTGATCGAATACCGCTTAGGGACTACTTAAATCTTGGCCGCCGATCGTTACAAGCAGGGTATGGACATCAGCTGATGACTGCTGTGTCAGGGACATTAGTGATGATTATGAAGGAGTGACCTAGACCAAACAGGATTAGCTAGGAAGGAGAGGCAGTGAACCCTCCAAATACTTTGATTCTTGCTAGCGCTGGATTGGCCTGGCTAATAGGTCTGTGGGCCTCAATGTGCTACAAGTCAGCCTGACAGGAAGATATAGCTAAAGAGGGATGCCAGAAGTACTGGACAGAGGTGTTGTGTTGTAGCTCATTTGCCAAGTCCAATATAGAATATACACTGCCGAGGAAGAGAAGAAACTTGTTGTATCAGGGAGACAGGAGACATCAGTAGAGGTTTGACACCCGAGGAAGGCTCTACAGCTGAAACATTGTTACTTTTCTCCTCTTTTCAGCATGGAATAAACCTTTACTTGTTCCTTTGCAGCTTACGCATGCTGACACATCTACCTATTTCAACTCCTAAGGCAGAACCTTCTTACTACTGTACATACAACAGAGCAATAAATGGTTTAGACCAAGAGCGATAGAGAGAGACACCACAGATTATGTCACAATGAACACAATGAGCAAAATGATGGGCGGCCTGAGTGAGGCAGAGGAAGACTGTGAATGAAAGAGCAGAGAGAGGGAGGTTGGAAAACCTGGAGAAAAAAGTACGAGAGAAGAGCTGCGAAAAAAAAGTGTAGGCCTCAGGGAGTGAACCATGAGGAATACTTTATGACTATTTTTAGAGAAGAGAAATTGAGAAAGAGCTGTGTGCCACAACACGAAATGAAAACTCTTGGGCCTAGCATGAAATATGGTTTGTGAGAAAACCAAAGCAACAAGAGAGTGTGATGAGTTGAAAGTGTTATGGATATGAGACAAGAAAAACAAACAAAAAATAATTTGAATTTGAAATTGTATTTAAGTCTGGTTTTAGATTTAAAATACCAGAGGTGGGGTCCAAGCATAATAGTTTTGTAGTTCCAGACCACTAAAAATGCAGAAAAGTAATGTGACATGACTAGTGTGAGTCTCATGAGGTGAGGGTACAATATATTGAGAACTAGTGTTGTCATGTGGCCAGATGGCCTAATCTTATTTGTAACTTTGTTATAGTCTTGTTTATAGCTAGTTCAGATATGGTGACCTCAGCGCCCTCACTGCACGTAGCAGGGACCTCAGCTGCCTGGGCTGAGGGAGGTCTCCTTTAGCTCATGCGGCTGGTTCTCTGTTGCGTTATGCTGGTGACCCGGGTTCGCCCCCCAGGTGCTGCAGGATGGAACGGGTGGCGGAGAGCACAAGCCCGCGCGGAACTGTGACGGTCACATTTAGTCTACATTTTTTCATTCTTTGCAGTTCCTGTTTTATCATAATTGAGAAATCTGTTATAGAAGGGCACGTCAAAAATAAGTGGACATACGGTATGTTCCATTTTTTTATTTGCAGAACAGGTAGATGAGATCTCTTTATTCATTTTATGAAGAAAATGTTATATTGGGTCTTCCCAGACAATGAGACATGAGTTCTTCCCAGGAGATATCTACAGGTCACTCTCCCTAGATTATTTCAGGACAGTGTTAATATTGCTTGTAATTTTTGAGTAAACTAGAGAAAAAAGCTGTTATAAATTATTTTTAAATCCTAGTCTGTAATAGAAAGTAATTGAAAAACAATAGTTGTATTGTTGGTGTAAGAATGTATTTAATGTTGTAGTAATTAAGACCAGCTTGAGTACAAGCAAATCTAAATTTAAACAATAACACATCCCACTTGTCAGGTAACAACAAGAGTAGATAATCTGGTGGTGGAGAAATGAACAGGAGCTAATTTGAAAACAAATATTTATTACACACAAAACAAGAATAAAAAAACAACTACCATTTAGAACTATTTACAATAATTGTAACAATACAACAGGACTGAGTCCAGCATATCACATATCCAGCTTTAACCAATAAATCATTATCCTAGGTTGTGCTAATGCACTCTGAAGTAGATATAAATCTTCAGTTTAGTAAACAGACCTGATTCCACAAACTAAATGATTTGTCACAAGTGAGACTGTGTTCTAAATGAATACAAGGAGATACTAAACAAAGAGATAACCTTTGGCTCCTAACCAAAATTAAATTCAAATAAACAAGACTATCAAAATATGCCAAAATCTGCCTTGAATTACGAATGAAAACAGGAATAGCTCCACAGATCTGAAAGCTCCTTTCCCTAAATTTAGAAGTCTCTTCAGTGCTACAGTATGTACTGTAGCTCACAGGTTTAGGTTAACCATCAAGGGAGAACCTTGGATGTTTGGCTATAGATCTCTTGGTCCTGTCTCCTGCCATCTAGTTCACCAATTCCTTTTGATCCTTTCCTGTTACTCATACTGTATTGCGACATCCTAAGTACATGGTTAAAGTATGGATTAGTCTTTGCTAGATCTTTCTGGAGTTTTCCATTCTTACAGGGTATATTGCAATCCAAATGTCATCTGACATGCAATCCCACCTACAGTATCTATGCTTTTTTCCCAGCCACCTACCACTTGCCCAGTGTCCGTAGCTCAATGCCCATCCAGTGACCCCTGACAAACTTGGATTCTTGGGCTGGTGGAGGCTCCTTTCTTAAACATTGTTTAGCCAATTATTATAGCTGTTTTTAAAAGACCAGAACTCACAACATTATCAATCCAAGATTAGCAGGGAATGAAACATTAGACTGGATGAAATGCCCTATTCTCAGGAATCCAAACCGTGTTTATTTGAACTGTCAAATTTTGATTTAATCTGTTAGAAAGATTAATGTTTACACTGTCATAAAGGTCAGAAATCAGCTCATTACCCTTATTATGCTAGTAGCGGAACGTACTATGTCTTACATCTAGGGGAAAGACCTGTTTTTTATTAGAGGTACCAGTACTGAGGGGAAGCTTTTTCTACCAATAGATTTGCTTGTGCACCTTCAGACTTTAGCTACAGTATGTTATGTACTAGAGGATTTCAGGCATGATTAGGTCCCCAGTACAAGTTAGGAAACTAAGCCCTGACAATGATGAGCAGCACCATGTGTATAACCCAACCCATGTGTTACTCTGCATCGTTATGGATCTACTTTCAAATAATGTGGCCATGGAAAGCCCAGTTATAAAAGTTTAGATTTACTAGGGCCAACCTAACACTTTCAAATGGCAGCTCCAGCTTTTGGATTTAAGTCTGCGTTTCCTTCTGTGCCAAATACATTTGGAAAAGTGGCTCTTTAAATCTGTCACCACCTTTCCTGTGAAAAAATAAGGGAACAATCTGTATGAAACAATATATTGAAAGTACATTCATTTTGATAACAGTTTTTCTCCCGTATCCGAAAGATCCATGCATCAGTCTAACTTATCCTTCACTCCTCTGACACCTGGATCAAAATGCATTTTGATTAAAGCAGCTGGGATGCCAAAATCACTCAGTGTCATAGCCTGTACCTTATTGCAATAAAAATTAAAGCTGAGATAAGTACTTTGAGCAGGACAATTAAAGACTGAAGGAAATAATATATCATCAGCATACAGAAACATTTTCTAAACTACAGTACATGCATTATGTGCATCCCTTTGTGTCTGGATAACTGCTTACCTTATAAAAAGAGGAGATTAAGTCAAGAGCTGTTCTGATCTTAACTAGATATGCAAGCAACCTGATTCAATAATTTGAAATGTCTAGAATATTTCAAAACAAAATAGCAGACTGAAAATCTTTATTAATCTAATTGCTTTTCAAAAGGAATATGATTTCAGTCAAGATTAACTGATGTTTTCCTTATTCAGAGCCTGTAGAAATAGTTAATATAAGTCAGGAGCACCGGTTTCTTTGTTGCAAACTTGTTTTCAAGAAGTCACTCTCAGTAAGGACCCCTAATTTTACAAATCGTATCATCGTTAAATATACAATTAATATAAGAATACTATGAATTATGAGATATTTAAAGTAAAACTCCACATCAACAGATCTGCTGTAAGTACTGTTAGAGCAGATCCACCTTGTAAGAGTGGTGTATTCACACACTACTGAGTGTTTAACAACAAATTGCACTACTTTCTTGTGGAGTTTGCATGTTCTTCCCGTGTTTGCATGGGTTTCCTCCAGGTCCCTTGTGCCCTTCGTTTTCCAGATTAGGTTCCAGGTTTCCTTGTGGCCCTGTACTGGATAAAGTGGTTAGGAAATGGATGGATGGATAAAGGCTACCTTAACAGAATGAATTGTGTATTATGAAAACACTGCAGGGCTGTTGTTCCTGAGCTCTGCACATTTTTAGAAAGGTCATATACACATCTGGAAGCCATGATATTCCAAATAATTTCAACAGGAATTATTCACATAATATTACATGGCTAAAAATAATTATCTTCCTTATATGTTGACGTAAGAATTTGTCAGGGTCAAACATATCTGAAATAAAGGTTACGATCCGCCTGTTCTCATTGTTAATGTGTTTATCAGTCTAAATTTGTTTACATCATGCATATTTGTAAGTGTACTTACAATACGTCAGAGAGAAAAAAAAAATACCAGTGTTGTGAAACTGGTCACCAGCTGTGTCACAGATTTAGTTTCATCAGTTAAAGAATGGTCATATTATTGAATAGAGAGTTTCTTCACTCCATTTCAAACATTTACTACTGTTTCCTCTTCAGCTTGCTCTTAAAGATTTTTCTTGTTAAAAATTTATGAGAGGATATGCACAGTACATTTGACCCTAAATGTGCAGGATTGTGCTTTTAAAAACAAGTTAAATACAACCACCTATCCTCCATTAAATGTACAGTATACTGTATATCTATATACACACAAACTGTTACCTTTTGTTTTCTCTGTAAAACAAAGAGAAGAGTGTGGTGTAGCAATTTCTGTTTTAATTTCATATCTCACAATCTCACTACTCTCACTCATGAAGAGCAACACTTGGGACATAGAAAACTATGCAGAAATCACCAGACAGTTTCAAAAATGTTTTAGAAAACAGAAAACATTTCTGGTTTCTGTCTGAAACGATTGTTGGCAGTTGTTTTCTGTTGTGTACAGAACCTGCTAATTTACCCTACCACCACTTACCATTGCAGCTATGGTATCTCTAATCTTTTTGAGTATTAAAATGGGTAATTAGGCCATTAAATGTGTAACATTTTGTGTTGCACTAAACATCTGCCAATTGCTGCTGAGCACAACTACTAAATGTAAAGTCTTATTGAACAGGAAAACATACATTAGTACTTTAACTTTGATTTAACTGACTTGCACTTTGATGAGGTATAAATTGACGAGCCCCCCTGCTCATTTTCCAGACCTCAGAGATTGTGTGCGACTGCATCAGTCAGATTTGCGTTTTGTTTTTATAATTGAAACCACATCCATTTCTGGCAATGTGTTCACATGATTCCTTCTCAAGAACCAGGACATTGGACATCTGTGAAAGTTTTCCATGACCATTTCCGAGTGATTCACTTTTCTGATGGATAACTTGAAAGGGTAAAAAAAAAGCAAATCATTCACTTGAAAGAAAAAATGAAAATTGCTGCTACCAGGTTGATGTGATGATTGTGAACTGCATTAAATGACCAAAAGATTAATCATAACTTCAGAAGCAAGGGACTAAATACACAGCTAAAAAAATCTATTTTCTGTGCAGCTGCAGTTTGCATGCTAAAGTTTGTGTTCAGAAACAATGACTCCTGTTTAAACACCTGTACTGTATGTGATTGTGGGTAAGAATTAAGTACTTGAAAGAAGCATTTATTTAATTTGTTTTTGAGGATAGAGATTGTGTTGGGGCTTCTGTGGTTTTTTACCTTCAGGGTGTAGAGAAAACTGTAGAGAAAGTCTGTGACAACACTCTTTGCCAAGTGAACTGTTACTTTTATTGGCCTGTAGCTTTTTCTCCACATGGTATAGTCCCTCCCAAAATAGAAATTCGACTGTGTTTATTCAAATGTGCCATACTGTCATTATGAAAAGTACGAAAGGTGTGGCTTGAATGAAGTTTTCTTATATTCATAGTAAGTTTTTTTGTATACTTAACATGAAAAATATCCTTAAACCTTTATTTAGGGAGTTTTGATTTCTCTGATGGAGTGAGAGCTTGCTCCTGTATACAGTACATCATTTTCATCCAAGACATACAGTATACAGAACTTGAAGATATACAGGACTTGAAGTTAATTGTTCACAGAATTGATAACAGAGTATTTAATCCTTTGTACTGTATAAGGACTTATACTTATACTTATATGTACTTATATTTGTACTTTGTACTTAAGAATGATAGGAACTGTGCCCTAAAAATGACTGAAACATGAGGTTTTCTTTGTCGCTTGTCTATGAGATTATGGTTTTAAATTTAATAAAGAAAGTGGTTATTAAGTTTATTATGATATCTTTTACTTGAAGACTTTTTTGCACTGATAATATACAAACTAGTGCTGAATGACAAAATTCAACACTAGATTGACTTTATACAAGACAAAATAGACAGTATATTATAAGCAGATATTATCTGCATAAAAAGGGTATTTTTAAATAAATCAGTTAGTTCTATAGAGTAAAGAAACAGCTCATGTTGAAAGATTTCTCTGTTAAAGTATAAGAAAACTGTAGATAAATTGTATATCTAGTTAATTTATTGCAGAGATCCTGGAAATTTTGCAGGCTGAATGTGAGGAAATGCAGTTTATGTACAGTAGCTATAGGAAATGATGTTTGTGGATAGGTTTCAGAGAAATATTGTATAATTTAAAGCTTTGAGAAATATGATCAGCTTTTGATGTTAGAAAAAAAATGAAAATAATGAAGAACGAGACAAAAAATGGAACCTACAGAGTTTTGAGGCAGAAGAACAAGAGTGATCCAGGCATGGAAACTGAACTATGTGGAAATCAGAGAGGATCCCTGTGCAACATTGTTACTTGTGACTTATGTTGGTCATTACATCATAAAAACATATTCCAATAGGATTGTTTTCAGATAAATCATATATTTGATATAATTTATGCTCTTACGGAATAATTTTAGGAATAAGAACATAATATAAGAAAGATTAAAAATGAAGGAGGTCATTTGACTCATCTAGCCCATTTAGTAGTTTGTAGTTAATAGATCCAGGATCTCAGCCAGCAGTTTCCTGTAAGAAGCCAGGGTAACAGCTTCGGCAACATTGCTGCATAGCTTGTTACCGACCCCCACAAACCTTATTTACTGACCCAAAGAAAATATGACATGCAAAAGACTCTGAAAGCATAAACAGCTTTTTTAAAGGGTGAGTCTGTGTGCGTTGTGTGCCATCACGGGGCACACAATCTGTTTGATTTGTTTAAAATAAATAATGCACAATTACTGTAAGCATGAATTGGTATCTTGTCCTGAAGGAATGATCTTCTCTGAAAATACCAGTTTGTCTGAAGCTGATTTTTTCAATGGAAAAATATCCAGAGCTGCTGTAATGTCACTTTATGTGCTATATCTACAGCATATACCTCCTAGAAATGTATTGCCATATTTTTTATTACATAAATTATGAAAGCATTAATTAAAAAGTACATTATTATTAAAGGTGTATTACTGGGGTGTGTGATCAGAAACATTGTCTACAGTGTAATGTTGAGCTCCTATACAGTACCCTCTATTTTTCAACTGCATAGAATTTATAGTACACATCAGATCTGCAAGATCTGGCTTCAGCATTGTTACAGATTAATCACTTTGCTCTATGTAACTGCATTATGTAAGAAATAGATTCCTTTTAGCTCTCAATACATGATTGTACTTGAAAGAAATGGATCAGAACCAGTACTTTTTTGGGCATTCTTCAGTTCCTGAAAAAAAAGTTTGCCTTTGACATGAACTCAATGTTCCTGTAGGCCTGAATAAACAAAGGATGTTGGAAATCTATCTTAATGACAAGAACATATCTGTTTCCTAGCAGTCATAATGCCTTATGGGAAGTTGTTGTCCGTAATGTTGACCAGAAAAGTTTATTGATAGCTAATTAGTGATCTTTGGAGCACGGGCCAGCTAAATAAAAAATGAAGTAAATATAAATGTAAAAATAAATATCTAGGCCCTCATTTGCTTGCCTGTTCTCTTGGATTTGTTATCTCATATACCATGATAAAATTTACGCTTACAGAAAAAAAGATATGGTAAGCCAGATGTCATAAACTGTACCTGTTGCTTGCTGTGAAATCATGTATTTTCAGTTGTTTCTGACAGACTAACAACTAAATTGGCAATCAAACAGTCTCTGGCAAATGAAACTAAAATCATTTTTCACTTTTGCCTTGGATATTATCACTTTATTAATGGAAAACATTTGCTGAATTCGGCATTTGAACCCTACTTCCTCTAGTTACAGTTTTTCTTTTACTTTCACCCGCTTAACTGTAGTCGTCTAGTGATGAAACCTAATGGAGAGTCCAATATCCTCTATTTTCCATCCATCCACTTTCTATCCCACCTTACCCACTACAGGGTCACGGGAAAAGCTGGAACCTTATCTGGAAAGCAATGGGCACAAGGGAGGATACACCCAGGACATGATGCCAATCCATTGCAGGGCACACACAGATACAAGCACTTATACACTCACACCCAGAATCAGAATTTCCCAGAAGCCAATTCACCTACAGTACCAGTTCAGGGGGAAGAAACTGGAGCAGCTGGAGGAAACCCATCTGAACACAAGGAGAGCATACAAACACCATGCATATAGCTCCCTGAGAATTTAGCACAGAGCAACAGCACTGTGAGGCACTAATGCTAACCACTGTGAAACGTACTGCCGATACTCTGTTTTGTACATTGCAATTCTGCTGACTGCCTACAGTAAGTGGAAGTGTGCCTAAAGAAAGAAAGACCAGATTCCTGTGAAGTATTTCTCGAAGGTGACAGTGAACAGAAACATAACCTTCAAGGGCTGGAACCTAAAGTCTGTTGATTGCAGGGGCATGGTAAGAGTTCTTGTCTGAGCTTCCAGTAACACATACTGTATAATTGTCATTAATGGAGAATGTCCTCCTGGGAACAGGCAGAAGTTGCTAACATCAAAAAATTGTTTCACCCGCAAGTGAACTCCTGGAGACGCACACTGCTGTTTAATATGCCAAGTAGAAATATCCCCCAGTAGAGTTTCAGTTTAGAGGCTTGAAAAACTGCATTTCACTGATAATATAAGTTCAAATCTCATTTAATCCAGTGTTTATGTTTAAATTATTACATGCAGTACACATCTGAAATCAATTGAAATTTAAGAAATAAGTTGCTGTATAAAATAAAATGCTGTAAAATTGTATTTTTATCCAGTATTTGCATTAGTTTATTAGTGTCCAGAAACATTATGCTCTGAAATGCAATCATAATGTTGCGCTTAAATGAAAAGAAGTTATATCAGAAAGATATTTCAAATGTAGATATCAGTCAAAGAGGCTTAGCTGAACAAAACAATTCAGGCTAACCTAGTCCCTTCTGCATGCACGATTTAAGCTGTTTTGTTTCAGTTTATATTTAAGAGACAAGGTCACCCAAATTCTGGCTTGTAATTAAGCATGTTTATATCATGACTGTGAAAGTCTGACCTGTTGTTTGTGTTGTTGACCTGTTGCCTTGGGGCAACACAGTTGTAGCAAAGCCTTGAAGAATCAAAGCTGAAGTTTGTGGGTTAAAGTTCTTACTTCAAATGATGCCATTATATTTTTGAACAGGTAACTATACCTATTTACTAATTGCTAGTTTCAAGTACAGGTTCCCTTTGCTAAATTGCCTAATTCTATAAAAATGCTAAGATATTCTCTGATATGCATTACAAAACTACAGGGTTTTCATCGTTTTCAGATGTTTTTCGAAGAGGGGTCAAACCAAAAGTTGCATTGTGTTATTAGAAACTTTCAGAGTGCAACTGCGAGCATTTCTAGTCTGGACAAGTGTGCAAGTCTTGCACTGTAATTAAAAACATTAAAATTATTTATCAGAAAAGCTTAACTTAACTGGTTCCATTCTTCACCCCTCTGCTTTTCTTAGCACCACCATCCATGGTCTCCTCTATATATTGTAATTGTGTTTTATCTTGTGTATACTTTTTATTTATTTATGTTGTCATCCTGTAAAGCGCTTTGAGAAGCCACCTTGAAAGACGCTATATAAAATGAAGTTTATTATTATTATTAAAACTAATTTTAAATGTGGGTCAATAAACATTTTCTGTGTACATTTACATATATTTCTTATATATCCACCCATTCTCTAACTTCTTTATCCAATAAAGGGCATTGGGGAAACTGGAGACGTCTCAAGATGAAGAATTGAGCAAAGCCTCAAGACAGGAATGTTATATACAGTATCTTAATACATAAGAGTAACATACCTGTTACTTTACAGAAAACAATTTGAAGTTTTAAATACTCTATATATGGTGAAGACTGAAACTGTTTAGCATTTTTTGGCATTTAAGTTATAAAAGGGTTTGATTTCTATGATTACAGCATCCTCTTTAGGTTTTTTTTAGTCATTTTTAATGTTAACCAATTTAGTTGGTCTTGACTTGCATAGCATTAAACAACATCAGTTGCTTAAGGGAATGGACCCTTTCATTTTTAGTCAATATTGATTTCTGAAAGTGTATGTGTTTAATTAATAAAAATAAATATAGAAAACACAAAATAATGTTTTCAAAGCAACTAGCAAAGAAGTAGAAAAGAACATAGAGAAATTTCAGTCCAATTAAGCAAATAATTATGCTTAATAAATAAGACAAGCTGACATATCTAAATCCAGAAAATCAGAGGGTTTACTTTTGGTTTTTGGTGAGAACAACAATAACAGGATTGTGAAGGAAAATGAGAAAATGTTGCAATGAAATTAAATTTTTTCCTACATGGTTCATCTGCAATAGTCACTGACCTATTGAGAAAGACATGAAAAAGGCTATCACCTAAATAACTGTAAAAGGGACCTTTTACTTATATGAAGTTGCAAGCAAAGAAAATGTCCTTTTCTTATCACTGTAAAGAACACAAGTTAAGTCATGAAATGCAAGTTAATTGGCAGATAATGATCAACACAATTCACTGAGTAAACTCCTCTTGTTAGAAGACTCTAAAGCAAAGACACATACGTGTACATCTGGACTTTTTTATTATAAGGAACTACTGTTGATTCAAATATCAGTTAAAAGCAATCACGATAATCCCTAAACTCACAGAGCTCTCATTTTATTTTTATGCTTTAAAGTGTATGTCATTTTGAATCACCCTGCATTTTATCTCTAACAGGAAAGTGCAATTTGAATCTTTATAACATAGTTTTAGTGGTCACATTAATTCTGATGGAGTATTAGTAGAACACAGGAAATGACTTACACTTCTTTTAAGTTTGCAGACTATTATACTTTGTCTTCTTCATGTGTAATGATATCTAGATTAATTTACTTGATAAAAAGTCTTCAGCCACAGCTGTCAGTCATAGTTCTTGTCAAAGCATCTATTTTCATTTCAACAATGAAAGTATTATATTTCTTTGGAAGCCAAGGAAAACCATGTTGTAACAATGTGAGAATTGTTTCTGGCAGTCTTACAAAAATCAGCTTTCTCTAGACTTGGTTTAAAATTTTAATAGTTATTACTATTAACAGGTAAACCTAACACTGTTAAATTTTAATGTGACATTGTTTGGTCTATAGATAAATAATGTCAGATGAAAACTGCTTAATCTATTTTCATATATCTTCAGCATCTATAGGGTAACATAATTGCTGGCATCTTTAATCCCATTTTTGAACAGCTTTCCAGTTGTTAATGCACTATTTTTGTTAATGTAATGCTCAATATGGACTTTTAGTTGAAGGCAAGACAATTACAGAATCACAAAGAAAAACATCAGTTGATCCCTTGGCAATTTCTACTGTGAACAGTTTCCTTCTAGATGCTTTGAAATATCTTGTTAAAGAAGAATTATGTTGGAGCTGTAATGCCTTGTTTCCTAGCCTAGAGCCTACATGTTTAGATATGTGTTTTGAATACAATCTCTGAACAGTCTTGAAACAGTTGTTCACTGCACATAAATTGTGATATAATACTTTGACTCACTGGAAATATCCATCAGATCTAAACCATCAATATTTTGGTCACAAAAAGGGTCACAAAATCTCAAATAGACAGTCGTAATATCCATAATTAAAACCAATCAGGTACAGTATATGCATCCTCATAATTATCATAGGTCTACAAGTCATCATTCAATTACAACTTTACTGTATGTATTGCAATTTCAAATAGAAATTGCTGGTTGTGTTTTAATAAAAGGACATTTGAGAGAATAATGATAAATCTTTATTCTGAATATACTGTATTTGCACAAGAATCAACACAACATTTCTAGGATTATAAACACTTTTTTTTCTGTTTAATAACATTATTGTACAAATTTATACAAAATTGATTCAGGCTTGTCAAGTTCCACAAAAGTGTAATGTATTAAAGCACAATCAAGGGAAGTTAAAAGAGTGGCCTGTGTGTTACCTGCGCTTTGCAGTTACGGGGCCCTCTGATTAAACACACATCAAGCAATCTCAAGAAAACAGTCCAGAAAAAGCATGATCCAGACAATCTGCACAAATAGCATTGACAGCATCAAATACACTTCCAATCACATTGCGATATCTGATCCTAAAGTGACAGCTTCTGTTTTTAGCAAGTATTGTAACAAAAACAGCCTCCAATACTCCAATAAAGTTTCATTATCTCCATTCCTATTTGTCGGTGCTTATATTGCAAATGACTCTCTTCCAAGCATAGAATTATACATATTAAATTCAAGCTAATTGCAGCATTACCTTCAGCTGTTTCCTCTTTTGGGGAAACAGCTTCACTGCACAGACAATTGTGCTTCTAAAGATGTTGAGACTTGCACAGCTAAAAATCAGAGGCTGTCACTTTCAGGAAAATGGCAGTAGTGCTGTTCGATAATTAAAAACAAAGGCTTCAATATAATATTCACTGTATTATACTTTTGCAAGTTGAATACCTAAATAGGAGTATAAATATTATATTCTCATTGTTTGTCACTGATATTAAGCCATGCAGCAAGGAAGCAATGTCACCAAAGTATGCCTGTATGGTGGTCTCATGACCCATTCTACACTTCCACTTTTATTAGGTTTCTTTGAACAGGTAGTTGAAAATCATATGGCACATCATCTTGAGACTTTATATAATATACAATGGTAAAACGTGGAAATGATGCTGGGTGTTTTTAATATTTTGCAAATGTATGATTTTTCGCCAGTTTGACATTATCTTACAACAAGGGTTCAGGACCTTTTTAGTAAAACAAAATGACAAGAGTCCTGCTTTATGTGTCTTAAGGCTGGAAAATTTAAAGAAAAAGCAGAGATACAGATCTCTGAAATACAGCCAAGAAAAATAGCTTTTCCATTGTTGGCCACCCACAAAATTGTACATTAATCTTGACTGTTGCCTGAATTACAGCAGCATTTGTAGGCTTTGGAGAGAATATAGTAGAATTAATCAGCACATTACTAGGATACAGTCATGGGAGAAGAGATTCCACTCTAAGCAAATATGACAATTGATCATTTTCATTCCGAATTTGGCAAATAATAACAACAACAACACTATTTAGCTAAAAAACATTACTTAATATTTTTCTACACAACTTCAATCAACAAAAAATAATGTAATGCTTTTTAAGCTCACACCACTGAAGAAACCTGTAGAAAAAAATGAAACCATGAACGACAAGTGTGTCATAAACTAAACAAAAAAGAAGAAAAAGAGTGTCTGCGTTTTGTTGGTGCCAGACACTGTAGATGTTAAAATGAATTGTCTGTACTGTAACTCTGCCTAGTAAACTGTTTAAACTTTAAAAAGTTACCATTGTGGAAATAACTAGCTGGTGTAATGCAATTGTATTCATTAACCACATAGCATTTATCATAAACCAGTGAAAGGTCTTATAACTGCTTTAAACTAATTCTGGCCCATGGCATTTAAAAAAATAAGAGCTAATTTTCAAAATGAGTTAAAGAAAAAATAACAAAATAACAAATCGTACCAAATGAATATATTTTCGAAGCCAGGAGAACAGCCAATAGTGAAGAATAAAGCAGACAGAGAAACACTGCAGCTTGAAATCACAAAGCATGGGAAAAAAAAAATAGAACGATAGTAATTATGTTACAACTGATTTTGTAAGTCTTATATGTTGTTTTAAATGATTTGGCTGCTTCCACTGGTTTGTTCAATCGGATACTTGTGTTTGTTTTCAGATTAATTTGATTTAACATCCTGTTAATAGAGGATTTTATATTATAGCTTCTGGCTGATTATTTTTGTTTGGCTTTTAAGGGAAATAGAGCTTCTTTATGAAACCTTGTGTATAAACACAGAAAAAAAAGGTTAAATATTCAAATGTTAAAAGCAGGTACAATCTGATTGTGTAAAATCTTTTCTTAGACCTACTGTGATACACTACAAATGTTCTTTATGCCCTAGAGTAAAGTCAATACAAACAAGCAGAGTCAATGTAAGACTGACTTATACTTAATCCAAATAATGATGTTTCACTAATGGGATCTGTTTGCCAGGCTATACACAACATTGTTTTTCTTCACTGCAGATTATAGTATATGGGTACTTGCACAAAAGATGGTGAGACCTTAATAAGATGTTCTGCACTTTTCCATCCCCCCCCAAAAAATAAACATTTCCACTTCAGCTGTCCTTTGTAAGAACATTTACAATCCAAAACTACTTAAATAAAATAAAACAAAAAGAAAAATCATGCAAAGTACTATTTTTAGCAAAAACAACAAAAAATGTGTCACATAAAGATTCTTTTCATTCACAAGCTTTAAGCATTATAAAGAGGCTTGGCTAGCTCTCAATATTTAGGTTGCATTGCAAAATTAAAATTAAAATTTTAATTAAATTAAAATGTACCAACAAACTGAATAAATAATGTATTCCCTTTGGCATGATTGAGCAAGACAGGATTATCTTGTTCTTTTAAGGTAGTCACTAACAGTTTTTTTTTATCTTCTAATTAAGTGACTATGACCAACGCAAAAGACAGAGGTTGGTGGAGTAAACACTTCTAATATTTTTACATTTTAAAAGTGTTAAATGTTTACAATAGCCATTATATTAAACAAAATGTATACTGAAAATATAACAAAATCAAAGATCTTGTATTTCTTTAAAACAGAAATTCATATTCAATTACTTTGTAAAAGTGAGAGTAAGCCAACACAGGTGTGAATATAATGCAACTCATTTGTTAAACTGAAAAAATGGTACATGTATTTTTTAAAGAGAATTTTAATGTTTCTGGCCTAATTGCTTATATTACATCTAGATAAGCCATTAGCACCCAAAATGTATATGAACAACACAACCAAGAAAATGTGGCTTCACTCTCAATATTTCTTTTAACATAACTTTACATACATTACTTTTACATTTTTTTCTGTTCTTACTTTTGAAGCAAGAACTTGTCTGGCATGGTTTTATCCACATACTGTAACAGCTGGACAGTGAGTGGCTAGCCAGTCTACACTCTGAAAATTAAACAACCAAGCCAACAAAAATACTGCAAAACAATATCTTGGGGCAGGACTTTGATGTGTTTATGAATTTCATTTGTCTGGCAGTACAATTGTTTGACAAAGAAGCTCACCAAGAAATCACTACATAAAGAAAGTAACCTTTTCCCTTCACCATTCTGATTAAGAAGCAGACGGTCCACACTTCCGCCATTGTGGAAACATTTGGCTTCAGATGGTTTGTTCTTCTTAATGGATTTCAACAAGCTTTCCCAGGCTCAGTTAGGCCAGGCATGTCATAATGTGTCTTTCACTTCCTGGGTCAATTTATTTTTGTTTCCCCCTGTTGCCTTAGAATCTCAGAAACAAAATTTGGCAGGATCTTGAAATGTATGCGTTATGGGGCTCAGTCCTTGTTTCTGAGGTCATAAAGGGTAATGTCTTGATCCAGTTAAAAGCCAAAGTAGCACAAGCTGAATTCCTATCATTGGCCACAGTGATGGACTCAAACCAGAGACCCCACCGCAGTCAGTATAATCCTCCTGTCACGAAGATAGAAGAATAGGTAAGTTAGTAACACATACATGCACATAGGTGAACTATCCCCATCATTTCCTCCTATTTGTAAAATGGATTTCAGTTAAAGTTAAAGATGCTGCATTGATGTAAATACTTATTAAGAAATCAATAGATACCTTAGGGGTTAAAGCCTGTTATATGAAGACGCTGTTCCAAAATGCCTATTTAGGAAATGTACTGTCTACCTGTATTATTTTATATAATACATGGTGTCATAAACCAGCAAACACGTTTGCTGTTTCTCATGTTCATCCCAAAGCTCACAGGTTCTAAAAGGAACAGGATTCTATAAACTAACTACTGATCATAATGGGAAGAAAAGCATCTTTATCTTGTCTTAAAATATTTTCCTGATAGTCTGTTAAAGCACCAAATACATATAAGGTTTGAGTGTTATTATTTGGTTTACTCTAAACGTGATAGATAACAAATCAACTGTTCAATGTGCTTTATCATACACATTGATCTCTAACTGCACCAAGTCCATGGGCTTACAAAAACAGTGCCTCTAGTGTTGTCAATGCAGAAATACAGAGAAAATCTAAACAGCACTTGTTTAGGCAAAAGCTTAAAACGAAACTGGCAATATCTAAATGACCCAAGTCATCGAACAACACTTTCAATACAAAGTATGGGTTTTACCTTTCATGCTTAGCTTGGTTAGATTTGTTAGTGGCTTAAAATGTTGTTGCCTTTGAACAAGCTTAAGACATTGTAACAATTGTTCGACCCCTGAAACAAAAGCTACTGTACCTGGAGCCTTAACAAAGATAAAATCTGGATACTTAACTTCCGCTACAATTAGCGAATATGCTCATACAGTATGTACAAGTAGCTAGATAACCTGCATAAATAAAAAAGAAAAAACAACTGACCCTTTACACCACATGAACACTTGCAGTAAAATGAAGAGAGGAGTTGACGCCATGGTAGAGGCACGACTTGTAGTGCATATAGGCTCATCCTATTAATAACGGCCATAAGTAGCGAGTAGAAAACGAAGAAAACAAAACACAAGAAGACAGACGGGATGAGAAGTCATGCAAAGATTTGGCTGGCAGTTAGCAGAGTTAATGTGACCCGAGAAAGAAAGAAAGAAGACAGAGCATCCCCCTGGGTAGAATCAGAGTGAGCGTCACAAAAAGGAAAACGTTTCCACCGTTACAGAAACGAACCAAAAGACACTAACATGAGTCAAACCGCTCCAGCAGACACATCGAGCAAGCAAGCATCAGGCTTTCACACAGAAAGGCTTTTTTTTTGGGGATGCATTTTTGTCGCTTTGTTCCAGGATCACTTCCAAATTGGAACATATTTAAACACCCGTTGTAGCATAACGACATCGATTTTAAAATTCATTTTCGCATCTGCCCTTCCAAAAAAAAACGCTCCTGAATTTTGGAAAATGTTATTTGCAGACAGTATGCCAAATTTAAATTAGCAATTTAGCATATGTGCAATATGCTATTATCATTTCTTTAAACTGTATAACTTTTCATAACTTTTACTTGCATGATCTTATGATTGAGTCCTAATGTGTGAAAGCTCAATATATACAAATTTATTTTTAATACAGAAACAATGCAAGAAAAGGCAGCCAGTATTTAAGTTAATAAAAGCACATTAATAAAGTATGGCTCAAAGCATATGTTTTGTGAAAAAATACAAAATAGTTTAAATAAGCAAATAAAATGCAGTTGTTTGTAATAATACGGAAGTTCTAAACAATTATTTTGTTGTGATGAATTAAAAAAAAAATCTGTACTTAACAGGTAAAGGTGTTGACTTTGATATTGAGCAGTGTAACTTACATTTTCATCATTATCAAAACAGACCTCGGGTCCTTTCCTGTATCTTGGATTGTGAACTAAATCACAGGGATCCGGTCCTTTAGCTGTAGTAACCCAGTTAAGAACTCATGTTTCATTCAATGGGATGAAAGGAACAGCAATATCTTATGAATAATAATTATGATCAACAATATATAATAATACATTATCATCTAAACAGTATTTTATACATTCATATATAATATTTGTTAACATTAATGTATAAGTAACATACTGTATATACAGGAACAAGTAAAGGTTTATTCCATGCTGAAAAGAGAGAAAGGAAACAATGTTTTGGCTGTGGAGCCTTTTTCGGGTCTGAGCCTATTTAAACTACTTGATACTGTACAGTACATACTATTTATATAATATGTATAAATATTATTTATGATATATTAGTTATCATATTGTAATATTATCAAATTCCGAGTGATTACATAATCTCCAAATGAACAAAACAAAGAACATTCAGTTTTTTGCATAATATTTTAATTTTAAGAACATGAAAAAGGTTACCAATGAAAGGAAGCCCTCAGCTCATCATGCTCATTTGGGACTATTTCTGTACAGTCCCATAACTGGAACTGTTGCTGGTAACACATCCCCCACCCCCACAGATATTAAACCCCATTTAAAATGCCCCCTCATATACGTACACACCTGAAAAGAATACAGTTTTGAGCAGCCAATTAAACCAAGCCTGCTTGTCTTCAGGAGCTGGTAAAAACTCATGAATGTCGAGGCAACCTGCAAACTACATAGACAGGTACCTCAAAATGGAAACAAACCCAGAAGCTTACAGCTTCTAAAGCTTAAAGCTAGTACTGCACCGCCCCTGAAATAGCTCTCATTAATCTCCCCTTACTGTAAATCTATTATCTAAAATAAATAAAAAAATCAAAATCAAATCGCTTTCACTGTTATTTGGTCTAGGTTACATATGCAATCCTTTTGTGACACCCCCCCACAAATTTTAAATGTCATTTTTAAAGGATACAGGGCTGTTCTGCTTGTATTAATGGTTTGGTAGAAGAACATGGACAGGTTTCCTTGGCATCAACAATCAGGAATAATAGGTTTGTGTTCGGTAACTTTTCAGCACGGTATATCCTGCAAAAAACAATAGACAAGACTGACACCCAAGTACATACTGTAGGACACTCAAATAATAAAAAGGGACATAGTGTTTCTTCTCCAGCAATGGAGTCAAGGGAGGAGTGAGTCCTTTTGAAGAAGCTACAATGGGTGAGTCTCCACATGTGTTAAGATTAACTTTTGCCCAAGCCAAAATAAATTTCTGGTCCTATGCTTGTTCAATTTTCCACTGGCTTGGTTCATATACTGTAGAAGTACTATAGTCTGCCTGTCACAAAACAGGGAATGCAGGGCTTACATGCAAGTTTCTATACGACTCCTGAACTGCTGAGCCCGGGCTAATCCCCCGTTCCGCCGCTACGCATATGGGTCTTTTACTGCTCTCCTGCCTCTCCACGGTTCGTCCCTTCCAACATCTGTGACAGAATGCTGAGCCTCCTACTGACTGCAGTTTTTTTTCTCTGGGCTTTTATTTCTCTCAGCTCTCCTATTCATATCGCGGGATGCTTTTTCTGACTCCTGTGCCTGTGAGCGGGCTCCAGCCTGGCTTTCCTCAGGTTGTCTTCTGCCGATATCAGCGTTAGTTTGGTGAGCCTTTTTTGTTGTTCCTCCATTCTTATTGTTGGATATCACTCCGGACATCTGTGCCTGTGAGCGGGCTGCAGTTTGGCTTTCCTCTGGTTGATCATTCCGATATCAGTGATAGAATGTGAACGTGCCTTTTGCCCAGTCTGCGGTATTTTTCCCGGGTTTTTGTTTTTTGCTTGGTGTTTTGATTGGTTCACTTCCTGGATTCCCCTTCTCTATGGTCCCCCTGTCCTGTGTGTCTTGGAACTTTTGGTTCCTATCTGTTTTTTGTGATTCGTTTTCCTGGTCTCCCAGGTTTATCTTTGTTTTGGTTTGTGCTTGTGTACTTGTCTTTTTTAGTTTTAAGTTTCCTGAGCTCTACCTGACCCCCCCTTCCTCTACCCAATAAAGGTTTATACCCTGGAGGAGGGGGCAGCTCTCAGCCATGGACTCCCGGAGGTTTCCTTTCAGTTAAATGAGGTTTTACCTCCCCCCAGCGCTGTGCAGCTCACTTATTTGTATTGGCGTCAGGAGCCGCCCATAAAGGGGGGGGGGAGGTACTGTCTCGCCCTCTGCAGCCACAGGGCACTCCTACTCTGTCCTGTCCCTAGTTTTTTGTGCTTTGCTGTCCTTCCGGTGTCTCTCTGGGGCTATATATTTCCGGGTCACTGATTCACCTTCGCTCAGCATTGACGTTCGGATGTCCTGAGACCGCCTAGCATCCAGGTCGCCCCACATCCGCTGCCTGAGGGCATTGGTTTCTATACGATTCCTGAACTGCTGAGCCCGGGCTAATCCTCTGATCCGGCGCTATGCATATGGGTCTTTTACTGCTCTCCTGCCTCTCCACGGTTCGTCCCTTCCAACATCTGTGACAGATTCCGAGTTGTCACAGAACATCATGGAGTATTATAGACATTCTTTACTCACGTCCCCAAGTTGGCACAGTTACAACACCTCTAGAGTTTTTCTCCCAAGAAATTGAATGGAAATAACCACAGATGAAAACTCTCCCAATACTCAATAAAATACTGTACATATTTTGCACCTGGAGTTGATTGTTCTTATCATATTATACACACAGCAAAAATCAAAATAAATCAAAAGGCATTTTTTTTCTTGTCAATAACAGTAACACCACTGTATATCACTGAATACAAAAAATAATGACTGGCACAAACAACAGCAACCTAATTTCAAAGACATGTTTATGCATGGTGCTGTCCTTACTTTTGAATGCAGGAATGGATTGGTAGGCTAAATTAGATGCAACTAAAATTAATTTTAATTTCCTGTTTACAATGAATTTCAGCACTTTTCTTCAATAATTGTGCCAATGATGATATAAATGCAATGAACTTGCTTTCATTTGTAGAGGTTCATTAAACACAAGGGTAAAATAATGAATACAGTCTGTTTTGAGGAATTATTTCTGATGTCAGTTTTCACAGGAAATCCCATTTCATATATAAATGAATACATTATGCAACCCTGACCTCTAGATCTCCCTCTAGGTCTCAACATTTGTAATTTGACAAAGTAAGACAATATAACAGAGTAACAAGAAATTAAATAAAGCAAAACTAATCACTAAACCACTTAGGGATTACAACCTCAGACCAAGGAAATCTCTAATAGCAGATGAGAAATGATGAGAAATAAATTAGAGCAATTTGTATTTGCTCTGAATCTAGTTTTACTAAATGTATTGCTGACTGCTGCAATCTCATTTTGCAAGTTGATTTTAAATATGGAAGACAATCAACGTGAATAATAACTAAAAGAGTGAGTGAAAAACACTGAAGGAAGGAGAAACCTAAATTCTTTGATGGTTTGCATTCACATTCATTACCAGGTTACTTTCCTATAGCTCTACGTCAAAGGTCTAAAAGTAAAAAACAAATGGCAAGTATTTTGTTTCTACCTTCACTATTAATCAGTAATACGTACTGTATGTCTGCAAAGACATTTCAGAAACAAGAAAGTTCTACAGAATAGTACAATGATATAATATTTTTAATGTGTATTGTACAGTAAATAACATGTCCTGCTCTGCCTTTTCTCTGATTTCAGTGAGCATTATTCCAAACACTTTACCCAGGCTCTCACTAAATGGAGTTTTTAAACAGATATTCAGGGCAAGGTCAGATCCTAACCTCACCCACTTCTGCTTTTCTATGTATATACTGTATACAGTATCACCTCCTGAACTCACTCTTTTCACCAACCCATTTACACCTGGCTCATGCATATCAAAAGTGGGGTTTGGTCAGCCTCACCATTACAGTTTGGTTGCTGCTTTTCCAGCCAGGCGAATTACACCACACAAAACTTTAAATATTTTTGTCTCTATGGAGTATTGATAAGGATCTCGAAGAACTGGTGAAATATATATCTAAGGGTATTGTATATTCTGATACTGTATATATTCATACAACTCTGACAGACATATCTAGTGAATACAATGAATTAGACCCAGAGACAACACTTCAAAGAACATTTGTCATTTGTTTATGTCATGCCCTCTGCAGCCAGAGGGCGCTCCTACTCTGTCCTGTCCCTAGTTTCCTGTGCTTTGCTGTCCTTCTGTTGTCTCTCTCTCTGGGGCTATATATTTCCGGGTCACTGATTCTCCTTTGCTCACCATTGATGTTCTGATGTCCTGAGACCCACCTAGCATCCAGGTCGAAACCACGTCCGCTGCATGAGGGCATTGGTTTCTATATGACTCCTGAACTACTGTGCTCGGGCTAATCCCCTGTTCCTCCACTAAGCATATGGGTCTTTTACTAATCTCCTGCCTCTCCACGGTTTGTCCCTTCTGACATCTGTGACAGAATGCTGAGCCTCCTACTGACCGCCGTGAGAGGCGCCTTTTTTTTCTCTCAGCTCTCCTATTCATATCGCGGGATGCTTTTTCTGACTCCTGTGCCTGTGAGCGGGCTGCGGCCTGGCTTTTCTCGGGTTGTCTTCTGCCGATATCAGTGTTAGTTTGGTGAGCCTTTTTTGCCTTCCTCCATTCTTATTGCTGGATATCACTCCGGACATCTGTGCCTGTGAGCGGGCTGCAGCCTGGCTTTGATAGAATGTGAACGTGCCTATTGCCCAGTCTGCGGTATTTTTTCCGGGTTTTTTTTTTGTTTTGTTTTTTGCTTGGTGTTTTGTTTTTTTCACTTCCTGGTTTCCCCTTCTCTATGGTCCCCCTGTCCTGTGTGTCTTGGAACTGTTGGTTCCTATCTGTTTTTTGTGATTCGTTTTCCTGGTCTCCCAGGTTTATCTTTGTTGTGGTTTGTGCTTGTATACTTGTCTTTTTTCTGTTTTAAGTCTCCAGAGCTCTACCTGACCTCCCCTTCCTCTACAGAATAAAGGTTTATACCCTGGAGGAGGAAGCAGCTCTCAGCCGTGGACTACCGGAGGTTTCCTTGCAGTTAAATGAGGTTTTACCTCCCCCCAGTGCTGTGCAGCTCACTTATTTGTATGGACGTCAGGAGGGGGTACTGTCACGCCCTCTGCAGCCAGATGGCGCTCCTACTCTGTCCTGTCCCTAGTTTCCTGTGCTTTGCTGTCCTTCCGGTGTCCAGTGTCTCTCTCTACATATTTCCGTGTCACTGATTCTCCTTAGCTCAGCATTTACGTTCAGATGTCCTGAGACCTACCTAGCATCCTGGTCACCCCACGTCTGCTAGCTGAGGACATCGGTTTCTATTCGGCTCCTGAACTGCTGAGCCCGGGCTAATCCCCTGTTCCGCCGCTACGCATATGGGTCTTTTTCTGCTCTCCTGCCTCTCCATGGTTTGTCCCTTCTGACATCCGTGACAGTTTACCAAATTATGATATACAGTTAGTGATTTAAGACAAGGCAATTAAAAAGATCTGTTTTTATTCTTACCTGGAACAGTTTTCACAGTCTAGCACCCCACTGAAAGATTTGTTATTATTGTCAAAGTAATACTGAGTCTGTTCAGTGATACAGCTCTCCTTTGAAAGAGCTGCAGTTTGCTCCTCTTCTGTGTCCGCTGTAAATACATTGAAAATTATCAATAAGGAATATATTGGAAGATTTATATATAATATTTTGAGATACACTGTATTTTCTTGTATAATAAGATATCCAAAAAGGACATTTCATGAAAAAAAATCGGCATTGGTTTTTGGAAAACTGTTTAAGAAATTGAAATCTATCAATTAACTAGTGAACATTTCAAAATAGCAATTGCTAAATGTCTTCACATTGGAAGGCTTCATAAACCTAGGCTGCTGAATGACAGACACTAGCAGGACTTCATGGAGTTGATAACAAAAGACAGACCATTGAAACTTATTGTAGTGTTTTAAAATTCATATCTCATGAATTCAGTCCACTCACCAGCTTCCAGGAAATTTGGAAAAGTAAAGCTAACAAATAGCTGCTGTACTATCGACCTATAAAACAAAGACAGGCAGTCATTTCTACAGTTATATCAGGTTAGAAGGGAAATCAACAACTTAAGAAAATAAAGGCAATTCAACTCAGGAATAATATGAAAGACAATAAGACAATGCTGCCCTCCTGAAGTGAGAGTACTTCGTGAAACTTTAGACTTTGTAATTAAGACTCTCAATTCAAGGGACAAAAATGCAGATATTCTTGAATCTTGACCAGGTTCCTTGTGTTTTATATTAATATGCATCATAATGATATGTGGAAGGTTGTTATGATTGAATGTCCTTGCCATACATAGTAATTTAAAACATTTCAATATCATGTTAAAGCTATATATTATGTTGTACATAATGACCTCCAGCTGATGTCAGTCTTGCTTCGGTAGTAACTGTAGCTTCCTAGTGCTCCCTGTGCTTTATTTTGAAGAAAACATTTATTCTGAAGTGCTTAAAATAGAAAAGGTATTATATATTAGAAAATGAAAACTGCTTAGATGGAAAAAAACTATAATGAGTTCTTTTAGAGTTGACAAAAGAAATTAATAGTGCAATTTCACTATTAAAATAAAGCCTAGAGAGTCTGATGTTAAAAATGCATACATAAAAAGAAATCTATTACATCACTTACCAAGCTGCTGCCGAAGCCCACCAGCCTATATTTAATATATCAGCTATTGTTGGCTGAGGACAATAAAGATGACATGTTAAGAAAAACACCTTAATAAAACCATTTGTTCTAAATAGGACAATGTCTCTGTTTCTGTATCCCTCTAGAATATAATCATGTTTTCTTTCCAAAGTAATCTCTACCATGAATATAAAATGAAAGGAAAGAAAAACATTAAATCATAATTCAATGAAAATCGTTTATCCTAAAATATCATCCAATTACTGTGTTGTCAGATTTATTTGTCAGCAATCTAGTAGCCATCAAGCTAAATTTCACAAAACACAAGATGTTTGGATAAATCCCAAATTAAAACGGATTTGTGGTGAATTACGAGGCGAGTTGTTTTAGCAATATTTTGCACGCAAGTCTTAAATGCAATGCAATTTCCAGCATCTGCAATTCTGGCTCATGATTCATATGTGGAGTGTAGTCAAGCTGTGATTGATTAACTTACAACAAAAACAGAACGCAGGCCAGCTGCAGCTTTGGGGCCTCTGTCAGGATCACAGACAGACTGGTAGTCATAGGACTTGTTAAAGGCGTACAAAGAAGTGTTCACAAGGTTCGTCATCAAAATGGGATCGATCTCTCCAAAGAACCACCCAATCTACACAGGTTAAATAAGGTACAAATTAGAACATCACTTGTACTGTATGAACATACAATCTCGTGACAAAGCTGAAAAAACACTAAAATGACATGGAATCAGCTAAAACAAGACAGAACATAGAGCAAATGACTTTAAGAAGCTACACGTTCATACTCTAGTCTTCTAACTATTCAGTGGCAGCACCAGCTCACAGGTCTTTTCAGACTTTTGCCAAGGTTGTAAACAACACATTGCATTGTGTTGCACAGCTGGTGTAATTAGATTTACCATTTTAACTCCATGCATTTAGTAATTCTTTTAAATGTGCTAAAAGCTAATAAACATATTGATTAAAAACATGTGCTAAAATGCTAAAACTGATCAAGACAAAAACATGAAATTAGTTTTAAATTCTCCAAACAAAACCTGCTTTTTAACATCAGGGTGCCAGATTGGAGGTCAGTAACATCTGACTCTAATTAGGAGAAGAAAAGGAAAATAAAATCAAAGCTGTTACTATTTCATCTTTTATTACGATAATGACACAAAGATTTTTTTGAATGTGTATTGAACGTGAATGTCCTTTAAATTGTCACAAACTATTTTCAGGAATTTGGGTTGAAGACATCTGCCAAATTAATGTCAATATAGTATATGCTTGAAAAAGTGATAGTTTCGACTTGACTTGACAAACAGGATTTCCAATAATTATAGGTGGTAGTACTCTTTGTCTCTCACTCTGCCTCAATGAGCCCCACAGTGGTGTGTGGTTCTTCAGATTGTGCTTGGTCTGGAGCCTTGCTGGAGGCCAAATATCATGAGTGCTCAAAATAAGCACTAGCTTTGGCAATGCTAGTCAAGTTGTTCAAACCTCTTAGGGAATCATAGTTTTGGATGGGTTGGCCCCATCAAATCTCTCTTTGAGCCGGAACCCAAGCTACTGTGGGTGGCTCAGGCTACCATGGTATTGTGATCAGGGAATATCTGCACTTGATGTCTTGGTTAGAGGCCTCTCAAGGGGCTCCTATCCTAAACCTCACAAGCATACTGTATGGAAGCCTCTCTCTTCAAGCTAGGAATATCTGTGGTCCGATCTCTGGACACTCTCCACCACGCCTGGCCCTTCTATCTATTTTGGTTCATGTTTTCATATGAACCAGCCCTTTTGGCCCAACACTCTTCTGCCACTCCTCTGAGGGGCAGTCTCAAGTGCACTTGATGTGCCCCCTGAAACTAATCCGTGCTGCACATTGTATTTTAGGACACTGGTCCACTTGTTTGTGTCCTTTGGAATACTGAGTATGCACAGCCTTGCAAGTTAGATGATGACTACAATTGCTTTACAACTGAAGAAGGCTCCATGGCCGAAACGTTGTGTTTTCTTTCTGTGTTCTCTTTTCAGCATGGAATAAACCTATTACTTGTTCCTTTGCTGACTACAATTTGTTTGTCTTGTAGGGAGTCTGGATTTCAAAGGAGCCTTGGTCCAGGACCTGGGTTGGGTGGCAATGTCGGCTTCCTGTAGCACGTTCATTTGTTGCTCCCTCGATCAATTAGTTCATTTTACATTCAGTGTGCAGGATGACTGCTGCCTGATCCAGTCAGGACCTTCAGTGCCATAACTTGGTTGGGTATATCACATACCCAAGAGGTTATGTTAACCCTTAGTCTGAAAAACCCAATTTTTCTGAAAAGACAGACTGTACAGTCAATATCCTTATATGTCTTTTCTCACATGACATGTTGTATTTGTGCTGATATTTTAGGATTTACCTCATCAATGTACTCGTCCTGATTGGACATCAAGAGAAATCCACCATCATCAAGGATCACACAGTCGACAAGCTACGATTAAGAAAAATGATAAAATCAGGTCGAAGTGAACATATGGTTTAAAATAAATTGCTTAGAAAACATATAGGGATGTAGGGAAACATACCTTAGAATTCTTTTCACAGCCACATATCTCGCTATTGCACTGAAAGCAAGAATTGACATTACTTACTTTAAAAATTACTTTTTTCACATCCTAAAATAATTATTTGTGCAACTGTGCTAAAATACAAATTCTATATATAAATATTTACATATATTTATTCTGATAGGAAAAAATATTTACTTTTATTAGGCTCTCCACATTTACAATACGCTTACAGAAGGACAAAAGTGTAAATAAAACCCATCATTAATTATCTCCACAGATTTTTATTCTTTAGCAAATACTCCCTACAGGGTAAGTTTAAGAAGGTCTTGCTTAAGTTCACATCACAAATACTGTATATGACACCATATTTTTCATTTAGTAGACGTCTAGGTAACTACCTAATATAGATGAATATGCTAGGCGACTGTTTTTATACATATATTATAGAGATCACTAGATGGCACAAAAATAAAAATGAACATGCATAAGAGTAGAGAAAAACCAACTTAATATATTATATTATTAAAAGAAATAATCTTTCTTCTTACTCAAGCAACAGCAGTAGCTTGGTCCTCTAAAATATTAATCCTGCAGATTCTACTCAGAGTTGTCAACTATCCACAAATGTGTAATAAATATAAATATAAGTATAATAAACAGCCCAATTTTAACATTTTTGTACTCCATCCATCTATTTCCTAACTGATCCTTCCAATTCAAGATCGCAAGTCAGAACCTATCCCAGAAAGCAAAGGGTGCCACATGGGATACATCCTGGATGGGATGCCAGTTCATCACAGGGCGAACACAGACACAGACAAACTCACACACGGGCCAATATTCTCAGAAGCCAACTAACCTACCAGTACAGTATGTTTTTGGACTACTGGAGAAAACCCACATGGACATGGGGAGAACATACAAACTCTACACAAATAGCACCCCTGAACCTAGGGCCCCAACAGTGTGAAGCTGTAGCCCACAAATTAAATGTGGAAAAACATGTGAAAGTTGATTAAAGTAAAGGTATATACTATACGCCTTATAGTTTAGCGCTAATATAAACCCTTAGCAGAGCAATTTGGATGTGACATGGTATGACTGGTGCATTCAATAAGTAGAGTGGGACAGGTGAATTGCTATGGATTATCATCGGGCACCTGCAGTATATGTCTAGAAACATACACGTTCAGAGATTATTATCAAGCCAGGACTCGTAACATTACCATGGTGAATGCTGTAATATTATATTATGAAAATAAAGCTAATTGAATGAGAATTTACAATTTTTTCTTTCTTTGTTCTATTTGGGATCATCTAATAGTCTCTGCATATGCTTGATACAAATCTGAGTGTTATCGGTCACCCTGATGATGACTAACCCCTATATAATAATGACTCATGGGAAACAGTTGTTGATTCAATGATTCATTTTAAGGTCACACAGACTCACTGCTTGTGCACAGCATTGTCATGACATCAATATGTGTCATCTTAACAGTACAGGTATCTGAATCCTGATTGGTTAAAAAGCTCACACATACTCGTCTTTACTTTGCACATATTGTTTTTATTCCTTGGATGTGTATGACCCCTCCAGCGTCCACCTACAAGTCTGAGACATTCCCTCACTGGGCACAATTGCAAGAGAAATAAAGCAGGAGTTGGCTTCCTTATTTAAAAAAAAAAACTTGATTCTTATCTCACAAATTGCCTTTTAATCTTGTTTTCAGATTCTATGGTCCATATAAATTAAAATAAATTGCACCATGCTGTTAATGTTATCAGAACTTTAATTTTATGGCACCACAAACGTCTTGTGCCATTTTATTCCAAGTCTGAGTTTCTAGGTCCTCACTAGTTTCAATAAGAGACAGGTCCATCTTGTAACTCCATGGCAGAGGGATCTGCTTATTGAAGGCAAACACCGCATTTTAAACCCAAGATTTCCTTTTTTTCCTACCCCACCCCCCTAAAACTCTGACCCCTGACCCCTCTTATTTTACTTTTGGGAGATGTTCAATTGAGGAAGGAAGCAAGTTTGTTTTAATGACTGATCTCCGTTTTAAAAAAAAAGACTGTCTATAAAAATAAGAAGCTTGCCATCAGTACAGAAATCCTGAGATTGACAACCCTACTATAATGGTAACAAGCCACTGTTATTACTTTCTATGTGATTAAGTGCGGAAAAACTAAATTGTATTCTTACTCCTTTCCTGATTGTTGCATTTGTGAAGTTTGCCATCCATTCTGCAATACTAATCTTTACGCCAACAACTGCAAGAGATCAAGAAATGTTCATTTAATGAAACACATTCAAAAAGTAAATTATTTGATCACAAAATAAATTATTTGATATGTCTCAGTACTTTTTTCTTCACAAACTGACACCTTATTTGTGGTAAGTTAAAAACCAATACATCATCAAATATTATTTTAGTCTTACAGCAATTACTTAATTTTTATGAGTACCTAATGAAAACCATAAAACTATTACTAAGGTCTCAATTGTATAATACACTAGTAATGCCTTATTTAGAATACTGTATACAGTTACCATGTTATAGGAAATATATTGCTGCTCTGGGATCTGTCCAGAGAAGAGCAATTAGATAAATTTTGTCTTAAAATAATGTTCTACACTGAGAAGGGTATCCGATACTGTACAAGTATTCATAATCCTTAATCCTTGACAAAGTTAACCGAGTGAATATCTACATAATAAACAGTGAAACAGTAACGAGAGAACAAGAGTGGATACTATATGGAAGTTCCTTTAAAGCAAAGAACAGGAGACTAAATGGGTTGAATGGCCTGCTCTCGTTCATAGCCATTCTTATGTTATTTTCTGATCTTTATTGGTCTGATCTTTATTGGTCAGAAAGCTTTTAGGTCATATCTCTCCCACAGTTCGGCTCTTCTTATTTTCTAAGGCAGGCTATATAGTGCAGACATCTCAGTTTTTAAATACTATATATTTTTTAATTGGACCTTTTTTCTAGTTCAAGAGCAAAATTTTAACTGAATACACAGAAACAGTTGTAGTCAGTTTATACACTTCTCTCTTCAGAAATCTTTATTAGAGCAGTGAATAAAACAGTGTGCAATCCAAGTTACAGTGCTACAAAAATCAATATAAAGAACTATTTATCAGGTTCTAAGGTACATTTACCACAAGTCCAGTGAAAAACAAAAAAGGTTCTTAAAAACAATATTTGTTTTTCCCATCTCCTCATATTATTAAAATTATCTGCTTTGTGGCTATTGCTCAATTTTACTTTTAAAAATAATCCTGTGATCTTGCTTTTCATTTTCTTAATCTAGACTATGCAGCTGACAAATTACAAATTCACTATACTGTAATATGCACATGAAATTAAAATTACAATTATTATTGTCATGGGTTTTTGCTTTTTTCACAAGTCACTTATCTGAAGGCAATGTGAATGCAATCTAATCTAACACAAACATATAATATGAAAAAGAATGTTATATATTCTGCTCTGCCATTAAAGCTCTGGTTGGTCATACCTGCTGGTTTCATCTTTTTGCCATCAATGGTCAAATCAACTGCTCTGCTCACCAAGATGCCAGAATCAAAGCCACTCTCCCCGCTTCCTGAGTCAGGAAAAAATAAAAGCCAAATTCATGTTAAAACCTGCCGATTCCACAATTATGTCTAGCACTTGTTTAAAACCTGTTTTCAAACCTTTTCAATTGCAGGTCATTTCAGGTCAGTAGTAGAATTATTCTGTCTCACCTGTGCAAACATCCCAATATGATACTGTATATGTCTTTTCCTTTACAAATACAACCCAAAGGTTTAGAACTCTGTAGGGTATTTGGACATTTCTATAGGAACCTACAGGCTATTTTTTAATGATTGTTAAACTCATGATAACCTTTGAAAGTAAGTTGACCTTTTCTATTTACTCCAGCACATTACATGTCACACCAAATCCAGCACTGATTATTGTGACAACAGGTCTTAATTACACAAGTAAGCTCCATCATATTATTGTTTTTAATTTTCTGTCTCTCTTGTCTGGTAAAAGTCAAAAAAAGATTTAAGCAACTACTGTTCCAGAAGTACTATTGTACCATTTTTGCCTATTGAAAAGGACTTGATAATGTTAATAGTAAAACCACCAGAAAAATAATACAGAGAAACCATTGAACTGTTGCAGAAGACACACTACAGCAGAGATAAAGAGATAAAGATCTGAAGCTTACTGTTGAAATAAGGTGCTGTAAAGATATAGAAATCATTATCCAAGCTTCTTTTGTAGAAGCTAGCCTCATAAGTTTCAGCACTTTCTTTCCAATCTTCCCCAGCACTAAAATGAAAGAAGGGAAAACCTATTTTTAGTAGGGAATCTCAGATTGTAACTTGCTTAATTAATTAACATTTCAATGTTTTAATTAATATATAAAGATTTTTTATAATTCACGATAATTCACCTCTATCATTCAATTTTCTCTTCCCTATTTAAACCCTAACCACACTAACGCACACGTCTAAAGTTTTGAATTCCCTCTTCCTCCCTCCTGCTCCTCTTTATTTCGTGTTGCCTTTGCCTCCAGGTTCCCTCTGGGGGGGTCAGTGAAGCTCACTTCCCCGACCTCAGGATTGCAGCGCCACCTGGACTCTTTCTGGGGAGGTTCTCAAGCGCGAGCCAGAGGGGAGCACATTATTCTCGGTAACTAATTTACTAATTCTCGTTCCCTCGGTCCCCTGAGGGCTCATCCCAGTTGCGAGGCAGCATCTCAGAGTGACTCTCAGTGAGTCAGGGGACTTCTTTCACTTCCTTCTCATGTAACTTTCTCTTCATTCTCAATCCCTCGAGCAGCACCTCTTACAGTGATTCCTCCAGTCAGGGGTCCTTTCTCTTCCCCCTTGAGGGATTAGTTCCCAGTCGTGAGGCAGTGCCTCTCGTGCGACTCTCAGTGAGTCAAGGGGCTATCTCCTCCTTTCTATCCCCTGAGGGCAGCGCCTGGTCATGAGGCAGTGCCCATCAAAGAGACCCTCAAGGAGTCAGGGGAGTCTTCCTCTCCCTTCCCTACCCTTGAGGGCCTAGCTCCCAGTCGTGAGGCAGTGCCTATCTAGCGACTCTCAGCGAGTCAGGGGTGTTCATGTTTTCACACCCCGGAGACTGCCGAGTCAGCCAACCCAATCGGTCACTTGAGTTCCCCGTGCGGTCCGAGCGTTACTTTTCTCTACTTTACTAACCCCTGCTTCTCCCCTTGAAATATATAATAGATTAAAAATAATTATGGAGTTTTTTTCTTGATATCAGGGTAAAGGAAAAGCTATTAATGTATAACTAACCAGCAACAAATTAAAATAACATAATTTGCTACTTTTTCATTCACTATTTTCCTTTATAATATACAGGGTACAAGCATGCTCTACTACAAGTGCTCAGAAGTGGAAAAAAACGTTCTAACCAGACAGTAGATAAAAGTCTCTACAAGGCATATTGTGCATGTCATATTACATATACAACACAAAATCTCATATTAAATTTCTCAGTGTGAATTTCCTGTGTCATGATTGTTGTGTATACCATGCCATATTTTTCCAATAATGGGGGTTAATCTGAAATATCCAAACCCCAGCCATTCTTACAAATTGTTTATGATGGCCCTGTTGAACTACAGCTCTGCATTTTATATTTACAAATTATAAAAGCATTATAAATAGCAACATTTCATTTGAGTGTGAATGTGTGTTTAAATAAGAGGTCCTTACTGATCCATTATAATGGATTCTGAAAATAAACTACAAACACTGTGACGCTCTTGAATATCTGAGTCTAATTCTAATGAGACTACTTTTGTAGAGATGAAATCTCTGCCAATTATATAAACGTAATTTATAATATGTTTCTTCAAAAGTGCCACCATTCAGAGCAGAACACTAATTTTGGCTGTCTGTATAGTAACATAGTTTATGTCTTCATGGAGCCATTATTCATCTAAGTCTCCGAACATATAAAAATACTGAGACAGAGTAGAACAGAATCCTGAAGTAAGTGACTTTTCTCAGGCACGGGCAAATTTAACCACGTGCTACAAGTGATTTGAATTGAGTTTTTCGCCCCTAGTATGTAGCATGATATTCAACATATTGTGGACTATCCTAACATACAGGAAGGAAAAGCTTTTAATTCTTAATATGACATCACTACATTTTGAAAATAAAAATAAATACTGAGGTACAGCATACCTTTTGGGGTACACTCTTGTGATCCCTCCATCCGTAGCAACAAACCTGGCAACGACTCCAGTTCTATTTTTTAAAAGAATGCAAACCACAATGAGGGAACTCCATTTTTCTCTGATGGTTTAGGCTAAATAATACAAAAATGTATAGACTTATCCATTTAGCCTTTCTAAAGTCAACTTTCCAGATCCCATGAAGTAGAGGCGCCATAAGTGGCTGATGGTTTTCGTTGAATTAATTTCCCTGAAGATTAGTCTCAATGCACATATAGATTTTAGAAAGTTAAATATAAAACACATTGTTTTCATTAATGTTGCTCATTATCTCAAGCATTTTACATGACTCGGGAACTAAATCGGTGCGTTGGTTTGTTTTTTTTTCTGTGACAAATTACTGGTGCAGAGGTTAATTTGTTAAAACAATTCTTTCACAATGAAGCATCATTCAGCACAGAGCAGAACCTGGAGAAGAACTGAAAATTAATAAACTTAAATCAGTCTTGAGAATAGGTGCCAGTTCTCTATAGTGTGAGGTGCTAGCATATGCAGCAATATTTTCCTTTTATTATCCAGTTTCTTATAATATTAGAAGCTATGACCTGTCTCTACACTATGAATACATTCTATGATCCAAAAAACAACACCCAAAGTCAAGACATCTTTTTGCATTGTACATTTAAAGATTATATCCATCAGGAAATAAAAATGGAAGACAATCTAATACCTAGTACAGGTCTTAAAAACATAAATTTCTTACAGAGATTGTTTTTTCCAGTGCTGGACAAGTTCAGATGTAATTCCAGCATCTAGGAGAAGCCTATTGACCAGCATAGCATTGCCTAAAAGAACAAAAATATGTCAGCATTTTGTTCAATATATGAATACCAAACAAATGCTATGGATGAAACTAATACATCAGCAACAACATCTAAGAGAATAAATGAGTCATTTTCATTACTTCTTTTAAAACTGTTCAGTTCATCTTCTTTCTGATACTTGCCACCTTTTGTGACTAATCAATACGTTTTTTTGTTGTTGAAACAACAGCCATATTGAAATGGTCAATATTGGGAAGGAAAAACATTTTGAAGTGAAATATGCATATTTAAATACACAGGCAGTGTTTTTAGAAAATGGCTTGCAAAACACAGTGCTTTTGTACACTTCTGTTGCACTGTGTATACAGTAGCTTTAATTTGGAAACACAATTCAGACTAAGAAGGTAAATATTAGTGTTTACTATCCACTACAATGATTAACATGTAACTAGATGTTCAGGATTTTTAAATTAACAGTCTCTACAGCCTCTAATAGTCACCATTTTCCAGTATGTGCAGATATACTGTACAGTACTAATGATATACAGTACACCACTGGACCACAAAGCAATGAAGATGTTATACCTCTTCAGCTCTCTTCTTCACAATGACAGCATCACATTTTTCTAAACAACCTTGAGCATAAAGGCAGGAGTGAGAATGAGTGGTTAGAGTGGCCAGTACTGGGATAGAGTATAGGATATGCAAAAGGTGATATGATCAACAGTAGACCTTGCCTTGTAGACAGCTACCATCCATTGTGATGTACAGTATATAGATCTAGGAACCGAAAAGTCATATTGTGGAATACGCCACTTGCATTCCAAAGGATTCTCCATCCTGCACTTTGTATCCCAAAGGAATTTGGATAGAAATTCTGACATATCAGAACTAATATGACATTTCAGTCCTCAATGCAGTTATGATTTCCTGGAGATTTCAAGACTGCTGCTAGATCTATGGTATTGTATTAGTTTGGTTTTGAGGCAGCTGTTTATAGAAAAGTCCCTCCATCCATTTTCAATTCAGGGTTGCAGGGGAGCCAGAGCTGATTCTACCAAGCGATGGGCACAAGGCAGGATACACCCTGGATGGGACGCCAATCCATCCCTTGGCAGACACACAGACTCAGATACACACACCAGGGCCACTTTCTTCAGAAGCCAATTAACCTATCAATATGCTTTTGGACTGTGGGAGGAAACTCCATGCGAACACAGGGAGAACATACAGACTCCACGCAGATAGTACCCCAGGTCCGGAATTGAACTGACTGTGCCACCCTAGTTAAGACTGACTCTAGACAATCTGATTCAAGAGAACGTCAGGTACAGTACTGCAGTTTGGTGAAGATGGAGAGCAAAGGCAGTGAGGACTACAGGAGTTTTGGAGCACAGAAAGTGTTGAAAAGAGCACCACAGCTCAGAGAAAACATGGAGACACTGTCTAATTTAAAGATTGTGATACAAGGGAGACCCAAACTACCTGCAATGTGATAGGGATTGAAAGTTAATTGCAGACAATATTAGGGAAAATGAGAGATATAAAATAACAATAAAGTGGTGTCATTACGAGTCCTGAAAAAATTAAAATGACCTTGGTGATCAAAACACGTGTTTTAGATTTAACTCTTGGGTTATATAAAACGCAACGCTTTAAGCTTTTTATCATAAAAAATCAGTTTTATAAGTACTCCCCCAACGCTCTTCGATGACTTCATTAAAAGAAAAATTTAACACACTCTCAGACGCACCTGTCATAACACTTATTACATGTTCTTTTCTCCTTCAAATGCTTTAAATTAAAATTGATTATAAACAGAACCTATGAATTTTAATGTAATTTTTTTTATCTGCTTCACTGAACCTAAGCAAATAAATCTGTCACTGGACACTCTGAATGCCAGAAATAATTAAGTTTGATGTATAGTATGAGCTGCAGAAGCAATGAATACACCTAATAAAGAATCTATCCAAATTTTAGCCAATCTGTTAGATACTTATTTATCTTCTTACAGTAACCTACTACTTGCTGCAGTGTCTCTTGATACTTGGAAAGAACCTGAACACCTTTTGAATCCAAACTTGAACAGACCACTGTCTTATACAGAAATCCTAAACACTGGTGTGTCAGATAATATACTGAAAACAAAATTATCATGACTGGGAATCACAAACTTTGTCAAAAAAAACACTCATAAAATGAAATTATATGTTTAAAGTATAGTTATTGTGCCAACAGATCAAATTTCAAAGTACTACATTTGTTATTTTTTAACTTGTCCTGTTTTTCTTCACAAACACTGTGTAATTGGATGACCATTAAGTGCTGGTGAAACACCAGTGCAGTTCATACATATATTACAGATGTAAACCTATATAGCATGTGTGCAGCCATCTGTTCATTAACATAATTTTGGTGTGAAACTCAATCTGTGATGTGTAAAACCTTTAGAAACCAGGCATACACAGACACACTATAGAAACCCAAATCTCAGATGAGTGCTGGTTTTGAAGGGTGACAGAATGTTCCAGGGGAGTTCAAACCTACTTTAACTTTTATTATTACCTTTGATACTTACATGTTGGATTATTTGGTGTTTTCCTGTCTATAAATTCATTGAAGTCCATAAGAAATTGGGTCCTGTTTTCAGACGGCTTCAGGTCTTTGCAGTACTCTCTGCAGAAAATAAATGTTTTCAAAGACTAATTAAATTTCACTCCATTTTTTTGTGTTTTTTTTTTAGTATTTATGCAATACTACAAAATATTAAGTAAAACCTGTATAAAACCATAGGCTGTGAGCAATTATCTATACCATATGTACAGGTATCTACTGTATAAGTCCAAAACACTGACTGATACGTAAAATGGCACCACTAGTTTCAGTCAGATATTTCGAGTTTTTTCACCTTTTAACTTACATTTTTATGTTAAGTAATTAATATGCTAGAGTACATTACACTGCCTAGTGGTTGGAAGCAGAACAACTTGAGGTAGTTTAAGTAAAAGCTATATATTTTTACAAAGTTTCTGTAAATGCTTTGTGACAGTAGTACAGCCATTATCATAATTACTAGGCATGCCACAGAAATTTCAGTTGCATGCTGGGTTAATTTAGAATTTTCAACAGACATGATCTGGAGACTAAGACAATAAATCTAATCCACTGACATAAAATCTGTGGTCTCAAGCAGTTTCTAAGTGGGCATGAGTCCAACTCACCAATGGACAATAGGAAATGTGGGGCGCAACTGGATAGTGTATTAGAATGAGGATCTAAATACTGTTAGGAACTCATCATACCACAGGGAAGAAATACAGAGTTCAAAAATTACACGGTAACTGCAAATAAATGTATGCTTTGTTAAGTGAAGATTATCCACCCATTTTCAGTAATTGCTTAGACAGCTGCAGTGAGCCAGAGCCGTACCCAGAAGGCATTGGTGCAAGGCTCAATAAGATGGATTAATAACCTTTTAAATATCTTCAATTGGTACTATCAGACAAACATTTAAAGAATATTCTCTGATGTGTTCTCCTGTTCTCAGTTTTAAAAGCACTTACACATGTTTTCATTTCTGCCCTCTGGTTCAAGTTTCACTGTCCACTCTGAAGAAGTCTAAGTCCAAAAGCCTTTTGTAAAATGCAAAGACTGTTTTTGTCATAGTATTCAAAGTTGAAAACCTTAGTTGGTGCCTCATGGATGTTTTAATGGAAGCTGCAGTGGTTTCAACATACTGTATTAAATACTGTATGTAAGCACAAGCATCATTCCTTCTTTCTAGCTCAGCAGGCAGTTTTGAAAGCACCAGTTTTTAAGATTGGTACTGTGGCATTACAGAGCACATACAATAATTAGTTTTATCCTGTATTAAATGTCTAATATATTGGGAAACCTATTTGATTCCCGGGTGCAAAAGATTAAGCTAATTCAAAGTAGAAGTAAATGTACTCACCTAGGCGCTATGAGTGTGTAGCCATTTTCATTAAAGTTTTCTAGCTGCATGCTTTCAGAGACTGTAAGAGGAAAGATATGTATTAAAATTCTCATTTGTAACTTGTTGCAAAAAATCATGACAATCCCTCTTTACAGGAGATCTCTAAGGTTACAATATAAACCTCGGAAATACTATGTTACTATGTCATCCACATCAAATTGGTTAGTAATAACAAATGAGATAGTTCAGCCATGAATAAATAAGAAATCCTAATGTGTGGAACAGAAACATTTATAACAGTATATACAGTATGTATTTACCCAGTTCTTACATTTTGAATGCCCTTACAATAGTGCCAAGCAATGTTCATCACCAAAACCTCAATTGCCATAAGGAGAGGTATTGCAAAACTCTGGTAAAAGACGTTGTGCAACTTGGTTTTCTTTTATGGTTGAAATAATTATGTGCAAAGGCACAGTTTTTTTCAATGTCTTATTTTTACTAATAAACAACATTTACTGTTCTATTGTTAACTTTTGTCAACTTAAATTGTTTTCAGCCCTGTCAAAAAAAAAATATTAAAATGTTGCTCAAGGTTTTTGTTTCACTGTAACCACTGACATACTGTACTGTATATTTATAAATAAGTCAACAGGTAAACGTTTTTGGGGTTTCTTGTCATATTATTCAGTTTTTTCATTGTGGATAGCCTTTATAATTAAATAGGGACCTATTTTCCTGATGTTTTAGATATTTCAGTCATTATTCAGTTTAAAAATAAAATTGAATTGCCTTTTGTGATTCATGAAGCTAATTTTTTGTGCATCTTCAAACTGTACAGTTCTTTCAAATCTCACTCTGTTGGTTATGATGCATATTTGTAAGAGATAAATATTACATTCAATGGTTACAGAGTGTATGATGAGTGCAGTACTCACATGTACTGAAATGCAATGTAATTTCCTTTCATAAGCTAGCAAAGCTGACTAAGCTTTCTTGTAATATGCAAAGCGTGATGCTGAAGTGATGATACATGCTAGGGCTATCTTGCTGGATTGCAGAGCTCAAGACTTTCAAATACTTTCCAGTTTCCACATGCAGCCTACATCATTTTAGACCTGTACCAACTCAAGAAAAGCAAGTCGGGTGAAAGATTGCACCACCAGACACACCAAAATAAATCAGATGACGCACATTGAAAACACAGATATTACTGGATTAGAACAAAAGCCTAGAACTGGTATGAACAAAAGGTTAGATGTTACAGGAAAGGACAGCATTAGACATGCAAGGAACAGAAGAACTGGTACAACCACATGAGGAAAACAACCAGCTTGAGAATACTTGCCCCTTGGCCCTGTGAAAATCCAGTAGAGAGAGAGAATAAGGAGGGAAACAGAAAACAGGGTAAAACTACAGGGGTTACAGCAAACAATATTTTATTCAATGAGCATCTCTTGAATAAAAATATTGCAATCTGATCAAGAGGTGTTCTTTAGATGGTAAAGATAGTAAGCTAAAGAAAGCAGGTGTCTGCGGAAATCTAAGGTTTTCTTAGTAGCTTCTGTGGGGCTGTGGTATTTACATATTGCCAGAAATGATGTCTTCTTTCATGAAAACGATGTAAAATATACATCCTTTTACTGAAAGAGATATGGGCTGCCCCTACCAGAGTCTTAAAATTATTCCCTTCAGGGCAGTGCACTGAAACCGTACTGCATGTTGTCAAGTCTTTAAGTAATTAGATGCAAGGTTTGTTGCATATTAAAAAAAAACCTTCCTTAAAAAGTAAGCTTTTGAAAGCAAAATCCAGAGACAATGATATACTGTAGCATACAATTCCTAAGAACCTATATAAAGTACCATAGTTGTGATCTCATATTACAACCTGAGTATGGTTTTTGAATATATTCGAACAGTTCATTGAATTTTTTTCTGTTATCTACTACTGCATTTTATTGTATTGATCAGTGCTTTCAGCATAGTTTTGTAAGTTATGCTGAATTCAGAACTTTGTCATGTACTCTAGTTACTAAATTCAAGTTACTCTGACAAATGCCTTTCCAAAGACAAAATGTAGATGAACTGTATTTTGTCAGTTTGGTTGAATTCAGAATGCAGATAGCTAATATAACCTACTAAAAACACAGATGGAAAGATGGGACAAAAAAAAATTTGTCTTTAGAGAATTGATAGTGGTTTCATATACTTTGCATCATTTAATCGGGGTTTCAAGGATTAAAAATGAGTGCAGAAAATAAGGATGCCAAGGGGAGAGCTAGTGAAGGCTCAGTTTTGAGAAGGAAATATGTCGTTCTTATTAAATGTTTTAAAAGTCTTATAGTCACACTACCCCTCAATCCATCCATTATTAGAAAATTAACCAATCCTGGAAAGGATCACATCAACCTGGCGTTCTCCTAAAGGCACAGTGCATGGTGGACTTGAAACCCTAGACTGTACTGTATACTGGTACGCTGCAGGGGAGGTAGACACTTGCAGCAGGACAGTTTACCAACACTGATCACCCTAGCTTGCATGCCTTTGGAAAATGGGCGAGAAGCACAAGAACCAGGCGTGAATCTCACAGTCCCAGTCCAGAATCAAACCCAGGATTCAAGAGCTGAGGGGCAGCTGCGCTGGCTGTCAGGCCACCCCTTCCATCATATAAAGGAAATAAAGATCATAATAAACACATTACCTATTATATAAAGAAATATAATTGCATACAGCTTAATTTAAAATATATATATTGCACTGCAATTCTATAACCAGTATTTAAGATAAGGATTAAGTTTTCCATGTTTTTTTAAACTCTTTAGGGACATGACTCATCTAACAAGGGAAGTATTTTCTATGCAGTACTTTTACAATAGGATACAGTTCATTCCATTAAAAGACATGATTCAGGATTACTAACTACAATAATAATAATAATTTAAAAAAAGTTTTATAAATAAAATTACAGATAAAGTCAATGTCAAGTACAAAGTCAATTCAGGATCATATGCATTTAGAATGTATATTGTAGAACAGTATTTTCTTTATTTTAAAACAATTATTTTTGTTATATCAATGCTTTTTTCTCTTATATATAAAACCAATTTTGATATTTAAACTTAAATTCTTAAACTTTTGTTGGTCAGTTTTACCAGTTACACAGTTTTTTGGACTGTTAGTTTGGTAGCTAGAAACTCCAACTTTAAGGATGACAAAATGGCATATTGATTAAAATTGGCATACTGATTGAAGAAGCATTCTGACTGAGAGAAACTGGATGGTATGAATGTGAGGAGTAGACTCATGATGGCAACAATAAAGCGAAAACAGCGATAATACAAGTTGATTTTCTATATACATTTGGTACCACAAAACATTTTGATTTTTAGACCCTGAAACTCTACAGAGAGAATCAGACACATAGCTGGGGTCCTGTGACAAACCCATCTTTAAAGTCCTTAATAACCTGCCACTTTGTAAGAATTACTGCTGACTGGAGGAGTGGCGTGTCTCTCAATGGCATTGATTGCTGACGAACCACAGGAGTCACTGTGTGCCGGAAATCCAAAAGAGCACTGGCTGACTAAGCCCAAGCCTACACTGCGGGTGCTCAGTCAGTTTTGTGTTTTTCCTTAGGGAATTCCAGGCACCATTTGTTAGCAACATGGCCCAGACTCACAATGGCAACATCAATGCTACCAGTCTCAATTTGTACTTTAAAAGAGCACTTTTACCCTTTGAGCCTGATCCTGTATGTGACACAATTCCCACAGATAGGTAAAAACCCTGATATATTTCAAGTGGGTCTGGTGCTCATTTGGACTAATTGGCTTTGAGCCATTCACATTAGAGGTAACCTCCTATCCAATTGAATACCATATGTCCCACACCAGGTGAAAACAATGACAATTCAGACTCTACTCTTGACAAAAAGTAACTTGTAAATCAATACCAACTGTCATGGAAAATGTTAATAATGCATGAATGACAAAGAATATTCCAATAATAAGATAAATGATAGGTATGTAATATTTTATTGGGGGGTAGCTATAAGACCTTTAAACACAATGCTTACTACGAGTCCAATTTTGAAAAATACAGGAGAAATAATTACCCTCCTTATTTGTCTGCCCTCATCAAACTCATGATGTGTCTGCTAAATAGACGCTGTTTTACTTTATTGTCTAATACAGGTTATATTTTATCTGCAATTCTTATCTTTTGTTTCTCTCACCACCTCTACCTTGTTTGCATTTCAGGATGAGATGTTTTTCAGTCATCTTATCTTGAAACCAGCTTAAGGATTTATTAAGGATGATTTTACAAGAGCTTAAGTTAAGATTAGGCTATGCCATTGCTACAATACTCCTTCAGGGCACTTTTAAAATTACTTGCAATTGTCAGTGCCTTAAAATGATGCAGACACCCTTAAAGTCACATGATCTAAAATCCATAGAGAAAACATTGTTGTGGGAATAGAAAAGAGACAAGTGGAACATACAGTATGCATGCATCAGAGCAAAAACACAGTTCACCAAGTCATCACAGGGTGAAATATAGATACGGCATTGCATACGTGACATTAAAGTCGTATATACTTGTGAAAAACTATTTCATGCACTGCCTTCTGTCTTAAAACTCGTGTGTCTTTTTTATGGAAATGCAAGCAGCCTAATCGTTGATTAGTAATTGTTATTATTGATGGTAAATGTAAATAGTAATTGTAAAGAGTGGTGGCAAATGAATTAAATAGTTAGAAATGAAACCTATTTTACATATGTGAATGTTACAACTCAAACCCCGAAGATTAGTGGTTACAACACAAGGCTATACCTCATGTGAGAAATAAAGTAATCAGCAGGAAAAAAAAAATATCAGTAAGCACACATACAGTAGTACAGCAGGTACAACTACATGAGGAAGGTAAACATCTAAAAAAATACTTGCCAAGTTGTGCTGAGAAAATCCAGCAGAGAGAGGGAGAAAAAGTTGGGGAAACACAAAAAAGGGTAGACAATAGGGATTACACAACAATATTTTATTCAGTAATGAATCCATGAATAAAAATATTGTTTTCTGACTAAAAGGCCTACTTTGAGGTATAACAGAAGTTCTCAGCAAGAAAACTAATTTTCTGGAAACTACTGAACACTGAAGCAGGGTCTATAGCCTGTGGCTTTTATATACAAAATGGCATTCCCATTGTATTATTAAGAATAAAACTGTAATTTTCTATATTAACCAATATTAGCTGGAAACTCCCCTTCTGGGAGAATTTACAGGTGCAAGACATTCTTGACTGCATTTAACTTAACATTTTGTTGTGTGAAAATACTAAGAATGGTATTTAGGGAACTTTAAAATACAATGAAAACAAAACTCTACTAAGCAGCTAATGAACACTGTATATACTTTAATATGTAATGAACATATACTTAAACTTTATAAAAAAATGTAGAAATGTTTAAAGTTTTTTTTAAATTTAATTCTATTAATACTACCTTCCTCGTAGGATTTTCTGCTTTCCAATACATATCTTTTAATAAATTGACAATGGTTATGTTATTTTATGAAACTGAATTGCAGAATTCATGAGTTTATAGTCTCATGCTATACTGATGATTGTGTTTAATTCTGCAATTCTAACAACATTTTTGATTTCACCATCTCTGCTTTCCCTTCAGACACACAGAAAAAGCCTAAAATATTTAGATGAAACACAGAAAATGATATCTAGTCTGAAAATAATTACATTAACATGTCAACAGTGAACATACTGTATGCAACTCAAATATATACATATTGTATATGATTAACTATATTCCTTA